>NC_137053.1:32438707-32485825 GCF_032717465.1 Coenobita brevimanus | reverse complement strand
GGAGGATCGAATCCACCCAAGGGTCATTTGTAGACATCAGGAAGGGCATCCGGTCATAAAATCCTACACGCCTCCAAACCAAAGTCCTCTACCTAGGGCAAATCGCCTTAGCCCTTATCCCAAAAAGGGGTACCTGGCGTAAAACTCACACACACACACACACACTATATATATATATATATATATATATATTTATATATATATATATATATATATTTATATATATATATTTATATATATATTTATATATATATATATATATATATATATATATATATATATATATATATTAGTTATATATATATACATATATATATATATATATATATATATATATATACAATATATATATATATATATATATATATATATATATATATTGTATATATACAATATATATATATATATATATATATATATATATATATATATATATATATATATATATATACAATATATATATATATATATATACAATATATATATATATATATATATATATATATACAAAATATGTCTATATATATATATATATATATATATATATAAAATATGTCTATATATATACATATATATATATATATATATATATATATATATATACAATATATATATATATATATATATATATATATATATATATATATATACAATATATATATATATATATATATATATATATATATATATATATATATATATATATATATATATATACACAGTACCCTCGTTTCCAGCACGGTAATATTGTCATGCATGGGTCAAGTGTTGGACCAAAAACGTGTTGTACTAACAATATAGCTTATGGGGAAAAATGAATTATGTCAGCAGCCTTCGGAAAAGTTACCCTAATACTTACCATATACCTATACATATATTGGTGTTATTGCAATTATAATAAATTGTACTGTGCTATGAATGATAACTAACCTTTTAGGATAGTGTTGGTGGGCTTGCTGGGAATGGAAGGTGGTATCCAAGGCTGTAGGTAGTCCTACTGGGACCCTGGAGGATGACTGCTGGCATCACTTGCAGGTAATGGCTGTTGCTCCTCCTCAACCTCCCTCATAAATTTTTTGAAATCACACTCAGAATCACTATCTTCTTCCACAGCCATGGAAGGTCCTGCTTCTGCCTGTCCTAGCACTGTAATCCTCAGCAAAGTGCATGCTTCTCACACTGTTGCCAGAGCCCCGTCTCGTGACTGTGGAAAGTGATCGCTGTCACTGACTCGGTAGAGAATAAGGAGAAGCAACTTTGTTTATAAACTGGTACTCACGCCGATGAGAAGGGTTTCAAAACGATTGATATTTATTCTAAAATATTAATATGTATTCAGTGTCAGGGTAAATGTTCATTGCTGTAGTACGATACATTCTGTGTCGAGTCGCCTGGGTTTTGGTCACACTGTTTTGCCCGTATCCTCGGCAGGAATCCATCCAGATGAATTCCAAATGCCCGTGGTATCGTCAGCAATTTTACCACGTTAGCGTTCCGATTTACCATCGTATCCTCGGCAAACCTGGCATGAAGTGCTGTGTGATAGCCTTCTTCTGCCAGGATCTTGTCTTAGTTTTTTATTATGATCACGTTGGCTTCATTGATGTCGTAGGCCTTGGCAATATCAGCTTTCCTCTCCCCTTTCTTCTTCCTCTCGATGCTTTCTAGCTTGGTGGCCTGAGGGAGGTGCTGACGCTTCTTGGGGTTCTCAGAAGGCTTCCTATGCATCGTGAGCAGGGTAAAATGCAGTAACAAGGGCAGAAAATGCAGCAAGAAAAAAGCACCTTCCAATGCAATTATGCAACTGAGTGGCGCTGTGGCGGGAGAAATGTAAACAAAACATCACGTGACACCAGAAGCGTTTTTAATTGGGCGGCATCACGATCACGTCACGATAGCGGGCGGGGAAGGCTACTTGATCAGAAGTTTTCATTGGCTATCATCATCATGGGAATGCCCAGTATGACCGTGTTGGACCGGGGGTGATCGTGCTAGAGTAAACTCTACGGATTTCGCCCACTTCTCGGAGCTCTGTGCGTGTTATGCTAACACACTCGTGTTGCAGTAATTAAATCGTATTAAATAATACTAATTAATTGCTCTCCGTGCTGGACCCGAATTGTGCTGGACTAACGCGTGTTGGACGCGAGAGTACTGTGTATATATAGATATATATATATATATACATATATATAGACACAATGTATATACCTTTATATATATATATATATATATATATATATGTGAAAAATGTTTAATAGTCCTGGTAAACAAATCGGGGCCCTCTTTCTGGGCACCAGAGTGTGAGAAATTTTTAATGTATCCAAGTCGGTATCCCTGCTGGGACACCGCTATGCAAGAATTTTCTCGGTACACAACTCGTAGGTCATTACTCTTCCCTAAAGTTGTCTAAGTAAATCAAACAAGTCTCATAGAGTTAGGCGAAACGTAAATTAAACTTAACTCACCTACAATAACTGTCTTCTATCTCATGGCTAATCCCCCCTTGAATTGGCCAATTTGTAAAGGTTACTTGCTAGTGAAGAGGGAGTGATCGTTAACCGATGACGATGAGGCTGCTTGGTGAAGTTGCTTGGGCAAGCAAGCGTCCTTATGGTGTGTATATACAACCGTGCTAGCTCCACGAGTGCTAAGAGCAGAGTGAGTGAACGCGGCAAGCCCTAACTCTTTAACTAATTGTGGGTTGCCAACTCTTATTTAATTACAGTACTAAATACAGTTAAATTACATCATGATATGTACAGGGCAAATCTAACAAATTAATCTTAGTTCCACTTAAACTAAAGTTAGACCAAATATTCCCTTTAACTATGTAAATATCTTAATTCCACATCTGCCTTAACAGGGAAATCTTTCCCTGCTTGCCACGTCACCTATCGCGCAGACGCAGTTTAGGTCAGTGGAAAATACCACATAATTACATGTATTTACAATGCATAGTTGTCCACGGGGGTTAAATGCAGTAGCATTTAATTTATCAACAACAAGAATTATTAAAGAGAACGTCATTTCTGGGTTATTAAAACCGCTTGAATAATTAACAACAGTCTCTGTTTTTCCTCTGCCTTTAACCAGGGATAACTATGATAAATTTAGAGAGCGCAGCTGCTCTGGGGGAAAATATTTCCCACAGTTTTGGAGCCGGCGGAAAATGATACGTTGTATCATGTAATATGACCCTTAGCCAAGAGTTCCCTCCATAGTTCTCGAGAACCCTGTGCTGCGGCCCTACTAGGTCGCACCTCTTGACCCGTTCGATCTTCACCATTCTCTGGATCCGGAGTGGCTGCTAACTCAAGGGGTACCAGTTTATCAATAGTTTTTATACTGGTATGTCCCCTGCATTTTATTTTTACGAGTCTCAGCACCCCTTCAGAATCTGGGTGTGTGGAGATCACTTTAGCTAATGGCCACTGGGATCTTGGCTGTTCAGTCTTCACTAAGACCACATCTCCTATGTTAATAACTGATTTGTTGCTGGCAGCTTGAGCTCCATAAAACCTCTCGCGTAGGCTCAAAAGATACTCTTCGCTCCAATGTCTATTCCATGTATCCAGCACCCTTTTCAGACGTTGATATCCCTCCCGAAGGTGTTGTCATAAATCATTAGTTTCTATGTTAGGATCATCAACTTCTTCCTGGATATCCACACAAGGCATCAGATGGAGCTTCCTGCCATATAACATGTGAGCCGGTGTTAAGGCCTCTAGCGAGTCGCTAGTGTCATCTTGATAATTCAGAGGTCTATTATTAATCCTGGCTTCAATTTCAGTTATTACTGTTCTTAAATCTTCTCTCGTGACCTTAGTTCTATGTAATGTTTTCCTCAGGCAGTTCTTGACAATACCAATCATTCTTTTGGTAAATCCATTTTGTTATGGAGCTCTTGGAGCTGTGAACTGCCAAATACAATTTTGGATTCCCAGCGCCGACTTAACTTTCGGGTCGTTCATTATGTTCAACAGTAAGGGTGCTGCTCCAACGAAATTAGTTCCGTTGTCACTTATTAACTTCCCAGGAAAAGACATTCTAGCGGCAAATCTGCGAAAGACATTGAGGAATATCTCAGAGCTTAGGTCTTCCGCTAGTTCTAGATGGACTGCCCATGTGTAGGCACAAGTAAATAAACAAATGTAAACTTTATGGGAAGTTTCTTCACCCGTAACAGTTATAGCCCCTGTGTAGTCCACTCCTGTTATATGGAAGGGCCGACTTATGTTCACCCTATCCTTCGGTAGGGCTGGTGGTCCTGGGTAGATATAAGGTCGCTGCTCATACCTCCTACAAATGATGCAGTTTTTGAGATATTTTTTAGTAACCTGTCTACTCTTAGGAATCCAGTACCTTTCCCGAATTTGGGCTAAGGTCTGCGGTACACCTCCATGGAGAGTGGAATCATGGGCTTCCCTTATAATAAGTTGTACAAAGCATCCACTCTTAGGTAATAAAATGGGATGTTTGGTTTGGATGGGCAAGTCAGCCTTTACCAATCGGCCTCGACATCTTATCAGACCTTTTCCGTCTAAGAACAAGCCTAAATTCTTCATCAGCTTATTATCTTTTCCAGTGTCTTGGCCTAAAAGTTTATATATTTCCCCGTAAGAATTTCTTTGTACTCTTTTCAGCCAGTATTCTAGGAGATCTAATTTCTGAAACCCCACCTTCTTATTCAAAAATTCAACAACCAATTTAGTTGTATTTAATAGTTGTCTTATTGACAAGAATCGGCTGATGTCAGTTACTTCTGGCTCAGGTACTATAGGATCCAAGTTCACTACACTAATCTCAGCAATACTGTACTGTTTCTGTTCAGGCTAGTCCTTAATGAGTAACCATTTAGGACCTTTAAACCACAAGTTATCTTTGATCAGTGTCTTTACGGTCGAACCTCTCGAGAGCAGATCAGCTGGATTTTGTTTGGAGGACACATGCATGAATTTAAATTTGGAAGACAGCTCTTTAATACAGTAGTGCACCAACTTTCGCTACAGCAGGATTCGCGGAATCCACTTTCGCGGCATGCACCAAATATTCTCTAACTTCCACTTTCGCTTGAAAAAAATCGATTTTCGCGCACAAATTTTGGGTTTGGGACAATATTTTGAACTTTGAATTTCCTGCACCGCCCGCCCGCAACCCACCGCCATCTTGAATGACGTCATGTCAACACTCTGTCCACCCATTCCCGCCATTGTGTACGAGCGTGCTAGCTTCATTGTATTGGATTCTCACGGTTCAATGGCCTCTACTATACCTGGTAGTGTGGGGAAAGGGCCTGGTGGTGTGGGGGGAGAGCCTGGTGGTGTGGGGGGAGTTGCATCTGAGGAGGCAGAGAGAGAGAGGGGTAGTGAGGCAGCAAGAGGTGGCGCCAATACGTCTGGCGTGGCTAAATAAGCCCGCCACGCGCCTCGGATACTTACCCCCAACATCCATTAAACACCTCAACCTGGTCTCTGTGATATGTTTCTCCTCATATAATGTGTACTGTACAGTTTTTATTGTTTGTATCTCACAATGCAATGTACAATAGTGATCTGATGTACTGTATTGCAAGTGAAAATGAAAATCTGATGTTACTTTAGGATAACCGGGAACCAATTAGCCTTTTTGCCATAAAGACAATGCCCCAACTTTTGCTAATTCCACTTTCGCGCATTATTTTTGGACCCAATTAGGCGCGAAAATTGTTGCCCCACTGTAGTCTTCACTCTATTACGGACGAAAGGAATTTTGCTGTCTTCCTTCCCTATCCAGTAAAGACAAATCTCACTGTCAGTCCATATGTAAATATCCTCAAACTGATTATCAAGAGTAATGGTTATATACCTGGCCAATTTAGTTCCTACTTCTATGGAAGCCAATTCCATTTGAGGTAGGGTTCTTTCTTTAATTGGCACAACTCTGGCTTTAGACATTATAATCTTACTATCCTCTCCTGTTGCGCAATAAGCTACTGCTCCATAGGCCCTTTGAGAAGCATCACAAAATATGTGTAAGTGTGACTTCTCATTACTGTTTATTTTCCTGGGAATACATATGCTTGATGTAGTTTCAAACTCTTTCTAATCTGTTTCCATTGTTCCACATATGTCTCACCCAATTCAGTGTCCCAGTCTAACCTTTCTCGCCAAGCCTCCTGTACTAAACATTTGCCCCTAATAACTATAGGACTGACAAATCCTAATGGGTCAGATAGCTTGGAAACCTAACTTAACAAGGACCTCTTGGTGAGAGTGACATGAGAGAACTTAATTGGTTTCAAACTTATTACATCAGCTGTTGTATCCCAGTTAAGACCTAACACATTTTGAATTTTGGGAATGTCAGAATCTGGATAGTCCTCTTGTATTTTATTCCTCAAAAGCGGTGAGTTTGTATTCCAGCTCTGTAACGGCAAATTTGCCATCCCACATTCGAAATTGGCTACTTCATAAGCCTTCAAAGCGTCCGATTCTGTATCAGCAACACCTTGCAAATTATCCATATAAAATGCCTGCCCTATTTCTGGACATTTGGCATTTTCAAAATGATGCTTTAAAGTATTGCAAAGTAGGAAGGGACCAGCACAAGAGCCAAAGAGCACCGATCGGAAACAGTAAGTTTTCAATGGACTATCCTCATTTTGAGGATCATGAGGCCAGAGGAATTTTGTAAATTTCCTATCCTCATCTCTCAGTCCTATTCTGAGAAAAGCCTTACTAATGTCTGCTGTGTAAGCGTAAGGTTTCTCTCTAAATCTTAGTAACACATTCCCTAACTTCTCTGTTAGTGTAGGTCCAGAGTATAGGCAATCGTTCAAGCTAGCTGATCCCTTGGACGCTTTACTACTACAGTTGAATACTATCCTTATGGGAGTAGTTACTGAATCCTTGCTTACAGCATGATGTGGTAAGTAGTGTCCTTCTTTGTGGTTAACAGGGTATTCTACCTCTTCTATAAATTTATTCTACAATTGATCCCTTATAATATTATCATATAGGATCAGATGTTCTGGTTTATCTCTCAACTTTCTTAGAAGAGAATTTAACTGAGCTTTAGCTGCTTGGTAATTTGTTGGTAACTCTGAGTGGTTTAGTTTCAATGGTAATCCTACCCAGTACTGTCCATCCTTAAATTCCACAGACTGATTATACAGATCTAAAGTTATCTTATCTTCAGGGGTTGGTTCCTCAGAGTGTATACCTACACTGTCTAGGTCCCACAGTTTGTGTACAGGTTCAATATTTTCATCCAACAAGTCATTTATCTGAGTAGGTTCTAATTCTGCACCTATTCTAGCTACCATCAATGACTGTGTGGGGGTAACAAAGACTGAGTCTACTAGTTTGGCCTCTCCTTTAACTTGTTTTGGAAAAGGCAACTGACCCATAATAAGGTTACCTCCTGGACTCTTGAACAACTGTACCTTACGGTATTCCTTTTGAAAGTCCTGTGTAGGAATCTTCCACAATAATCAGAACCATTTATCATTTTTATGGGACCCACAGTATCTGATTCCACATTCTGTTTAGCCAACTTTATCCCTGAACCTTGTAGATGATCAGAGGTTTCCTTCAATCCCTTTATGTATATACTTGTCTCCATAGTATCAAGCACAGCTGCTGTTATACGGCATTTATATCTGCCTAATTGTATTACAGGTCTAACTAAATCAAAAGACTGAGCCTTCCTAGTTGTTAAGAATCCTGTAATGGCTAGATTTACCTTGCCGATAACTGGTAACTTTAATTTCTTCACAATGTCTGCAGAAATGAAGGTTTTCTGAGCACCCGTATCAAACAGGGTACATACTAATTGGTTTCTATTCTCAAACAATACTTTCACATCTGCTATTGGTACTGCAGCTGGCATTACTAATGGAGCATTCCCTTTTGCAATTGTCATGTTGACCTTTGCAGGTTTAGGAACCTCAATTTTCACCCTAGGGCATAAAGCACTATGATGATGATCTTTTTTGCATTTAAAGCAAAGATTTAATTTAGTCTTACAGTCCGCGGCAGTATGTTCGGAGTTCATACAGATTATACAACACCCCAGTTCCTGAAGCTTCCCTACTCTAGAAGCATAATCAGGGTACGGTTGACAAGATAAACTGGAATGTTGCTCACCACAAAAGACACAAACTTTCCTGTCTTTTACCATGGAAGGTTTTATTTCCTTAATATCCTCAGCATGTCTATTCCTTGGCTTTAATACTTTATCCTCAGCTTTTAAGGAGCTAAGGAAAGTACCTATCTCTTCTTTAGGCACATACTTAGTCTTCTCTGACTTAACTTTCCCAACCAGTTGGTTAGTGGGTTTTTTCTTTACTTCAGTCTTCTGTTTGACCTCAGTAGTGTTTAATGTTCCTTGCAAATGTTTACAGAGTTGCATCAAGCCTTCCTCAATCTCTTCACAGGAGAAATTATGCTTCTGGTACCTACCATACAAAGCATCCTTGGTTTTCGGTGGTAGCTTTAAGGACACAATTCTTGAAAGCACCCAATCTGATGTCTTAATATCTTCGTAAGTACCTAAGGCCCTTAATTTACAACTTATTGCAATTCTAAATTTTTGCAAGAAATCAAAATCATGCCTAGGCGTGGGTAATTCTATTAGAGCCCTTAATAATTGATTTATAACTTGCTCCCTGTCTTCGTAATTTTGTCTAAGGATGGTCAGAGCCACCTCATAGTTATTTTCTTCAACTGGTAATACTTTTATCAGTTGATATGGTGTTCCTTTGACCTGTCCTAACATATACGTAAGTTTGGTGACTTAAGGGAGATCTGTTCTATTGTGTACCAAATATTTGAACTGATCCCAGAAGGATTTCCAGTTCTGCTCCCCATCAAACTCCGGAAGCGTTATTTGTGGTAACACAGCTCTACTCTGCTGTGCCACAGTTTATGTTTCCGCGGCAGTGTCAGCAAATTCTGACTCTAGTGTCTTTACTACAGTTAAGTATTCTTCTAATTTGTCTTCAAACTTCGCAGTTTCTGACTCTAAGAGTTCCTTATTCTCAGCCTTCACTATAGCCGCTTCTAAAGTTAAGTAACTCTCTTCGTACTTACTCCATCGATCTTTCAGGATATTTAGGAGACTATTTATTCTCTCCTTGGACAGAGGTATTTGGTCCAACGACTGGTTACAATCATTTATGGCTCTAGTTACCCATCCTGCCTTACTACTAGAAGATCTTTGCAATAAAGAAACAGACATGTTGACGGAGTTCTAATTTAATAATTTAATTATGAATTCCAACCACAAATTTACCTCAACTTAGTAATGATTTGATTATTTTAAATTTTGAAGAGGGTAGGGATTAAGTCCTAATTGTGCAAATTATCCCCTCTCCCAATTTTGTAATATTCATTACAGCTCAGCTAATTATTTAATTTAATTTTGAGGAGTGTAGGGATTAGGTCTATAATTTCAACCTATCCCCCAGGGTTATTAAACCACTAGGGTTTTATTTCATCCCCACACTCAATTGCCAAAACACCCATATTCCCCGAGCTCAGAATTAATTACCTCAATACTCCATAGGCCCACCCATAGCTTGTACAGCATAGAACTCTCCTTTCTTATGTTCTACATAATTTATAAATTTCTACAGAACCGCTTCCCTACCATGATGGTTCCAATGTA
Source organism: Coenobita brevimanus (assembly GCF_032717465.1). Taxonomy (NCBI): domain Eukaryota; kingdom Metazoa; phylum Arthropoda; class Malacostraca; order Decapoda; family Coenobitidae; genus Coenobita; species Coenobita brevimanus. The sequence continues at coordinate 32,476,174 of NC_137053.1, read as the reverse complement.
TATCATCAGCTTTCAACATTGCTTGGAAGGGCTTGGCATTAAAATGTATGAAATCCCTTCCCTTCCTGGCCCGTTGCAACTTTCGGTTTACAGCTCTGCTAATTAATTTATATGTTCCATAACAAACTGGAGAGCCATACGGCAGGTTCCTTGGCTCGAGGAGGGTTATGGCTACTGAGGATTTACAAGAGCCCTCTATGGCTCCTACCACTGCTAAAATATTCTCCACAACTTCATTGACCGCCATTTCCTCATGGATATCATTTCCTCCAAGGAACAGGACCGTACGGTCATGCTCCCAGTCTAGTACGGCATTCAGCCTTTCATCTTCAGAGAAAGCGTTTGCCGTTCCTCCCGGGGCTCTATAGACACGTACGTCCACGTCTTCCACTTCAACCGAACGTGGTAGTAAACTGTGTCACAAAAGCAACTTTAAACACATTAAGGCCTTCGGCACGCATCGGTTTTCCTCACTCGGTCGGGGCACCAAAAATGTGAAAAATGTTTAATAGTTCTGGAAAACAAATCGGGGCCCTCTTTCTGGGCACCAAAATGTGAGAAATGTTTAATATATCCAAGTCGGTATCCCTGCCAGGACACCGCTATGCAAGAATTTTCTCGGTACACAACTCGTAGGTCGTTACTCTTCCCTAAAGTTGTCTAAGTAAATCAAACAAGTCTCATAGAGTTAGGCGAAACGTAAATTAAACTTAACTCACCTACAATAACTATCTTCTATCTCATAGCTAATCCCCCCTTGAATTGGCCAATTTGTAAAGGTTACTTAGCTAGTGAAGAGGGAGTGATCGTTAACCGATGACGATGAGGCTGCTTGGTGAAGTTGCTTGTGCAAGCAAGCGTCCTCATGGTGTGTATATACAACCGTGCTAGCTCCACGAGAGCTAGGAGCAGAGTGAGTGAACACGGCAAGCCCCAACTCTTCATTGAATTGTGGGTTGCCAACTCTTATTTAATTACAGGACTAAATACAGTTAAATTACATCATGATATGTACAGGGCAAATCTAACAAATTAATCTTAGTTCCACTTAAACTAAAGTTAGACCAAATATTCCCTTTAACTATGTAAATATCTTAATTCCACATCTGCCTTAACAGGGGAATCTTTCCCTGCTTGCCACGTCACCTATCGCGCAGACGCAGTTTAGGTCAGTGGAAAATACCACATAATTACATGTATTTACAATGCATAGTTGTCCACGGGGGTTAAATGCAGTAGCATTTAATTTATCAATAACAAGAATTATTAAAGAGAACGTCATTTCTGGGTTATTAAAACCGCTTGAACAATTAACAACAGTCTCTGTTTTTCCTCTGCCTTTAACCAGGGATAACTATGATAAATTTAGAGAGCGCAACTGCTCTGGGGGAAAATATTTCCCACAAAATATATATATATATATATATATATATATATATATATAAAATATATATATTTATATATATATACACAATATATATATATATATATATATATATAAAATATATATATTTATATATATATACACAATATATATATACATATATATATATATATATATATATCTCCAAACTATCCGAACGCCCACTACAGTATCCGGACACCCCACTTACCGGACATTTTGGTCCCGGGATTTAATATTCCCCAAATTGCCCAAAAATTGCAAAAAATCCCCCCAAAATGAGACTTTTCTCCCACCCGTAATTTGAAATTGCCGCGTGGCGCCGAACAGCTGTTTACACCACGACCCCTTTACCCTTTCCTTCCTCCCCCCTCCCCCCTCCCCTGTTAGGGCTGCACTTTGGTATTTTTCATTGCCAAATGTGGGCCAATTTGGTAATAAAAATTTCGTTTGGTAATGAATCAGAATAATGCTTTACCAAATGGATTTTTCACATGTATGAGAATACACAGGATGGAGATGGTGGATTGTCTGCTCTCTCTGATTAATCTGCTAGCCTACATAGCGTGAAAATGATAAACATGCTGTTAATTATAAGGAGAGTGATTAATATTCCAGATGTATATATAATTAGTGAAGAATGAATACTAGCTTTACGAATTTGGTAATAAAAAGTTAAATTTGGAAATGAAAATTGAGGAGTGTGGTAATGTGGCTGAGTTTTGTTCTGGTAACCCTGCTCCTCCCACACCACCAGTTACCACCAAACTGTCATCATGAGTGGATGCTTATCGCAGTGGATGCTGCATGTGTTCATTTTTGTGAATAAACTGCAATACCTCACCACTAGACCACATGGGAATTTACAGTGTTGTGCAATGTTAAAAAATTAGAATTTAGAGTCCAAAGGATGTGGAGTGCAAACTGGCGGTTGAAACTGGCAGTTGAAACTGACGTGGTGCAATTAAGAGCAGAATGTGCAGGGTTAAACAATTGTTACACACAGTGCAAAGAGTTACTGTAAGTGCAGGACAACACTGGATTACTGTATGTACTTCAAGAGCATTTTCATCACTGTCAAAGCCTTAGAGAAGGTGGCCACAGACATGCTGTAAGTACCCTGTACACTGCTATTTTCCATAACCACTTCTAATTCCTCATTCTCTGGGTCCTTTTCATTTATTTCATGATTTACGTCCATCATTGGTGTGAATAGGGTCTTAAATAGGTTTAAAAAGGTGCTATGCATGTCCGGTAGAGAATTATTTAGGTGGCTTTCAAAGTTAGGGTCCTTAAGTACAAGTCCAGGAGGCTGGGGCCCACTATCCGGACGGGACCACTTTCCGGACATGCCTTTGGCTCTATTACATTGGATAGTGGAGGGATTTCTGTATATATATATGCACACTCAATCCTCGTAAACCACGGCAATTTGGGTCTGGACCACTGCCGTGGATTACAAATTCCGCAGTTTATAAATTGTACGTGACCTGTTGCTGGTGAAGCATTACCGTGTGGAATTGTACAAGCTAAAGACAGGCAGCAAGAATGACTGGGAAGTGGAATATAAGGCATCTCCTGGCAACCTTTCCCAGTTTGAGGAGGTTCTGTTCGGCAATGCAGATCAGACAGTGACAACAGGCGTCATTGCCATCAAGCTTGGCTCCGACAGTGGCCAGCGGATGGTTGGTGTTGGATATGTTGACGCTGCTGGTCGAGTGCTGCGTGTGATTGAGTTCCAAGATGGCAGAAGCTTCAGCAACCTGGCAGCCCTCCTGGTGCAGTTGGGGCCACGAGAATGTTTGCTGCCCACTGGTGATCTCGGCCCAGATGGTGCCAAGCTCAAGCAGGTGTTGTCCAGAAGCCCTCTGCTGGTGACTGAGAGAAAACGTACAGAATTTTCCAATAAAGATGCTGGGCAGGACCTTGGGCGACTAGTGCGTGTGAAGAGTGGGGCTAGTGGCATCATGGCACGCCCAGAGCTAGACAAAACCCATGCTATATCTGCCCTTGCTGCTGTTATTAAATATCTGGAAGTGAGTGGATGACCAGTGGTTTAGTGAGCTGATGCTTTCTAACAGGTGTGACCCATAAAGAGTTTAAATAAAAGCATAAGCAACATTGGGTCTGGTTAGTACTTGGATGGGTGACCGCCTGGGAACACCAGATGCTGTTGGCATAACGTTCTCCCTACATGTCAAGTGGGGTTGGTGGAGGATTAGTGCCCCTCCCTGTAAAACAATTAACTCTAAGCCCTTGGCCACCCCGTTTGGGATACATGGTGTCTGGCAATGAATGAATGAATGAATAAATAATAACTCATGTGAAAAATTAATTAGGGTCTGGACTTTGGCCAACCACCCCCCAAAGCACCCTACCTACACCTATCTAGGCACCATCAAACACAAACATACAAATTTAAGAATATTCAGTGCATGTATTTAATAGAAATAAGCAAGGTTAAGGGATCTCACCTTAATCCTATGATGATATTGCTTAAGTGAATGAAGTGGGGTGGTGTTGGGAAGAACTTAGAACCTCTCAGCATGAGGTGGGGGTGCTCCCTCATGCTGTTCTCCCTTCTCCAGCTCCTCAGCCTCCCTCAGGAAGCCCTCAAAGTCTGCCTGGTTTTGTTTTGGTTTCTCCCTGGTTTTGTAGATCGTCCTTATGGTCGACTCGTTCCTCCCATATTCTTTCGCTAGGCTTGCAAGCTTCTCTCCCTTCTCAACACGACAAATGAGCTCCAAACGTTGATCGTACGACAACGGCGGCTGCTTCTTGATAACACAGGGCTTAGAGCACTTCTTTGGAGGTTCGTTGGGGTTCGGGAGGGGCCATGGAAGGTAGGAGGTGGGGGGAAAGTGCACAAAAAAGGCAGGTAGCTCTTGTACTGCACGGTGATGCTCTGTACTGTGCAGGTTGGCGGGCAGAACAACAACAACATGGCAGCATTAGTATGCACACTTGCCACAAGGGACAGGTGGTGATTGGTTGTTGGGTCGCGGTTATCAAATTGAATGCCGCGGTTTACGATTCTCCTCGGAAAAGGCCCACTTCGGTGCCTAGGTCTGCGATTATCATGACTTAACAGCGGTTTAAGGGTGCTGGCAGTCTGACAGCCACTTTGTCACAGATTATGAATCCATGGTTTATAAACACGCGGTTCACGAGGATTGAGTGTATATATATATATATATATATATAAATATAGATAGATAGATACATAGATAGATATAGATATACTGTATATACATATCTATATCTATATCTATATATCTATCTATCTATCTGTCTATCTATCTATATATATATATATATATATATATATATGTATATATATATATATCTATTGCCAGACGCCTCAATCCCGTTTGGGGTGGCCACAAACAAATCGCCTGCAAGTTGCCCTCGCCCGCGCCATTTCACTGCCCTGCTCCCAACTCACACCCCCTCTCTCATATACCTCACCACCCCATCCCTCCATCTCATCCTCGGCCTCCCCCTCCCTCTTCCCCCCTCCACCTCACTCACATACACACTCTCTTCGTCAGTCTTTCGCCCTCTATCCTCTCCACATGGCCAAACCACCTCAGTGTGTTCCTCATAACGCTTCCTATCACATCCACATCAACGCCACAACGCTCCTTTATATCCTCATTCATCAGCCTGTCTCTCCATGTGACTCCACAGGCTCCTCTTAAATAACTCATTTCCACTACTCTCACTCTTGACTTGTGTCCTTCCAACAACGTCCAAGCTTCACTTCTGTACGATAGAGTTGGTATCACAATACTGTCATGTAGTAACTTTTTCACTTCCATGCTCACTTCCCTGTTTCTTATCACTGCTTTCAAAGAACCAGCAACCTTTCTTCCCTGCTGTACCCTTTCAAGCACTTCACCCTCCAAACCTCCGTCCTTACTCATCACACTACCCAAGTACTTAAATGTACTCACATTTTCCAATTCCTCGCCATCCAACCTCGCTGTACATTCACTGACTTCACCTCTCTCAAAGACCATCACTTTACTCTTCCCTACATTCACCTTCAGATTCCGTTTCTTACACACTCTCCCAAACTCATCCACCAAGCCTTGCAGTTCCCCTTCATCTTCACTCAACAACACAGTATCATCTGCAAACAACAGTACAGGGAGTTTCCAAACACTATCCTCTCTCACCAGGGGCACTCCAACATCCACTACCCTACCTTGTACCTCTTTTATTATCCCATCCATCATGTACAGATTGAACAACCATTGAGACATGACACATCCCTGTTTCAACCCAACCTTCAAAGAGAAAAATTCACTTAGTTCACCATCCACATGCACTGCACCCTTAGCACCATCATACATACTCTTCACAGCATTCAACAACTTCCCATCAACTCCATATATTCTTAACACTTTCCACAATCCTTGTCTATCCACTCTGTCATATGCTTTCTCCAAATCCATGAAAGCCACATACAACTTCTTTCCCTTCTCTAGAAACTTTTCCACTAAAGATCTAAGAATGAATATCTGATCTACACAACCTCTTCCCCTCCTAAAGCCTCCCTGTTCTTCTCCAACTAATTTCTCTGTTCTTTCTCTAACTCTGTCTATAAGTATCCTACCATACACTTTTCCTATTATACTAAGAAGACAAATGCCCTTTGATTACCACACACTTCTTTTTCCCCTTTTCCTTTGTACAAGGGAATAATTATGCCTGACTTCCAATCCTCCGGGACTCTACCTTCCTCCCAGGCCAATCTGCACATCTTCCACATCCATTCTACTGCTATCTCTCCCCCATGCTTCAGCATTTCACCACACACTCCATCAATTCCTGGGGCTTTCCTCGATTTAACTTTCCTCATTGCCTCCACAACTTCTATTCTACTGATTTCTTCCTGTCTTCTCACCTCCCTCCTTCTTCCAGCCATTCCCCACCCACTTATACTCGCATTACTTCCATCCTCTACGTTCAACAATTCTTTAAAGTGTTCTCTCCATCTGCTCACTTTTTCTCCCTTCTCCTTTAGTAATCTACCATTTTTATCTTTCACTCCCCTGCTAACTTCACTTCCACCCTGTCTTACTCTTTTCACCTCTTTCCAGAACATTTTCTTACAGTTCCTCCACTTTACACTCAAATTCCTTCCAAATTCCTCATCCACTCTCTTCTTACTCTCTCTTACTAATCTTTTCACCTCTCTCTTTCTTTCTACATATAACTCTCTCTTCCGCCTCTCAACTTCTTCCACGCCCCTATTTCTCATCCATTCATTGTATGCTTTCTTCTTTTGTGCCACAGCCTGTTTCACCTCTTCAGTCCACCACGCTGTTCCTTGCACCCCCCTCTGTCTTCTCTTCCTTCCACACACCACATCACATGCTGCACATATTTCTTCTGTAAATATGCTTCACACACCTTCCACGTCTCCCATCTGCTCTAATTCATATTTGCCCAATCGTTCCTCCACTTCTCTCTTATACTCTGCCTTTTGCTCATCCTCTTGTAACCTTTCCACTCTCCTTGCAACTACTCCTTCCTCTCGTCTTTCCGTTCTATTCCTCCACCTTACTTGGATCCTAATTCTGGCCACCACCAAGTAGTGGTCAGAAAGTCCACTCCCCCAACCTCTATAAACTCTTGCATCCATTACATGTCTTCGCATCCTTTCATCCACACACTCATAATCAATCATTGCCTTCCTTTCATTCAGTTTACCACCCACCCTTCTCATCACTCGCCATGTATACCTGTGGATCATTTTATGCCTGAAGAGGGTATTGGCAAACACCAACCCCCTCCCAGCACAAATGTCCACTAACGCACTCCCATTCTCATCTATCTCAGCAGGCACACCCCACTCACCAACTATTCCATCCACCTTCACATTCCCAACTTTACCATTCATATCACCAATCAAAAACACTCTCTCATTCCTTCCAAACTTTTCCATGCACACTTCTACATTTGTCCAGAACTCTTCTCTCACTCTTCTAGCACGATCTTGTGTTGGCGCATACACACACACAATCGCCCACATTTGTATTCCAACTTTCAACTTTATCCACGCAATCCTTGACCCAGTAAAATCGCAAATTTCGACAGTTTAGAATTTGATGAGTCAAATTTCGATGCATTTTGGAGTGGTCTGCCTACCTTACTTTTCGATGCAAATTCGCGAAATTCGATGCTCTCAGGGCCAGACTCGAACCAAAACAAGCAAAGATAATATGTTTGATGCAAACCAAAATGCTAGAAGTGAAGGAAAATTATAAGAAAAAATATGAAGTTAACCTAATATCGTATGTAACATGTGCTATCAGGGCCAGACTCCAACCAAAACAAGCAAAGATAATATTTTTAATGTGAACCAAAATGCTAGAAGTGAAGGAAAATTATAAGAAAGAGTATGAGCCTAACCACATATGGACATGCATTTCACTTCAATGTAGTTGTATGTATTTTCTTTGTATTTTTGTCGCAGCTTACCTTTTTCAAAATGGCACGCAAGAGTGATTGTTTGGGTAGCAGCCTGGCACCTCTAAATCTTTGCAGCCAAAGGAGAAATGGCAGTACAGGAAAGAGCAGAAATACACCAAGTATACACATGCTGACAGTATGGCAATACAATGCAGAACTACAGTTACTTAACCACAATTATAGTTCATAAAGTTTACAGGAGGTGTGGGGAAAAAATTATGATTTTAGGTAGTTAGGTGTGGAGGCCCCGGACCGAAACTAATTTTTCCCATAAAAAGTTTAGTTTAAATTTCGATGTTTTGAATTTAGATGCAGTTTTGGGGTACATATGTCCATCGAAATTTGAGATTTTACTGTATATATATATATATATATATATATATATATATATATATATATATATATATATCTATCTATCTATCTATCTATCTATCTATCTATAGCCCGACGCCCTAATCCCGCAAAGGGTGGCCGCAGACAAAACGCCTCCAAGTCACTCTGTCACCCACCATTTGACTACCCTCCCCCCAACTCACCCCCCCCTCCCTCATATACCTTTCAACTCCATCCCTCCACCTCATCCTCGATCTACCCCTCCCTCTCCTTCCCTCCACCTCACCTGCATACACCCTCTTAGTCAGTCTTTCATTCTCCATTCTCTCCACATGTCCAAACCACCTCAGTGTATTTCTCCTAATCTTCTCAACCACATCCACATCTACCCCACAACATTCCTTCACTTCTTCATTCGTCAACCTGTCCCTCCACGTCACTCCACATGCTCCTCTCAGGTAACTCATTTCCACTGCTCTCACTCTTGACTTATTCCCCTCTTGCAAGGTCCACGCCTCGCTTCCATACGTCAGGGTAGGGATCACAATGCCATCATGCAGTGACTTCTTAACTTCCATACTCACCTCCCTATTTCTCATCACTGCTTTCAGTGTACCAACAACCTTCCTTCCCTGCTGTACCCTTTCATGTACTTCATCCCCCAAAGTTCCATCCTTACTCATCACACTACCCAAGTACTTGAATGCACTCACATTTTCCATATCCTCACCATCTAACCTCATTGCACACTCTGTGACTTCATTCCTCTCAAACACCATAACTTTACTTTTGTTTACATTAACTTTCAGATTCCTCCTCCTACACACTGTCCCAAATTCATTCACCAAACCTTGCAACTCCCATTCATCTTCACTCAACAATACTGTATCATCAGCAAACAGCAACACCAGAAGCTTCCAAATCTCACCCTCATTCATTAGGGCCAGCCCCACATCCACTGCCCTACCTTGCACCTCCTTTACAACCCCATCCATATATATATTAAACAGCCATGGAGACATCACACACCCCTGTTTCAGTCCCACACTGAGATCAAAGAACTCACTCAGCTCACCATCCACTCGCACCGTAGCCCTTGCTCCCTCGTACATACTCTTCACAGCACTCAACAATTTCCCCTCCACTCCATATATTCTTAATACCTTCCACATATATACTGTATATATATATATATATATATATATCTACATATATATACAAGGTGTGACAAAAGAGAAACGAGACTTTTTCCAAAAACGCTTCATTACAAATTCTACAGAGAAATTACACATTGTTCCCTTCAAAGTAATCCCCCCCAGAGTTAATGCACTTCTGCATTTGCTTCTGCCACCCATGGAAGCACTAAGCAAAGTCCTCCTCCTTGAGGTGGTTTAGCTCCCTCGTCACAGTGGCCTCAATCTCTTCTGCAGAGGCGAAATGTGTTCCTTTGAGCACAGTCTTCAGCCTGGGGAAGAGCCAGAAGTCACACGGTGCGAGATCTGGGGAATAAGGAGGGTGGTCAAGAGCTGTGATCTGTTTGTTGGCCAAGAACTGCCTCACACTGAGCGCGGTGTGTGCGGGCGCGTTGTCGTGGTGGAGCAACCATGACTTGTCTCTCCACAGAGCCCACCTGGTGCGCCGAACCCGTTCATGGAGGTGATTGAGGACCTGCTGGTAGAAGTGCTGTTTGACTGTCTGACCCTGAGGCACGAACTCATGATGGACTAATCCCTTCTGGTCGAAGAATGCGATCGGCATGATCTTGATCTTTGATTTGGACATGCGTGCCTTCTTGGATCTGGGTGAAGTTGGGGTCTTCCACTGCAGGCTCTGTCTCTTGGTTTCCGGGTCGTACTGGAAGACCCAAGTCTTGTCACCTGTGATGACCCGGCCAAGGAACTCCGGATCTTCCCCGATCTTCTCCAGCAAGTCTCGAAAAACATTGACCCGGTGCTCCTTCTGGTCGTCCGACAAAAGCTTGGGGACCATCTTGGCACACACTTTCTGCATCCCCAGCTCCTGCACCAAGATGGTCCGCACTGACTCCCTGTTCAGGCTGAGTTCCTCCGCTATCATCCGCACCGTCAATCTGCGATCACTCCGCACCAGCTTGTTCACTCTGTCAGTGCTCTCAGCTGTCTTCATCGTGGAAGGCCGTCCTGACTTGGGGTCATCCTCCACCTCCTCACTGCCACTCTTGAAGCGTTTGTGCCACTCGAAGACTCGCGGCCGCGACATCGCATGTTCTCCATAAGCCTCTTGGAGAAGTTTGAGACACTCGGTTGGGCCCTTTCCCAGCTTAACCAGGAATTTCAAATTGATTCTTTGCTCCATGTTTGTGCCATGTCCAGTTTCGTGACAAAGTGTAACAACAGTGTGCTATACAACAGCCTGAAAATAAAGAACAGAGTGTGAGAAGCAAACAGTGTTATAGCAGAATACTGGTGAGATGTTGTGTGACATAAGCGGTTAGCCAGTTGGCATTGAGTCATAGGCATGGCTGCCACAGTCTCGTTTCTTTATTGTCACACCTCATATATATATATATATATATATATAAATAGATAGATAGATAGATAGATAGATATACATATATATAGTGGTAGGTGTGGGTGCTCACCATCCAGTCACTCGATGTAGTGCTGCTCTTGGGTGTCTGCCCTTTCCTCTCCTCCATCCTTCTTTCCTTCCATCCTCTTCTTTCTTTCCTTCATTCTTTCCTCGTCCTTCTGCCTACGGGTGACTGTACACTCCCTCTTCTGTCTTTCTTTCCTTCATTCTTTCCTCTTCCTTCTGCCTGTGGGTGACTCTACACTGAGTGACAAGCCAAATGGTTTCCTGTATGCCAGGAAACCATTTACTGTTCTGGGTAGTAACCATATAACCAGATTTTGGCATCTGGTGGTTTAAGTGGTAATTACAGCACTCCAGTCAGATTGAGCCAGTGAAGGTTTATATCCAAGGGGTGGTTGGGGTTTATTGCTCATGTAATGCCACTCAGGGATGAGTAAGGCTGGTCACTCTCATTTTAAATGTCAGGACCAACTTGCCTAGTGCCGGGCTCCTACGCTTCTTATGGGGCAACATAGGATTGGATGATGGATGGATGGATATATATATATATATATATATATATATATATATATATATATATATCTACTATCTACTGTTAGACGCCATAATTTCGTAAGGGGTGGCCATTTGACTTTGAGTTAGTTGTTTTACGAGGAGGGGCACTAACCCTTCACCAACCCACTTGTTGACACGTAGGGAGCACGTATGGTTTGGTTATATGGTTACCACCCAGCGTTGTAATTGGTTTCTTGGCTTACAGGAAACCATTAGGCTTGTCACTCAATGTAAAGCCACCTGTAAAGGAAAGAAAGGCAATAAGAAGTGACAGGAAAGATGGGAGAAATAGGAAGCGAGGAGGACAGGCACAGAAAAAGAATGATACAGGCTACGGAAGAAGTAGGTAGCACTACATCAAGTGAGTGGATGATGGTCGCCACCACCTACCACAAATATATATATCTATATATATATACATATATGCAGAGACTTCACTTCACCGTGAAGATATGTATGCAAACTAACCACAGGAGAAATGAAAGGAGCAAGAGTGAGTACTTTCGTACTCTGTCTGAAGATGTAATATACGAAAGTACTCACTCTCGCTCCTTTCATTTCTCCTGTGGTTAGTTTGCATATATATATATATATATATACAGTATATATGTTTAATGACTGGCACATCTATCAGTTTCTTTAACCCATTGGAGCCCAGTGTACAGAGTATTGGACAGAACTGGGAATTTTCAAATTGTAATAACATAGGGAACCCCCGAGTAGGGACCTATGAGCTTCGCGACTATGAGCCGATAGGCTTAGGGCGGTACGCTTAGTACCCTCCCAGTTCATTGCCTTGGCCAGAAACTCTGGGATCCAATGGGTTAATGACTGGCACATCTATCAGTTTCTTTAAATCTAAAATATATATATATATATATATATACAGGTAACTCGCACGGAACACGATCTCACGGAACGCGCTCGCAATTATACACGGTAAGGGCTGGGATACATATAAGACAACGTAAGATTAAAAAACCATTATGAAAACTACAAATTAACGCAGGAGAGGCCTTTGAAAGATCAAATCCTCGAACATCACCGCAGCGCGCGGTTTGTTTTGATTACGTGACGATCTAGGCAGGAAATTAGTGAGTGAGACATTCCCGAGTACAGTAACACAGTACTTGTAAGTTAAATATTTACAGTACTGTACTGTTCTGGTAAGTTTATGTGCAACTTAAAGTACTATTAAATAACGTTAAAGCAAGAAATAAAGTCTTATAACCAGTTTACCTGATAGGCGTCAGAATATTGCCTTTTTTATTTGTTCGTTTTTTCCACAATACTGTACAGTATTTGTAAGTTAAATATTTACTGTTCTCGTATGTACTGTACTTGTAAGCACGTAAATAAAGTTAAATCATTAAATAAAGCCTTGTAACCAGTTAACCCGAATTATATGATTACCCATGATCGGCGTCGGAATATTGCCTTTTTTGTTTGTTCGTTAAACTCTTACTGTACTGCTTTTCTACAGTACTGTATTTGTAAGTTAAATATTTACTGTTCTGGTATGTACTTGTAAGCAATTAAAGCATTAAATAAAGCCTTGTAGCCAGTTAACCTGATTTATATGATTACCCATGATCGGGGTTGGAATATTGCCTTTTTTGTTTGTTCGTTAAAGACTTATAATAAAAGAAAAATACATTTTTGTCTTGGTATCTTTACCTATTTGCTCAGGTTTGCTGTAATGGTTTGGATCATTTGATGCAATGCAACTTGTAGAAAACTGTGAATAAACTTTCGGGAAGTGAACGAAAATCTGGGACATGAGACTGACCTTGACTTCACCCTCTCGTGTATCATCTGTCAGTTCACCACCTGCTATCGTGATGAGTGGATGTACGATTTTTTCGCTCGTGGCCATGCCTAACCACACATAGGTACACCCATTATCTCGACCCAGACAGAAAATACGATCTTTTTCCTCTCTTGCAAAACACAAACAACCACCCTGTTTACGAGACAGCAATATATATTGTGAAAATAACAAGGTAAAATGATAAAGATGAATGTAAAATGATAGAGAAAGATGAACATGTTATGACGGAAGAAGTACGTTTTCCCCGTCTGTAAATGTATTTATTTTTGCTTTGTATCTGTATTCGTAATAATTAGACCTATTGTTAGTTCTGAAACTGCATTACGATTCTATTTTTAGCCATTCTCGTGGTGTGGGAGCTGGAAGTTGTGACACAACTTCCTTATTGCTAATCGGACTGACCCTCCACTTTATTCTCCCGTGGCAGAGTCTAGCCTTGGAAGACGTGCAGTTTTCTCATTTAGGACTGAAAATTCAACTCTTTCGGTCCCTTTTCCAAGCATGGGCACAACGATAACGTAAAACAATAACTCGAAACTACCATAAATATTAATCTAAAAGGTGAAAATGTATTCATAACATTTTTTTTTTTTTTTCAGCCATTCCTAACAGATTATGTACTGAAATCATTCGATATCACAGTACTGCACTTCTAAGTTAAATATGTACTGTTCTGGTATGTACTTGTAAGTTAAAGCACTGGTACCAGTTAACCTGATTTATGTGATTACCTAATGATCGAAGTCGGAATGTTTCCTTGTGTTTACGTACAGTATTTGTGTGTTGAAGTTTTGCTCTGGAGTACTGTATTTGTGAGTTATAACATTAAATAAACCTTCTAACCACTTAAAGTGCTTTCTAGTGATTACCAGTGACAGATAACAGCAAAACAACACATTTGGGGGGTCTAGGGAGCAAAATACGGAGTAGTTTAAATATACGCGATTTCGCACGAAACACGGCACGGTAGGAACGAAACCCACGTGTTCCGTGCGAGTTACCTGTACTATATATATATATATATATATATATATATATATATATATATATATATATACAGTATATATATATATATATATATATATATATACAGTATATATATATATATATATATATATATACAGTATATATATATATATATATATAAGTGCTCATGGGGCCTTCGGGCCCCTTGCACTTGCTCCTGCGGAGAGCTCTTGCATTTATGTGCTGTTCTAGTGTAACGTTTTCACTTGGATTTTTTTTGCAGCTGACCAGTTGATCATGTTATTTGCAGCTTCGGTAATTGAACCCAGCTTATTTTAGTTTTACCTTTGGGCAAAAAATTCTACAGAGATCCTATGCTGGGCTCTGGGAGCAGGGTTTTTTTTATCAAAATGTCAACACTGATTAAATATAGTAAAAGTTTTTCAGTCGTGATGGGACCAAGTTTTTTTACATCTGATTTTTTTTGCAATTTTTATGCCAATTTTGGTGCGATTTGAATGTGTAGTTTCGGCTGCCCAAAATATGCACACACACACACATACACATTCATTCTCACACACACACACACACACAGCCGGAGAGAGAGGACGTCCCAGGCATCGCTCCTGACCTTGAGTAGTTTCAGGAATTTTGTCTGTCCTGTCTCCTAGGGTCTTTCTTTAAATTTAAAATAATGAAAGTTGGTAGACTACCAAAAATGTAAAGATTTGTTGGCAATAGTATACATGAATGTTTGTGGCTTATTGGTAACAGCTGTTCAGGTACTTGATCGGTACGTTAAAGATGGCCGAAAATGTAAACAATGAGGGAATGGAATTTCAAGGATTTGATGCTAATACTAATGTCATGGACCTAGTGAAAACATTAATTATGAGGATTAGTGAACTCGAAAAAAAAGTAGAGAATCTAGTGATAAAGGATGTGTCAGGAAATACGGAAACCACCATACAGAGTCTAATCCAGTCCAACGAAACAGCCAATGAAGAGATAAAGAATTTGAAGCGGGAAAATGTTGAACTGAGGAGGAAACTTGAAGAGAGTACCAATAAAACGGAGAAGGTGAGTAATGTACTAGAAGAACACAAGGCAAAGTGGGCACACGTAGAGGAAGAACAGAAAGAAGTGGTCAGCTTAAGAGAGATCATCCAGGAAGAAAGGGAAATGAACAAGAAAGAAATGGAAGAAAATGTAGTGAAAATACTGAAGAAAAAAGAGAAAATAGTGAGAGAAACTGTAGAAAGGAACAGATGTGTGATAGTATTTGGAAACAGGGAAGAGGAAGAAAAGGTTAGGTTCGCAAGACTCGAGAGAGACACGAACATGGTGAGAGGAATATTAGGCAAGATTGACCCCGAAGGAAACAAGTGGGTAAAAGAAATTGAGGAAGTAAGGAGGATAGGGCCTTATAAGAAAGGGGAAACAAGACCAATGAGAGTCAAGTTTACATCAGAAAGTGTAATAAATGAGATACTTAAAGTGACCTGGAAATTAAGCAAAGAGGCGGGGATGGAAAATATTATAATAAGAAAAGATCTGAATGAAGAAGAAAGAGAAGCTTTAAAATCATTAAAGGGAAGAAGTAAAGGAAAAAATGATAAGAGGACAGAGGAAGAACGTAATACTTTTTTTTTGGAGAGTATTGGATATGAAAGTAAGGAAATGGTATTTAAGGAAATAGAAGTGAAGGAAATTAGGGGGATGGTTGTGAAAGATCAGAAGTTGAGGAAGTGGTACGGACAGAGAGTAGGAGAGAAGAGGGTATTAATAATGTCAAAAATAATTTGAAGGTGATATATACTAATGTTGATGGTTTCATATCGACAAGGATCGAAATTAATGATTTCTTGAGAGAACATGAACCTGATGTCATGTGCTTTGTAGAGACCAAATTAAGAGAAGATATTGATGTTCATTTGGGAGATGGTAAATACAAACTGTGGAGAAAAGACAGAAAAGAAAAAAAGGGAGGAGGAGTGATGATAGCAGTGAAGAACAACATAAATGTAGATACTGTGGAAATGGGAGAAGGCAGGGCTGAAGTGATATATATGAAATTAGAAACTGGAGAGAATGTTAAGAGAGATATGGCGGTAGTGTATGTTCCCAAAGACGAGAGCATGGAAGGATGACGAATACCATGAGATGTTGTCAGATATGGCTAGCTACTTGCAAAAAATAATTGAGAAAAGCAATAATATAATTTTGGTGGGTGACTTTAATTGTAAAGAGGTGAACTGGGAGGAATGGTACTCGGGAGGCGGTGAGGATTCGTGGGGTACTATGTTATTAAATATAATAATGAATAATGTGATGACGCAGTGGGTCAAAGAAGAGACACGGTTTCGAGGTGAGGACACACCAGCAAGGTTAGATTTACTATTCACCAAAGAACCTGATGTAATAGAATCATTGGAATATCTCTGTCCTTTGGGAAAAAGTGATCACGTGGTCATTGAGTTCCAGATGTTAATAGGAAACGTCGAGCCAAGAGACGAGCTTCATAGACAGGGAAGATACAACTTTGGCAAAGCAAATTTTACAGGATTGAGAAACTTTTTTTGAAAATGCGGATTGGAGAAAATTCAGAGAAACAAGAGAGATACAGAGGAAGTGGGATATCTTTCTAGACCTCTATAATTTGGGAGTGGAAAAATTTGTACCAAGAGTAAGAGGGAAAGAAAACAGGAAAAAGGAGTGGTTTAATAGAAGGTGTATGATAGCCAAAAAAGAGAGAGATAAGGCGTGGAACAATTGGAGAAAGAGAGGTAACGACAGAACAAAGGAAGAATATAAAAGAACAAGAAACGAATACACAAGAATACGTAGGGAAGAAGAAAGGAATTTTGAAAAAGGTATAATTGACAAATGCAAGGATGAACCCAAACTGTTTTATAGATTTGTTAATGGCAAACTGAAACAAAAGGAAGGAATCACCAAGCTGAAAGTAGATGGAGAGGTCTTTAATGATGCGGCAATGCAAGCAGAAATAATGAACAAACGTTTCCAGTCAGTTTTCACTAAAGAAAAGGAGCTTGTGGAAGGGGAGGGAGTGATTAGAAATGTTCCGGTGATGAAAGATATAAAAGTGGAGGTGCAGGAAGTGTATAAATTACTGGAAACTCAAGATGTAAGGAAAGCCCCAGGACCTGATGGAATTTCTAATTGGGTACTGAAGGAATGCAGAGAACAACTGGCGGATAAAATTCACAGTTTAATTGTATGCTCACTGGAAGAGGGGAAAGTGCCAAAAGAATGGAAGAGGGCAAATGTGGTACCAATTTACAAGGGAGGAAACAGGGAAGAACCCTGAATTATAGACCAGTGTCTCTAACCAGCATGGTCGCAAAATTGTGTGAGAGAATCCTGAAAGACAGATGGATAAAATATCTGGAAGAGATGAATATTTTGGCTGAATGTCAGTTTGGATTCAGAAGTGGAAGGTCATGTGTTTCAAACTTGTTGAGCTTTTACTCAAGAGCGATTGATGTGGTACAGGAGAGAGATGGTTGGGTGGATTGTGTGTACTTAGACTTAGAGAAGGCCTTTGACAAGGTACCTCATAAAAGACTAATGTGGAAACTAGAATATATAGGAGGACTAAAGGGAAACTTCTGGAATGGATGAGAGACTTTTTGAGAGACAGACAAATGAGGACAGTAATAAAGGAAAAGATGTCTGGATGGAGGGAAGTAACAAGTGGAGTCCCTCAAGGCTCAGTGTTGGCGCCAGTAATGTTCCTGATTTATGTAAATGATATGGTAGATGGAGTGAACAGTTATGCGAGTCTGTTTGCTGATGATGTAAAGATCTTGAGGAAGATAGAGGTTGAGGAGGATTGTAAAATACTGCAGGAGGATTTGGATAGGATACACAATTGGAGCCGGACGTGGGAAATGAAATTTAATGTAAAGAAATGTAAAATATTGGAAATGGGTAAAAGTACCAGGAGACCATCACTGAATTATTTTTTGGGTAATGAATTAATCACAAAAAGGAGAGAAGAGAAAGATTTGGGAGTGCTGGTCCAAGATAGTTTGTCACCAGAAAAGCACATTAACAAGATAGTTGGAGAGACTTATAAGCTCTTGACTAACATAAGAGTAGCATTTCATTATATGGATGAGGAAATGATGAAAAAATTGATAGTGGCCATGATCCGCCCCAGGTTAGAATATGCAGCGGTAGTGTGGTCCCCACACAAAAAGAAAGATATAAACAAGATTGAGAGAATACAAAGAACAGCAACCAAGATGGTCCCCAGTCTGACAGACCTGTCATACAGAGAGAGGCTGGAAAAACTGGATTTGCCTTCGTTAGAGGAAAGGAGAAAGAGGGGAGACATGATTGCGGTGTTCAGGACCATGGTGGGAGTAGATAAAATTGACAAAGAAGATCTGTTTGTATGGGATAAGAGAGCAACAAGAGGACATGGAATGAAATTGAAAAAGTCAAGCTGCTTGAAGGATATTAAGAAATATAGCTTTCCTTACAGAAGTATAGACTTATGGAATAGCCTGGACAAAGAGATCGTCCAGTCTAAAAACATAAACGAGTTTAAAGTTAAATTCGACTTATTGAGAAACAGCGACGGAAACCCACGAGCATAGTACATTCCGTGTATATCACAATTAGGTATATTCTTAAATATTTGGAATGACTTAGACAAAGAGGTGGTGCATGAGAAAAACATTCATGTGTGTAAAGGTAGACTTGATAAATGTGGATATGGAGACAGGACAACACGAGCATTGCTCAATTCCTGTATACTACAAATAGGTAAATACAAATAGGTAAATACACACACACACACACAAATAGAAATGAAATTATAAACAGAACATAGAAATTATCAGAAAAGGACGAGCTGAAGAATGTTTGGATAAGGAGAGACGCAAATGAGGAGGAAGGAGCTAAGATAAAGGAGCTATGAAAAGAAGCGAAGGCAAAAAACGAACAGAGAACAGAGGAAGAGAAGACAGTGTTATATTGGAGAGTTATGGATCTGAACTTGAGGAAGTGGTACCGACAGAGAGAGGGAGAGAAGAGGAAATAATGAACAGTGAATAAAGTTGGAAAGTGGCATGTACTAATGTTGACAGTTTAATATCGGCAAGGCTAGAAATCAGTGATTACTTGAGGATTCACGAACCAGATATCATGTGCTTTATAGAGACCAAGTTAAGAGAGGATATTGACATTCATATGGGAGATGGCAAATACAAATTGTGGAGAAGAGACAGAAAAGAAAAAATGGGAGGAGGAGTGATGATAGCAGTGAAGAACAACATCAATGTGGAAAATATGGAACTGGGAAAGGGTAAAGCTGAAGCAATGAATATGAAACTAGAAACCGGAGATTATGGCAAGAGAGACATCGCAGTGGTATATGTTCCCCCCTAAGACAAGGGCATGGAAGGATGATGAAAATCAGGAGATGTTGTCAGATATGGTTATCTATCTCAAGAAAGTGATTGAGAAAAGCAATAACCTAATTATGATGGGGGATTTTCAACTGTAAAAAAGTGAACTGGGAGGAATGGGACTAGGGAAGCAATGAAGATTCATGGGGCACTATATTATTAAATTTTGCAATGAGTAATGTAATGACCCAATGGGTCAAAGAGGAGACTAGATTCAGAGGAGACGACACGCCAGCAAGATTAGATTTACTACTAACTAAAGAACCTGATGTAGTTGAAAATTTAAAATATCAGTGTCCTATAGGAAAAAGTGATCATGTGGTCATTGAGTTTAAGATGATAAAAGGGAACGTGGTGCCAAGAGATGAGTTTTATAGACAGGGTAGATACAACAATGGGAATGCAAACCTTACAGGATTGAGGAAATTTTTTGAAAATAGGGATTGGAGAAAATTCAGAGAAACAAGAGAGACGCAGAGGAAGTGGGATATCTTTCTAGATATCTTTAATTCGGGAGTGGAGAAACATGTTCCAAGAGTAAGTGGGAGAGAAAACAGGAAAAAGGATTGGTTTAACAGAAGGTGCATGATAGCAAAAAAAGGAAAGGGACATGGCATGGAACAAATGGAGAAAGAGAGGTAATAATAAATCAAAGGAAGAATATAAAAAAACTAGAAATGAATATACAAGAATATGCAGAGAGGAAGAAAGAAACTTTGAAAAAGGTATAATTGACAAATGTAGGGAAGAACCCAAATTGTTTTATAGATTTGTTAATGGCAAATTGAAACAAAAGGAAGGAATCACCCAACTGAAAGTAGAAGGAGAGGTCTATAAAGAGGCGGCAATGCAAGCAGAAATAATGGACAAATGTTTCCAACTGGTTTTCATTAAAGAAAGGGACTTTTTGGAGGGGGCGGATGTGACTAGAAATGTAGTGATAAAAGACATAAAAGTGGAAGTGCAGGAGGTGTATAAATTACTGGAAATTCAAGATGTAAGGAAAGCCCTAGGACCAGATGGAATCTCTACTTGGGTACTGAAAGAGTGCAGAGAACAACTGGCAGATAAGATTCATGA
Source organism: Coenobita brevimanus (assembly GCF_032717465.1). NCBI lineage: Eukaryota > Metazoa > Arthropoda > Malacostraca > Decapoda > Coenobitidae > Coenobita > Coenobita brevimanus. Next base: position 32,455,509 of record NC_137053.1, on the reverse strand, counting down.
TTTAATTGTGTGTTCTCTGGAAGAGGGGAAAATGCCTCGGGAATGGAAGAGGGCCAGTGTGGTACCAATTTATAAGGAAAGAAACAAGGAAGAACCCCTGAATTATAGACCAGTGTCCCTGACCAATGTAGTTGCAAAATTATGTGAGAGAATCCTGAAAGACAGATGGATAAAATATCTGGAGGAGACGAACATATTGGCTGAGAGCCAGTTTGGATTCAGAAGTGGAAGGTCATGTGTTTCCAACTTGTTGAGCTTTTACTTAAAAGTGATTGACGTGTTATAGGAGAGAGACAGCTGGGTGGATTGTGTGTATCTAGATCTGGAGGAAGCCTTTGACATGGTACCCCACAAGCGACTAATGTGGAAATTGGAACACACAGGAGGACTGAAGGGAAACGTCCTGGAGTGGATGTGTGACTTCTTGAGAGACAGACAGATGAGGACAGTAATAAAGGACAAGATGTCTGGATGGAGGGAAGTAACAAGTGGAGTCCCACAGGGCTCGGTGTTAGTGCCAGTAATGGTCCTGATATATGTAAATGATATGGAAGATTTTTTTTTTTTTTAATGCGAGGAAGAAGGAACCAAAGGCCATGAGCCTGCAGTAACAGTTCCTTCCAAGAGAAAAACAAAATACAATAGAGAGCCAAATTCAAGATCCGATCATTTTGAGATGCCTGGACACACTGCGCTTGAAAGACTGGAGATCATAGGCAGCAGGAAATACAGACAGAGGGAGACAGTTCCAGAGCTGACCTGTTGCATAAATGAAAGACTGGGAGTAACGGTTAACTCTTGCATTAGAGAGTTGGACAGAAAAGGGATGAGAGTTTGCTGCCAGACAGGTGCTACGCGCCTGTCGTAGGGGTGGAGGAATGCAAGCAGACAGTTCAGAGGAGCAGTGACCATTAAAGTAGCGATAGAAAAGAGATAAAGATGCAACAGTGCGGCGAAGAGACAGAGGTTGAAGGGAGTCAGTAAGAGGAGGAGAGTTAATGAGACGAAAAGCCTTTGACTCCACCCTATTGAGAAGAGCTGTATGTGGGGAGCCTCCCCACACATGAGAGTTGTACTCCACACAGGGGCGGATAAAAACCCTGTATAGAGTCAACAATTGTGCAGGGGTAAAGAAAGAGCGGAGTCGGCTTAGCACACCCAATCTCTTGGAAGCAGATTTTACAAGAGATGTAATATGATCTTTCCAAGATAAGTCCCGAGTAAATGAAACCCCAAGCATGTTCAAGGATGATGCAGGATTAAGCTGAATATTATTAAACATTAGTGGGTATACCTGTGGAAGATTTTGTCGGGTTGATAGGCGTAAGAACTGAGTCTTAGATGCATTAAAAACAACCATATTATTTTTACCCCAGTCAGAGATACAAGCCAAGTCAGACATTAGGTGTGCCATAGCCTCATCCCTTGTTTGTTGAAGTAACTGTTGAGATGGGCGTTGCAGGAACCGAATGGAAAGGTGAAGGGTGGAGTCATCAGCGTATGAGTGGATAGGGTTAGATGTACAGCTTAGAAGATCATTGATGAATAAAAGGAAGAGAGTTGGTGATAGGACAGAGCCCTGAGGAACACCACTGTTGATAGATCTAGGAGAAGAACGATGGCCGTCTACAACAGCGGCTATAGAACGACCAGAAAGGAAGCTAACGATGAAGGCACAGATAGAAGAATAGAAACCGTAGGAGGGCAGTTTGGAAATTAAAGATATATGCCAGACTCGATCGAAAGCCTTTGAGATGTCAAGTGCAATGGCAAAGCTTTCGCCAAAGTCCCAAAAGGAGGATGACCAGGAGTCCGAAAGGTAGGTGAGATCATCACCAGTGGAGCGTCCCTGACAGAACCCATACTGACGATCGGAAAGAAGGTTGTGATAGGAAAGATGCCTTAAAATTTTTCTATTGCGAATTGACTCGAAAACTTTTGAAATACAGGACATTAAAGCAATTGGACGATAGTTGGAGGGTTGGGAGTGGTCACTCTTCTTTGGGACTGGCTGAATGAGAGCAAACTTCCACCAAGAAGGAAAGGTACAAGTTGACAGACAAAGGCGAAAGAGTTTACCTAGGCAGGGTGTAAGCATAGAAGCACAGTTCTTGAGAACAACAGGAGGGACCCCATCAGGCCCATATCCCTTGTTAGTACTGAGGCCAGTGATGGCAGAAAATACATCAACTGAAGAAATTTTAATGTCAGCCATGAGGAAGTCAGAGGGGGGAAATGATGGAGGAACAGCACCGGAATCGTCTAAGATGGAATTGGAGGAGAAAGTCTGTGCGAAGAGATCTGCTTTATCAGTAGAAGAAATAGCTTCAGAACCATCAGAGTAGAAAAGAGGAGGGAAGGATGATGAGGTAAAGTTGTTAGAAAGATTTTTGGCAAGGTGCCAGAAGGAGCGGGAAGAATTCGAGTTGGAGAGTTGAGAGCATTTAGTATGGATGAAATTATTTTTAGTAGAGCGAAGAACAGACTTAGCATGATTCCGGGCAGAAAGGTAAAGATGATGTGATTCAGGGGTGGGTTGGTTCCGGTACCTTTTGTAGGCCCTCTCCTCGTTGCGGACAGCATTAGAACAAGCGTGATTAAACCAAGGCTTCCTTGCGTTAGTCAAAGGATATGAGAAAGGAATGTATGCTTCCATGCCCGAGAGAATAACCTCCATAATGCGCAAAGCACACTCAGATGGCTCACGGCCATGGAAGCAATAATCATTCCAGGGAAAATCAAAGAAGTACTGCCTGAGGGCCTCCCAGTCTGCGGCTCCAAAATGCCACAGACGACGTTTCCCTGGAGGGTCCACAGGCCGTTCCGGAGTGATAGGACAGGTTAAGGTAATAGGGTTGTGATCGGAGGAGCCCAACGGAGAGAAAAGATTAACAGAGTAAGCAGAAGGATTAGTTGTGAGGAAGAGGTCAAGTATGTTGGAGCTCTCTCCAAGGCGGTCAGGGATACGGGTAGGGTGCTGTACAAGCTGCTCTAGGTCATTAAGGATAGAAAAGATGTAGGCTTGTTCACCAGGTGGATCCATGAAAGGAGAGGAGAGCCAACAGTTATGCGAACAGTTACGCAAGTTTGTTTGCTGATGGTGCTAAGATTTTGAGGAGAGTAGAAGTCGAGGAAGACTGTAAAATGCTGCAGGAAGACCTAAATAGGATCCAAGGTTGAAGCCAGATGTGGGAAATGAAATTTGATGCATAAAAAGGTAAGATATTGGAAATGGATAAAAGGGTCAAGAGGCCATCACTGACTTATATGATGGGTAATGAACCAGTCAAAAAAATGAGAGAAGAGAAAGATTTGGGAGTGCTGGTCCAGGATAGTTTGTCACCGGAAAAACACATTAATAAGATAGTTAGAGACGCGTACAATCTCTTGACTAACATACGAGTGGCATTCCATTACATGGATGAGGAAATGAAAAAATTGATAGTAGCCATGATCCGCCCCAGGTTGGAATATGCGACAGTAGTGTGGTCCCCACACAAGAAGAAAGACATAAATAAGATCGAGAGAATACAAAGAACAGCAGCCAAGATGGTCACCAGCCTGGCAGATCTGTCCTACGGAGAGAGGCTGGAACAGCTGGACCTGCCTACGCTAAAAGAAAGGAGAGAAAGGGGAAACTTGATTGCAGTGTTCAGGGCCGTGATGAGAATAGATAAAATTGATAAAAATTATCTGTTTGTGTGGGATGGGAGAGTAACAAGAGGACTTGGAATGAAACTGAAAAAGCCAAGTTGTTTGAAGGATATCAAGAAATACAGCTTTCCATATAGATGCATAGACCTGTGGAACAGCCTGGACAAAGAGATCGTCCAGTCTAAAAACTTAAACAAGTTCAAAGCAAAATTTAACTTAATGAGAAAAAGAGACGGGACCCCATGAGCTGAGCTCATTTCCTGTATATCACAACTAGGTAAATACAACTAGGTAAATACACACACGCACACACACGACTTGCTGGAAAACACACACACACACACACACACACACACACACACACACACAGACGTCCGACATCGGCGCACCGTACCGAACCAACACGGCCAGTGGCATTACGTAAATTAGTATCTTTGTATGAGTCAAGCTCTGTACCAGGTTAGACTAAATGATTTTTCATTATTAAAAAGAAAAAAATAATAAGTTTAAACAAGACTTGTTCAAACAAAAGAAAGAAGAACCAAGAGTTAAAAATGCACTGAGTCAGCTGGGTTTGTTTAGACTACAGCAACACGGGGAAAGTGTACATACTCTGTAAGTACATACTATGTAAGTACATACTCTGTTATTTTAGTATTGCAAAATGGATACATACTTTAGTAAACCAAATTTGGAAAAGAAAAGGATAAAAGTAAAAAGCAAAATGATGATTTCTACCAAGAACTGGTTGAAGTGGAGACTCACAATAGACTGGTTGAACGTGTACACAAACTAGAAGTGGCTTTCAGAAATGAAATTGATGAAATAAAGAAGCAAATGCACTTGCAAAAGGAAGAGATAGAAAAACTAGGAAGGGAGGCCAATAAGAAAGACAACCATCAGTGAACTAACAGTGGAATTGAGTACGCTTAGGAAGAAAGTGAGTGAAATGGCAAGTACAGTAGTCAATCACGAGAGTGTTATGGAAGAGTTCAAAAATGACACAGAGACAATTAGGCAAGCAGGCAGTCTTATGGACCATAGCAGTGATATTGAGGAGAAGATAACACAGGTGAATGAAGCTGTGCAAAGCTACAAAAATGATGTAGAAACCATGTATGCTGAAATGGTGAAAGTAAAGAAGGACTTAGAAACAAGGGTGGAGGAAAAAAGCATTAAAAAGGAAGTAAAAAGAATAATCCAAAACAATCCAAAGTTAGTCAGAGATTCAGTAGAGATAAACAAATCTGTAGTAATCACTGGTATAGAAGAGGAAGAAATAAAAAACAAGATCACAAGAGACAAAAAGGAGATGGCAAATGTAATGAGCTTACTGAAAGAAGTATCAGAGGAAATCTGTAGTAAAGACATAGAGGAACACAAAAGGTTAGGGAAATATGAGAAAAGCAAGACAAGACCTCTAAAGGTGACTTTCCAAAGTGTAAACACTGTGGAAGAGATACTAAAAAATGCAAAGAATCTTATGGAAAAAGAGGAGTTCAAAAATGTATGGATAAAAAGGTGCCTAACACAAGAGGAACTGGAATTACTAAAAGAGAAAAGGGAGGAAGCAAAAACAAAAATGAGATCAGAAGAGAAGAAGAAATTTTTTTTACAAAGTAATAGGATTGCAGGTACGAAAGTGGTACACAAACAGGATGGAAGAAAAAGGAGGAAGGTAGTAGAACCATGTCATGACAAGTATATAAACAAGATGATAAAGTTGATGTACTCAAATGTGGATGGAATGGTATCTAAATTACTAGAGATGAATGATTATGTCAGAGAAAACGAACCACAAATAATATGCCTAACTGAAACAAAATTAATACCAAGGATATCCAATGACATACTAAACTTAGAGGAATACAATATATGGAGAAGAGACAGAAATTTAAAAAAAGGAGGAGGAATTATAATATTAACTAAGAAAACTCTAAAAGTCAAGGAAATAAAACTAGATATACCATCACAAGTAGAACTGATTGCAGTAGAGATCAACACATCTGAAGGTAAAGTTATTGTAGCCAATTTGTACATGCCACCCAGATCAAACACATGGGAAAGAGACGAATATGAGGACCTGGCAGAGAGTACAGTTCAGAGTATAAGATCATTACTACATGAAATGGAAGAGAAATCGGAAAGAATTATACTAACTGGGGATTTCAATACAAATATAAATTGGAATACTCTAGATATAATTAGCCAAGAAAGCTGTTGGGACCAAAAGCTCCTGGATCTCGTACAAGAGTTTTTCCTAACGCAACATGTGAGGGAAACCACCAGAAAAAGAGGACTTGATGTACCTTCAGTGCGAGATCTAATATTTACTAGGCAAGAAAATGATATTGACAGTTTAATATGTCACCCTCCACTCGGCAAAAGCGATCATGCAGTACTAAATTATAACTCCAAGATAGCATATGACATAGTAAACAGCAGTGACAGTTACAAAAAGAGCCTAAACTATAAAAAGGGAAATTATCAAGACCTAAAGAAGTATTTCTTAGAAGTTGATTGGGAAAATGAGCTTAGAGGACAAGATTTACATGCTGTATATAAAAAATTCTGTGGATTTTATGAAATAGGAGTCCAGAAGTACATCCCACAGCACAAAGAAGCAGATAAGAAAATACAGAAATGGTTCAATACAGAATGTAAAAAATCAAAAGAAAGAAGAGATTTGTTGTGGAATAGATACAGAAGACACAATAGTGAAAGGGCGTATAATAATTACAAACAGGCAAGAAACGACTATACAAGAATAAGGAGGGAAGCCCGAAAACAGTTTGAGGGGGATATAAATAAAAGTAGTGATCAACCAAAGCTGTTTTACAGCTATATCAGAAGCAAAACCAAAGTAAAAGATATAATACAATCCATTACGGATGAGGGAATCACTTATACACAAGAGAAAGATATCTGTGAAGCACTAAATAAGAATTTCCAATTAGTTTTTACGGAAGAAAAAAATTTTGAGAGGGACTATGTGGAACACGCATGTCCACACATACTACCAGATATACAAATAGCAGAAAAAGTAATACAGGAGGAGTTAAGTAGATTAGACAGAGGAAAAGCAAGTGGTCTTGATGAAATTTCATGTTGGGTATTACAAGAATGTGCAAAGGAGTCAAGTAAACCATTATTTTTAATTTTCAAGAAATCCTTGAGTCAAGGTAAACTACCTGATATTTGGAAAAAAGCAAATATTGTCCCCTTATTCAAGAAAGGAAATAGACAAAATCCACTCAACTACCGACCAGTATCACTGACCAGTGTTGTAAGCAAGGTATTAGAAAAACTTATAAGAAAAGCTTGGGTAAATCATCTAGAAGAACACAGTATGATAACAGAAAGACAGTTTGGTTTCAGTAAAGGAAAATCATGTGTTACTAATCTGTTGAGCTACTATGACAGAGTAACAAACACAATACAGGAAAGGGAAGGATGGGTGGACAGTATCTATTTAGATTTCAAGAATGCTTTTGACACAGTACCACACCAAAGACTTTTATGGAAACTGTACCATCAAGGAGGAATTCGAGGCAAACTGTTTTGTTGGATGCAAGACTTTCTCATAAAAAGAGAAATGAGGACAGTACTAAGAGGAAACTACTCATCATGGAAAGAAATAACTAGTGGAGTACCACAGGGTTCAGTGCTGGCACCAATCATGTTTTTAGTGTATATAAATGATATAAACATTAACACTGGAAATAAGAGCTATCTGAATAGGTTTGCAGATGGTGCAAAAATACAAAGGAGAATTACTAACACAGACTCTTGTAAAGAGCTACAAGAAGAATTAAATAAACTTCATGAATGGAGTAGTACATGGCAAATGGAATTCAGTGTGGACAAGTGTCATGTAATCAAGTTTGGTAAAAGTGGAAAAAGACCTGATTGGGATTATAAGTTAGGAAATAAAACCCTATACACATCAGAAAGAGAGAAAGACCTAGGTGTGATTATCAATAACAGACTATCTCCGGCTGACCACATCAGCGAGAAGGTACGGAACATGTATACACTGCTTGCAAATATGAGAACAGCATTCACATACATAAATGAAGACATGCTAAGAAGGATAATAACATTGTTCATTAGACCAACCCTGGAATATGCATCAGTAGTCTGGAGTCCTCATCTCAAAAAGCACATAGACAAGATTGAAAAAGTTCAAAGGGCCACTACAAGCTGGATACCAAGCCTAAGGGACCTAAGCTACGAAGAAAGACTAAATAAACTGAATCTACCAACACTACGGGAGAGAAGGAAAAGAGGTGACATGATAATGCTATATAAGTGCATATCAGGGAAGGAGAAAATAGACATAAATGATTACTTAACATATGGAGAAACATCAGCAAGAGGACACTGCAAAAAACTGCATAAGAAGAGAGGTGATAAAGATGTAAGGAAATTCAGTTTCCCAAACAGAGCAATTGATCAATGGAATGCACTACCGAATGAAATAGTGTGTGCCAAAACAATTCACAAATTTAAGGATATGTACGATAAATATGGTTTAAGACACGGGACAGTACGAGCTTGACTCATTCCTGTAAGGATACAATTAGGTAAGGTAGGTAAGAACACACACACACACACACACACACACACACACACACACACACACACACACACACACACACACACACACAGGGCTACTGTGTGTGTGTGTGTGTGTGTGGTATACTGTAGTATATTATATATGTATACAGTAATCCTTCTTAATATCCGAACGCCTAATATCCAAACATCCCCACTAATTGGACATAATCGTCCTAAAAAAATTAATTGCCAGTCGCCATGTATCCCAGACGGGGTGGCCAATGGCTTAGAGTTAATTGTTTTACAGGGAGGGGCACTAATCCTCCACCAACCCCACTTGACACGTAGGGATGCCAAGAGCATCTGGTGTTCCCAGGCGGTCACCCATCCAAGTACTAACCAGACCCAACGTTGCTTAACTTCGCTGATCGGACGGGAAGCGGTGTACTCAACGTGGTATGGCCGTTGGCTGAGATCCAATATTCCCAAAATAGGCCAAAAACCACAAAAAATTATAAAAAATCTGACTTTTTTCCCACCCATAATTTGAAATTGCCGCCTGGCGCCAAACAGCTGTTACACCATGGTCCCTTCACCCCTTCCTTCCTACCCCCTTCCCCTTCCCCTGTCAGGGTTGCCATTTGATATTTTTCATTACCAAGTGTTTGCCAATTTGGTAATGAAAAATTCGTTTGGTAATGAGTCAGAATAATGCATTACCAAATGGATTTTTCACATGTATGAGGATACACAGGATGGAGATGGTGGATTGTTTGCTCTTTCTGATTAGTCTGCTACCCTACATAGTGTGAAAATAATCAACATGGTGTTAATTATAAGAAGAGTAATTACATGTATTTCCACTTGTATATATAATTAGTGAAGAATAAATGCTAGCTTTACGAATTTGGTAATGAAAAGTTAAATTTGGTAATGAAAGTTGAGGAGATTGGTAATGTGGCCGTTGCGATCTGGCAACTCTGTTACCCCGCCATCATCAACAGTCACAGCCTAACTCCGATGGAGAACAGATGCTCATAGCAGTGCAAGCCACAGGTGCTTGTTTTTTGTGAATAAACTGCAATACCTCGCTACTAGAACACACAGGAATTTACAGTGTTGTGCAGTGTTAAGAAATTAGAATTTAGAGTGCAGAGGATTAACTGTGGACTGCAAACTGGCGGTTCAAACTAGTCCAGGAGCAAGGGACTTGCAAGTACCCAGAATGTTTAATATTGTATAAACTCACCTCTAAAACCTCATTTTATGTTTTTTTTGCATTTATTTCAGACTTTTATGTCCCTTACTGGTGTGATTTGGATCTTAAATACGTCTGTTACGTCGGATATTGGAGGGATTAATTATGTATATATATATATATATATATATATATATATATATAATATATATATATATATATATAATATAGATATATATATATATATACAGTAATCACTCCAATATCCGACATAAGAGAGCCATAGGTAGGTCCGGATATTGGTTCTGTCCGGATATTGGGCCCCAGCTTATGGACTTGTACTTATGGACCCTAACTCAGAGAAACACCTATACAACTCCCTCTGGACATGCATCGCACCTATTTAAGACCCAAATCACACCAATAAAGCACATAAGTGACTGAAATAAATGCAAAAGAAACATAAAATGAGGGTTTAGAAGTATGTTCATACATTAATAAACATTCTGGTACTTATGGACCCTAACCTAGCCTAACTCAGAAAAACACTTTGCTACTGCACATGCATAGCTCCTAACACCCTATTCATACCAATAAAGGACATTAAAGAGTGAAATGAGGTAAGTATAGTATGGAAAAAAGTACTGTATGAAACATTCTGCCTACTACAGCAAGTCCCTGGCCACCTCGATGAATAACCGCTTCCTCTCGGACTCTGACAGTAAGAAGGATTTCCTGTAGCACTTGCAGTACACTGTTCCTGAAGTCTTGCACTGAACTTAGTTAGTCACACACAGAAGTCCGTTCTCTTCATAGTGTGCACTCTTGTCTAAATAATGCTCTATTGTAACTTACTAAGTGTTGCACTTTAACTTTTCCCATTCTTATAATTTTCCAAAGGCAAAACAAACAAGGTTATTTACGTTAAATTTTTTTTCTATTGAGTCTTTTCTCTCACAACTGTAAATCCTTAACACAACACACTGTTTTTTTCACTGCACAACAGTCTAAATTCCCGTGTGGTCTAGTGGAGAAGTTCTTGCTGTTTATTCACTGTCAGAGTCCGAGAGTATCACTGGCAGGCGACATAGGGGTGCATCGCTGGGTTGTGGTGATGGCGTACCCACTGCAGATGACTCTGAAGACAGCCGCAAACTCACCTCGAGCGGTGACTCCACCGTGGCTGATGTGCTGGGCTGTGGCTCGGAGCATGAGGGCTTATCTTGGGGAGGCAACGGAGTGGAGCCAGGGCTGGGCACAGCGGGGGTCACGGGCCTGAAAAAACTGTCAATGGTTGATTGATGCAATGACCAACGATTCTGATAATTGATGATGTGCTGCCTGAAAGCACGCACTTCCTCCACGAGTCCCAAGGGCCCCATCTCCCTGTCGCAGTCCGGATGTTCTAGGTAGTCGAGGACGAACTCTAGATGTTCCTGGCGTGCGCTCAGCTTGGGGATGGCTGGAGTAGTGTCCTGCTGAGAGGAGTCTGCATCATTGTCGCCGTCATCATCAGAATCTTCAAGTTCGGTACTGACACCTGCCACCGAAGACGCGATCTCGATATCAGACAACGTCTGATACCCAGGATCGCCCTCGTCGTCATCCAACCACTCACGAACATCGTCCACATGTACATCATCGCCGTGCGTACGTAGCCGTGCATGGAAGTCATCCAAGTCAAATCCTAGAAAATAGTACTCCACATCCGTTCCGAGAAGCAGACGAGACCAACCATTTTCCAGAGTCTTCACAGGGACTTCCTTCCATGCAATAGCCCAGTTGTACAGCGCAGACTTGATGTTGTAGCGGCGAAGGTTTTCCAAAGTCCGCTTGCCTCGTGTGTCCCGTCCCTCCCTGCGCTCGTCCTCGTCCTCGAGAACAACCATCACCTCGTCCAGGAACTTCCGACGGTATAGGCGCTTTGTTACCACGATCACTCCTTGGTCCATTGGTTGGGTGAGAGCAGTCGTATTAGGTGGCAGAAACATGCACCTAATACGACCATTTTCAGCAACCAAGTCCTTGTCGCACGGGTGGGCAGGTGCATTGTCGAGGAGAAGGAGGGCCTTTACCTGGTCGTGCGGGATTCCCAGTGTCTTCGTCTGGTAATGGATGACCTTCTTGACGAAGTGACGGTGGAACCAGTCTTTGAAGATCACAGCTGTGAACCATGCCTTCAAAGAATGGTACCAGACTACAGGAAGGACATCCACCACCCCACGAAGGCACCGAGGGTGCTTTGCGCGGCCAACAACAACGGGCTTAAGCAGGTGCATACCATTAGCACTGGCGCAACACAAAGCAGATATCCGTTCCTTGGAGAGCTTGCGGCCAGGTACACGCTTCTCCGTCTCCTCGGCTAGAGTGTTCGTTGGCAGCGAGCGATAGAATAGGCCAGTTTCGTTTGCGTTGTAGACTTGGCTGAGAGTGAGGCCCTCCCTGTCGATCAAGCCCTTCACCTTGTGCCGAAACTCGTCAACTCCATCCTCGTTAGCGTCCAATGCTTTGCCATGTGCTTTACGGTTGGTAAGGCCATGGCGTATCTTGAACGCAAAGAGCCAACCCTCGGATGCCTTGAAGTCTAGGGTGTCGTGAAGCCTGGCGAACTTCTCAGCAGCAGCCTTCAGCTCTGTTCCACGTACCATCACACCAGCAGCACGTTGTTGTCGATACCAAATCAACGTCGATCGGTCGATTTCTGCAAACTTGGGGGTAAACATAACCTTCCTTTCCACGTTGCATTTGCTTCTCGACGAGAAGTCAGCCGTGTACTGCATGAGTTTGTCTCGGGATCTCTTGATATCGAACAAAGTAGACCGGGCCAGGTTAAACTCGCGGAGAATGCGGGAAGAAGACCACCCCGCATCTACTTTCTCGAATATCTCCCGTTTCTTCTCCAGAGTCAACACCATTCTCTTCCTTTTCTCAGGTGGCAGGGCTGTCATCACACACACTAAGAGGAGGCCCGAGAGCAGCAGGAGGCCCTGCAGCACGTAAGGCACCACCACAAAAGCGATCACGTGAGCAGCCATAACGACGAGTGTGCACTTGCGGCAAGAGACGGGTGGAAAGTGGGGAGGATGCAGCGGCGCTCTATCGGACGTCAGAGGAATGACGCGGCACAACAATGCTCTCCTGTGCCGCGCGCGGCAAGTTCAAATTACGAGCGGGAAAAAGTCGTCTTTTTTTTTGGGGGGGGGGGGGTTCGGACCATTTTGGGAATATTAGATCCCAGGATGATTATGTCCGGGTAGTGGGGATGTTCGGATATTGGGTGTCCGGATATTGGAGTGGTTACTGTATATATATATATATAGATATATATATATAAACACTATATATATATATATATATATATAAACACTATATATATATATATATATATATATATAAACACTATATATATATATATATATATATATATATATATCTTCATTCATTCATTCATTGCCAGACGCCATGTATCCCAAACGGGGTGGCCAACGGCTTAGAGTTAATTGTTTTACAGGGAGGGGCACTAATCCTCCACCAACCCCACTTGACACGTAGGGATGCCAACAGCATCTGGTGTTTCCAGGCGGTCACCCATCCAAGTACTAACCAGACCCAACGTTGCTTATATATGTATACATATATATATATATACTGTATATATATATATATATATACACATCATCAGCCGTTGAGGTCTACTGCGGGACCGGCCTATCCCTGCTGAAGCAGGGACGATACAGCCAATGTATCTTTACCCAGTGGCTTAGGCTGTCTGTTAGAGATTGTATGTAGGGTGTGAAGTGCTTGTGAGAGTGATTGTTGTGTTGTAGTTGCTTTGGATGTGTGTGTAGTCTGTGAACCAAGTGTAATTGGCCTGCCTTAAGTCGATTGGGTGCAAGCATACTAGTATGCGACATTGGTTCAACCTCAGCACCCCTTGTGTCTGCCGAAGTAGCAAGTGGCTTGGTGAACACTTCCCAAAGTTTGTACAACTCTGGCAGGAGGCGAACCCGTGCTCACCAGCGTGCAAAACGCACACTCTACCACTGTACCACAGAGGCTCCATATATATATATATATATATATATATATATATATATAGGAAGAGGATCACCAGGCAGAACACAAACATCGTGGCGAAGTTAGGGTGTTTATTTGCTGTCGTTTCAGAAAATACTTATTCCATCTTCAGAGCAAAATCTACAATCGAGAAGTATATACAGTTAAGATTTTTATATGTTATGATGATCAAAAGAAGACTAAAAACATGAAAGTACAAAAACGAAGCCTGTTAAAATACCGTGTTCTTAAACCAGTAAGTAATAAAATCTAAAATGAATGGGATAGAAGTAAGGAAGCAAAACGTATCTGTAAAATAGTAAGTGCAATATTGTAAAAAACTTACCTAGTGTGGAAAACAAAACAGTTCACAGGAAGCCATGTCACTGATCGAAGGGTTAAAACGATATTGGTACAAAGCTTCCATAATGGGAAGGTCCGCGTCATTGCTGCTACCACCAAGAACTGTAAAATGGGAATGAAAGGATGGTCTTTCTGTTGTGAGTGGTCCCGTATTGCTAAGTGTGATGGATTGGTGATTAACCTGCCTGTTCGAACTGAATGACCTAAGTGTTCATGGATTCGTGTCTTTAGATGTCATTTTGTTTTACCTATATATGCCATCCTACAACTGGCACACGTGAAGAGGTAAACAACAGATGCTTGTAAGTGTGAGGGAATGGTGTCTTTTACCTTGAAAAATCTCTGGATAGTTTTTCGGGTTTTAAATACAACCCTAAGTGACACTCGTGGGAAGTGTTCAGCTAGAAGTTTTTTAAGTTTGTTCCTCAGTGTGAAGCTAAGGGGTCCCTTGTATGTTATGGGAAAGTATATAATGTTTTTCGGAACAGTGATGACTTGGACCTTTGAAGCAGTAAAGAATTTATTATGGGTCTTACCAGTGTACATTTCAGTGAATCTTTGGGGGAAACCATTTTAAAACAACAAATCTTTAAAAAAATTAAGTTCCTTATCAAGGTGAAAATAATTCGAGCATAACTCATATGCTCTATGGGTGAGAGTGCTGACTCGGTTACGTTTATCGCTCAGTGGGAGGAATGAGGAAAATTTCATGCATAATCCAGTGAAGGTTGGCTTCCTGTATAAGGTAGTTTCAAAACTATTGTCCCTATGGAGAATATTGATATCTAAAAATGCTAAACTGTTATCACTTTCTAGGTCACAGGTCAACTTGATGTTGCCATGCTGAGAATTCAGATAACTTAGAAACAACAGGACATGGTCAGTAGATCTAAAAACCAAAAAGATGTCATCAACATAACGATGGTAAAACAAGGGTTTAAAATCAGTAGGACACTCAGCCAGCCAACGCTCTTCGTGGTAACACAGGAAAGCACTGGCTAGTGTCGGTCCTAAAGGTGATCCCATGGCAACACCATCACATTGTTTATATGCTTTATTGTCAAATAAAAATACGCTGTCCGTGGTTGCCAGTCCAGAAGTTTCTTAAACTGAGTAGAATCAAATCCATTACTGTTATGAGTACTGGAGAATAAACGATCCAAACAGATGTTGATAGTTTCAGCAACAGGAATGTTCGTAAAGAGAGACTTGATATCGAAACTGGCCATAACACAGTCACCGAAGGATTTATTTATCAGCTCTTTAGTAAAACTAAAAGAATCACTCACAGTATAATCATTGGTGGTAATAGGTGATAGCAATGGGACAAGAAATTTTGATAAGCCATAATTACACGTACCGATGGTAGAGGGGATGGGACGTAAAGGGACACCCTCTTTATGAATCCTGGGAAGGGCATAAAGTATGCCAGGTTTTGAACCACTTACATACAGTTGTGAAAAACAGTCACAAATGATGCTCTTACCCTTAAGTGTGCTTAAAAATGTGTTTATTTTATCTTCACACCTGAGTATTACTGTGAATAAGTCCTCCATTACAGGCACAAATTTTGTTTGATCACCTAAAATATCTAACATTTCTCCAAATACAAAACTTTGTTTAATAGTACCACACCATTGCCTTTGTCCAGTTTTGTAATAATAACATTTTTGTTCTGAGATAATGTTTTTAAAGCATTAAAGTCATCCTTGGTATACTGTATATATATATATATATATGCCATATGTATATACAGTATATATATACACTCAATCCTCGTAAATCGTGTGTTCATAAATCACGGACTCGTAAATCACGGCCAGGTGGCCGTCAGACTGCCGGCAACCTTAAATCACTGTTAAGTCACAAAAATCGTGGACCTAGGCACCCAAGTGGGCCTTTTCCGAGGAGAACCATAAACTGCGGCATTCAAACTGAAGATCGCGACCCAACGACCAATCATCACGCGTTCCTGGTGGCGTGTGTGCATACTAATGCCGCCATGTTGTTGTTGTTCTTGTCCCGCCAGTCCGCACACTACAGACTGTTGCCATGGAGTACGAGATTTACATGCCTTTTTTGTGCAACTTCCCTCCGCCTCCTACCTGCCATGGCCCCTCCCGATCCCCCGATGAAGCGCTCTAAGCAGTATGGCTTCAAGAATCTGCCGCAGTTGTTGTACAGTCAATGTTTGGAGCTCATTCGTCGTGTTGAGAGGGGAGAGAAGTTTTCAGAGCAGGCGAAAGAGTTTGGGAAGAACAAGTGCTGAGAGGTTCTAAGTTCTTCCCAACACCACCCACTCCATTCACTTAAGCAATTTCAACATAGGATTAAGGTGAGATCCCTTAACATTGCTTATTTCTATTTAATACAAGCACTGAATATTCCTAAATTTGTATATTTGTGTTTGATGGTGCCTAGATAGGTGTAAGTAGGGTGCTGTGGGGACAGGTTGGTCAAAGTCCAGACCCAAATTAATTTTTCACATAATAGTTATTATTCATAAATCATGGAATTCGTAAATCACGGCAGTGGTCCAGACCCAAATTGCCGTGATTTACGAGGACTGAGTGTATATACAGTAGAACCTCTCATTCGGACTATAAGGGGGGAAGGGTTGTCCGAATTAACAGATTGTCCGGACCATCAGGGTAATCTCCAGTTCATACCAAAAACTGTCTACATATGGTATGTTTGTTAATTATTAACATATGTGGCATATGTCAACCCTACGTAACTGCAAAAGGTGAAAGGATACTAAAATAACCAAACTAATCATGTGCGATAGTTTTGTATTGCATAATTTACAGGTAAGGCCATGACAAGAAACTAGCCTACATTTTAAATTGTAGCAAGTGACTAAGGCCTGTGTAGGCAAAAAAAAAAAAAAACTAATTAACTAATATTTGGAATTAAATAAATCTTATGTAGGCAAAAAATACATTGTCATCTTTGGCATATTGATAACGCC
>NC_137053.1:32378707-32433707 GCF_032717465.1 Coenobita brevimanus | reverse complement strand
GGGTTTTGGTCACACTGTTTTCCCCGTCATATGCTCGACAGGAATCCATCCAGATGAATTCCAAATGCTTGTGGTATTGTCGGCAATTTTACCACGTTACCGTTCCGATTTACCATCGTATCCTCGGCAAACCAGGTATGAAGTACCGTGTGATAGCCTTCGGCTGCCAGGATCTTGTCTTAATTTTTTTATTATGATCACGTTGGCTTCATTGATGTCGTAGGCCTTGGCAATGTCAACTTTCCTCTCCCCTTTCTTCTTCCTCTCGATGCTTTCTAGCTTGGTGGCCTGAGGGAGGTGCCTACGCTTCTTGGGGTTCTCAGAAGGCTTCCTAGGCATCGTGAGCAGGGTAAAATGCAGTAACAAGGGCAGAAAATGCAACAAGAAAAAAACACCTTCCAATGCAATTATGCGACTGAGTGGCTCTGTGGCGGGAGAAATGTAAACAAAACATCATGTGACAGCAGAAGCGTTTTTAATTGGGCGGCATCACGATCACATCATGATAGCGGGCGGGGAAGGCTACTTGATCAGAAGTTTTTCATTGGCTATCATCATCATAGGAATGTCCAGTATGACCGTGTTGGACCGGGGTTGATCGTGCTAGAGTGAACTCTGCGGATTTCGGCCACTTCTCGGAGCTCTGTTTGTGTTATGCTAACACACTCGTGTTTCTGTAATTAAATCGTATTAAATAATACTGATTAATTGCTCTCCGTGCTGGACCCGAATCGTGCTGGACTAACGCGTGTTGGACATGAGGGTACTCTATAGATATATATATATATATATATATATATATATCTATATATATATATATATATATATATATATATATATATACATTATATATATATATATATATATATATATATATATATATATATACACGTATATATATATATATATATATATATACACATATATATATATATATACATATATATATATATATATATATATATATATATATATATATATATATATATATATATACTGTATCTCACTCTCATCTTAAATGTCAGGACCAACTGCCTAGCCCCGGGCTCCTACACTCCTCATGAGGCAACATAGGAATGGATGATGGATGGATGGATGGATATGCTGCATGTTATATATATATATATATATACTGTATATATATATATATATATTGTATGTACAGTCATTACTTGTTTTATGATGGGGTTACGTCAGGTCGTACCATATCTTATACTGATTTTATTGTAAATCGGGAGATTAAAACCCATTATCATAGGGGGGTTATGTCAACTGAACTTCCCAAAGTCACCTAACCAAGACTGAACAACTTACCTTCATTCCTTCCTGTGTTGATCCAAGTTGTCTCCAGGTTGTCCCCTCCGAGGCTGGGGGACAGCCTGTGCTTACAGGCATTAGTGGTCAGCCTCTGAGTCAGACAGGAACAGGTTATGCACCAACCATAGCACTGGGGCCTACTCTGGCACTGACCTTACCACTGGGCACACAAATCCAAAGTATTGTAGTATGATGTTTGGCAAAGGGGTGATGATAACAGGGGGGCACACATGAACAAGTTGATAAGGCAGGGCTCTGAAAGGGTGATGGGACCTTGACCATAACAATGCCTGCATGCCGGGGCCGCCATCTTGCCTGAGACAAGCGACAGTCACCTTGCTTGTGCCTGGCGTTTTCCAATGGCAAAATCTTTATACAGGGAAATTTATTGGAAATCGAATTTTGGGGTGGAACTTTTCTGTTATCATTGTAGCGAATTATCGTAAACTGAATCATTATAAAACGAGTAATGACTGTATATGTCTTATGTATACTATATATATATATATATATACAGCAAGCTCGCCCCCAACACGTGGGTTTCATTCCTAACATGGCGTGTTCGGCGCAAAACCGCGTAAGTTTTAACTACTCCTTATTTTGCTCCCTAGATCTCCTAAACGTGATCTTTTGCTGTTATCTGCCATTGGTAATCAATATGTAGCACTTTAAGTGATTACTGTAGAAGTTTTATTTAATGTTATAACTTACAAATACAGTACTGCACAGCAAAACTTCAACATACAAATACTTAAACACAAGGCAACATTCCTATGCCGAAACCAGTCGTTGTCGGAATGTTGCCTTGTGTTTACGTATTTGTATGTCGAAGTTTTGCTGTGCAGTACTCTATTTGTAAGTTATAACATTAAATAAACCTTCTAACCACTTAAAGTGCTTCATATTGATTGCCAATGGCCGATAACAGCAAAATACCACATTTAGGGAGTTTAGGGAGCAAAATGGTTTCGGGACTATTCGCTGTCAAGCCGGTTCGCCGTCACAACAATAACAAGACAATATAGACTTTGATGGATCCCCCTGAAATATAGTTATTAAAGTATTGATTAATTAATAATAAGTATATTTATAAAAGTATTGATTAATTAATATAAGTATATTTATAGAATGGCGGGGAATCATCCAGGGTGTGAATTGTCCTGACGGGGTATTGACATGATGGCGAATTGTCTTGGAACCCACCGATCGTGTGTAATCTATAACTGGTTACAAGGCTTTATTTAATGCTTTAACTTTCTTTATGTGCTTTAACTTACAAGTGCATACCAGAATAGTAAATATTTAACCTACAAATACAGTACTCTGGAAAAGCAGTACAGCAAATATTTAACAAACAAATAAAAAAGGTAATATTCTGATGCCTATCAGAAAACTGGTTATAAGACTTTATTTCTTGCCTGAATGTTATTTAATAATACTTTAACTTGCACATAAACTTACCAGAATAGTACTCTAAATATACGACTAAATCCTATGCATGGTAGAGACATCCCAAAGTTGAATACAGGATAATAAATTGGTATAAGCCAGAATAAAATGCCTAATTCAAGAGGCTGATTACCCATTGGGCCTCTTCTTAACATTAGTTCCTTCATGGGTGTGTGCAGTAGCATTTAGGGTTACAGACATTGGAGAA
Organism: Coenobita brevimanus; assembly: GCF_032717465.1. Classification (NCBI taxonomy): domain Eukaryota; kingdom Metazoa; phylum Arthropoda; class Malacostraca; order Decapoda; family Coenobitidae; genus Coenobita; species Coenobita brevimanus. The sequence continues at coordinate 32,430,733 of NC_137053.1, read as the reverse complement.
TTCAGAACATCTGTTTCTGAGCAGTTCACTCTGGTGTCCTCTTTATGTAATTGATGCAAATTGTGATAACATGAAGACATTGTAAATACCATAGAACAGCAAGTAAAGCAGTAGTGTGGGAACTAAATAACTAAGGAAAAGGTACTACAAAGCCTCCTTTAACTGCATGTGTTGACAGTTGCCCTACCATTTTGTACCCTCAGATTCATGACTCTGCACAGGCGACGGAGACGTAAACCTCCCACACGTCAGATGGAGTGCCATCACAGGGCCCTGCTTGACGACCTCTATAATGGACCTACACAGGTATTGTTATTATTATTATTGTTATTATTATTATTATTATTATTGTTATTATTATTATTATTATTATTATTATTATTATTATTATTATTATTATTATTGTTGTTGTTGTTTTTGTTGTTATCATCAATATCATCATCATCATCATCATCATCATCGCAAGTACAGTGGAGTCTCTTTTATCCGCAATACTTTTAACCATAATATGCCATTAACCGTAAGTTTTTCTGAAAGTTCTCATTTTGATTAACCGCAAAAATCTGAAATCTACCCAAAAATTTAAACACGGGGGGCTTGTTTCGCACCACTAGCGTTAGTTTACGATTGCTCCGCTAGTCACTAGAGCGAGTGTTGGTTGCGCCAGCCCCCTCAGTCTGTTCCCGCCATTCATTGACCGTGATTGTGCACTGCTCAATCTCGTGTAGTTACGGACCGCATCTTGTGAAGTCCATTGTGATGGCTTCTCCTCAAGCTAACCGTATCTTGTGAAGTTCATTGTGATGGCTTCTCCTCAAGCTAACCCAATTGGTGGAAATAAGAGGAAGAGTGTTGTGCATACTCTGAAACAGAAAATAGAAATATGTAACAAGATGGAATGTGGTGTAAACAGAAGTGTGTTGATGAAAGAATTCAGTGTTGGCTCAACCACTGTCTATGACAAACATAAACAGAAAGAAAAACTTCTTAAGTTTGTGGTTAACTTGGAGGTGAGTACAATACTGTTCCCTTGTATCCTACATATTATTACAATATCTTTTATCCCAGAAAAACAATTAAACGAAACTTTGAAAGTCCCATGATTTTCGAATAAAAGGGACTCCACTGTACTACTGCTGCTACTACTACTACTACTGCTACTACTACTACTACTACTACTACTACTACTACTACTACTACTACTACTACCACCACCACCACCACCACCACCACCACCACTTACATCCATTTGGGCATTATATTGTGATTATCAAAACCAACCTTCATAATACAGTTCACCATTTGGAGCTGTAATGTGAAGGTTAACACTAACCCTCATAGTATAGTTCATTGGCCCCAAGCACGCCAATGACTGTGGTTCCAACCATCTAGTACTACTTTTATTACTTTAATTTTATTCATTAATGTTACATTGTTAATAAAGACATTCATCTATTGGAGTTGCTGGTCTATGTGGCTCTCGACCACAGTAGCTTCGTAATCCATACCCGCCAGAGAGACAGGCTTGAGGGCTGATGATCTTATGTTTCTCAAACAAAGGAGTGCAGACCTCATGAAGAGGGATGATATTCGCCATCTCATCCAGGCCATAACAGAACTCTGAGGTTGATGCTTCTTCTCAGAAACAACCTCTGCCAGTCTCAAGTAGAATCTCACCATCTCTGGACCAGTGGTGGGCAAGTTAATGAAAAACGTTCGCTTCGTTAAACATTAATCCGTTAATCAGATAATTAGCTTCGTTAAAGTTAATCAGTTAATTTGGCTTAATTCTGCCAAAAATTAACAGAAGTTAACCGTTAATCCGCTAGTTTTATAAATGAAACCATCACCAGCCACAACAGTTTCCTCACTTTCGTGCCTAATCATTCTGAATTTCTGTCCTGGCCGACTACAGACTACTAAGACGTACTGGACTGACACACCACCACTATGAAACTGAATCTATGAGTATGATCCCTCCACAGTCCAAACTCCAAAATTCTGTTGGCTTAGAGTCGATACTACCAACACCATGCTTAAACCCCTCAGTAACGATACCATGTTTGAGAATCGAATATACATGAGTACAGTGTCAGTACATGCATGGTATGTATGGCATTTGCAGATAGTGAGTGATGTGACAGTAGTAGAAATATTAATTATGGGAAATTATTTGACTTTTCACCGTTTTATGAGCTCCCTTTTTTATTCTCTCTCTCTCTTCAGCAACATGGTCGAAGTATGCCGTTATGAAACCTGTGTGAAATTGTGAACCATCTGTTATATAACAGAAATTGTGAACCATCTGTTATATCATATAACAGATGGTTCACAATTTTAGATCTAAGTTCATATAACTTATATGAACTTAGATCTAACACACACACACACACACACACACACACACACACACACACACACACACACACACACACACACACACACACACACACACACTGAGGGAGTCATCAGATGCAGACTTCCGACAACGGCGCTCCGTACCAAACCAACACGGCCAGTGGCATTACCTAAATTAGTATCTTTGAATGAGTCAAGCTCTGTACCAGGTTAGACTAAATGATTTTTCATTATTAAAAGGAAAGAAAAAAAAATAAGTTTAAACAAGACTGGTTCAAACAGAACAAAGAACCACGAGGAAATGCGCTGAGTCAGCTGGGTTTGTTTAGACTAGACTACAGCAACACGGGGAAAGTGTACATACTCTGTAAGTACATACTCTGTTCATTTAGTATTACAAAATGGATACATACTTCAGTAAAACAAATTTGGAAAAGAAAAGGGATAAAAGTAAAAAGCAAAATGATGATTTCTACCTAGAACTGGTTGAAGTGGAGACTCACAATAGACTGGTTGAACGTGTACACAAACTAGAAATGGCTTTCAAAAATGAAATTGATGAAATAAAGAAGCAAATGTACTTGCAAAAGGAAGAGATAGAAAAACTAGGAAGGGAGGCCAATAAGAAAGACACAACCATCAGTGAACTAACAGTGGAATTGAGTACGCTTAGGAAGAAAGTGAGTGAAATGGCAAGTACAGTAGTCAATCACGAGAGTGTTATGGAAGAGTTAAAAAAGACACAGAGACAATTAGGCAAGCAAGCAGTCTTATGGACCATAGCAGTGATATTGAGGAGAAGATAACACAGGTGAATGAAGCTGTGCAAAGCTACAAAAATGATGTAGAAACTACGTATGCTGAAATGGTGAAAGTAAAGAAAGACTTAGAAACAAGGGTGGAGGAAAAAAGCATTAAAAAGGAAGTGAAAAGAATAATCCAAAACAATCCAAAGTTAGTCAGAGATTCAGTAGAGATAAACAAATCAATAGTAATCACTGGTATAGAAGAGGAAGAAGTTAAAAACAAGATCACAAGAGACAAAAAGGAGATGGCAAATGTAATGAGTTTATTGAAAGAAGTATCAGAGGAAATCTGTAGTAAAGACATAGAGGAACACAAAAGGTTAGGGAAATACGAGAAAAGCAAGACAAGACCTCTAAAAGTGACTTTCCAGAGTGTAAACACTGTGGAAGAGATACTAAAAAATGCAAAGAATCTTATGGAAAAAGAGGAGTTCAAAAATGTATGGATAAAAAGATGCCTAACACAAGAAGGAACTGGAATTACTGAAAGAGAAAAGGGAGGAAGCAAAAACAAAAAATGAGGGAAGATCAGAAGAGGAGAAGAAGAAATTTTTTCACAAAGTAATAGGATTGCAGGTACGAAAGTGGTACACAAACAGGATGGAAGAAAAGAAGGAAGGTAGTAGAACCATGTCATGACAAGTATATAAACAAGATGATAAAGTTGATGTACTCAAATGTGGATGGAATGGTATCTAAATTACTAGAGATGAATGATTATGTCAGAGAAACTGAACCACAAATAATATGCCTAACTGAAACAAAATTAACACCAAGGATATCCAATGACATACTAAACTTAGAGGAATACAATATATGGAGAAGAGACAGAAATTTAAAAAAAGGAGGAGGAATTATAATATTAACTAAGAAAACTCTAAAAGTCAAGGAAATAAAACTAGATATACCATCACAAGTAGAACTGATTGCAGTAGAGATCGACACATCTGAACGTAAAGTAATTGTAGCCAATTTGTACATGCCACCCAGATCAAACACATGGGAAAGAGATGAATATGAGGACCTGGCAGAGAGTACAATTCAGAGTATAAGATCATTGCTACATAAAATGGAAGAGAAATCAGAAAGAATTATACTAACTGGGGACTTCAATACAAATATAAATTGGAATACTCTAGATATAATTAGCCAAGGAAGCTGTTGGGACCAAAAGCTCCTGGATCTCGTACAAGAGTTTTTCTTAACGCAGCATGTGAGGGAAACCACCAGAAAAAGAGGACTTGATGTACCTTCAGTGCTAGATCTAATATTTACTAGGCAAGAGAATGATATTGACAGTTTAATATATCACCCTGCACTTGGCAAAAGCGATCATGCAGTACTAAATTATAACTTCAGGATAGCATATGACATAGTAAACAGCAATGACAGTTACAAAAAGAGCCTAAACTATAAAAAGGGAAATTATCAAGACCTAAGGAAACATTTCTTAGAAGTTGATTGGGAAAATGAGCTTAGAGGACAAGATTTAAATGCTGTATATAAAAAATTTTGTGAATTTTTAAAAATAGGAGTCCAGAAGTACATCCCACAGCACAAAGAAGCAGATAAGAAAATACAGAAATGGTTCAATACAGAATGTAAAAAATCAAAAGAAAGAAGAGATTTGTTATGGAATAGATACAGAAGACACAATAGTGAAAGGGCGTATAATAATTACAAACAGGCAAGAAACGACTATACAAGAATAAGGAGGGAAGCCCAAAGACAGTTTGAGGAGGATATAATAAATAAAAGTAGTGATCAACCAAAGCTGTTTTACAGCTGTATCAGAAGCAAAACCAAAGTAAAAGATATAATACAGTCCATTACGGACAAGCGAATCACTTATACACAAGAGAAAGATATTTGTGAAGCACTAAATAAGAATTTCCATTTAGTTTTTACAGAAGAAAAAAATTTTGAGAGGGACTATGTGGAACACGCATGTCCACACATACTACCAGATATACAAATAGCAGAAAAAGTAATACAGGAGGAGTTAAGTAGATTAGACAGAGGAAAAGCAAGTGGTCCTGATGAAATTTCATGTTGGGTATTACGAGAATGTGCAAAAGAGTTAAGTAAACCATTATTTTTAATTTTCAAGAAATCCTTGAGTCAAGGTAAACTACCTGATATTTGGAAAAAAGCAAATATTGTCCCCTTATTCAAGAAGGGAAATAGACAAAATCCACTCAACTACCGACCAGTATCACTGACCAGTGTTGTAAGCAAGGTATTAGAAAAACTTATAAGAAAAGCTTGGGTAAATCATCTAGAAGAACACAGTATGATAACAGAAAGACAGTTTGGTTTTAGAAAAGGAAAATCATGTGTTACTAATCTGTTTAGCTACTATGACAGAGTAACAAACACAATACAGGAAAGGGAAGGATGGGTGGACAGTATCTATTTAGATTTCAAGAAAGCTTTTGACATAGTACCACACCAAAGACTTTTATGGAAACTGTACCATCAAGGAGGAATTCGAGGCAAACTGTTTTGTTGGATGCAAGACTTTCTCATAAAAAGAGAAATGAGGACAGTACTAAGAGGAAACTACTCATCATGGAAAGAAGTGACTAGTGGAGTACCACAGGGTTCAGTGCTGGCACCAATCATGTTTTTAGTGTATATAAATGATATAAACAGTAACACTGGAAATGAGAGCTATCTGAATATGTTTGCAGATGATGCAAAAATACAAAGGAGAATTACTAACACAGACTCTTGTAAAGAGCTACAAGAAGAATTAAATAAACTTCATGAATGGAGTAGTACATGGAAAATGGAATTCAATGTGGACAAGTGTCGTGTAATCAAGTTTGGTAAAAGTGGAAAAAGACCTGATTGGGATTATAAGTTAGGAAATAAAACCCTATACACATCAGAAAGAGAGAAAGACCTAGGTGTGATTATCAATAACAGACTATCTCCGGCTGACCACATCAGCGAGAAGGTACGTAACATGTATATAATGCTTGCAAATATGAGAATAGCATTCACATACATAAATGAAGACATGCTAAGAAGGATAATAACATCATTCATTAGACCAGCCCTGGAATATGCATCAGTAGTCTGGAGTCCTCATCTCAAAAAGCATATAGACAAGATTGAAAAAGTTCAAAGGGCCGCTACAAGATGGATACCAAGCTTAAGGGACCTAAGCTACGAAGAAAGACTAAATAAACTGATTCTACTAACACTACAGGAGAGAAGGAAAAGAGGTGACATGATAATGCTATATAAGTGCATATCAGGAAAGGAGAAAATAGACATAAATGATTACTTAACATATGGAGAAGCATCAGCAAGAGGACACTGCAAAAAACTGCATAAGAAGAGAGGTGATAAAGATGTAAGGAAATTCAGTTTCCCAAACAGAGCAATTGATCAACGGAATGCACTACCGAATGAAATAGTGTGTGCCAAAACAATTCACAAATTTAAGGATATGTACGATAAATATGGTTTAAGACACAGGACAGTACGAGCTTGACTCATTCCTGTAAAGATACAATTAGGTAAGGTAAGAACACACACACACACACACACACACACAAAATTCGTATCGATTTCTGAATCACAGTATCACTCACCAGTAACTTTGGCACTATCAATTTGACGATTTAATTGTCGCTTTTGAAGCGTTTCTGACTTAAAGTGAAATGTTTTAGACATAATTAATGGATTAACGGATCACCGGAAATTTTAACGGAAGCTACCACTAATTCGTTAAGTTAAAAAACAAATTAACGCTTTAACTCGTTAACAAAAACATTAACTTCTTTAATAACGGATTAACGATTAATGCGTTAATGCCCACGACTGTTCTGGGCTCATCCCACCTGATGTGAATACAAGGGGAATGAATCGACCGTGGTCCACATGTTGGATCATTTCTTGATAGTTTCTGTTTTTTTTTTGTTCATTTCTCGTATGTACAGCCTTGAAAAACAGTTAATAATAACATGCTGCCATAGGATCAAATATCTTGATGTTGAAGAAAGCCTTTTGCCCACTTGTCCAGAAACCTTGAGCACTGACATCCATTCTTGCATCGTTTGATATAGTTGCTGATCTGTGGTTGAAGCACTCACTATCTAGGGGTAGCAGAGCTGGCTCTTTGGTAACATCATGGCATATTTCCTGTAGCATTTTCGCCATGAGGTCTCGTACTTCATCGGGTCGAATGCAAACAAAACCTCTCTTCTTGCAAACTATTGCATGGTTTGCATAGAAGACAGTGCCACTGGCAGTGTTGAGGTAGGTTCTCTATTGGCCACCCATATCTCTAGGGTATGGCGTCAATAAATACTTGTTTGTTAAGTGGAAGCCATTTGCCTTGAGAGGCAGGGTTGTCAGCCAATTCAGTGCACCAGCTCTGCACTGGTCTGCTGTAAGTTGTTCAGTTATGTGCAGCAGCTGGTCCTTTTGTCTTGCTTGTCGCTCTTTGCTTATCTGTGTCGTGATATCTTTCTGCATATTGTTGGTTGATTTCACTCATCTCAACCTGGGCACAGATCTTCTGCAATAGGGCTTCGGTGAGCCTAAGTGAATTTCTGTGTTCATGGCTTGGCATGGCTGCTGGATTTATAATGCCAAGGTCTCCCATCCAGGGTAGTAGTGCTAGGAGATCCCTCACTTCAGGTGTGGGGATGTGCCAGCTAAAGGCTTGTTTACACTAGAGACATAATTTACATCTGTAGGATCTCTAGTGCCCTCAAGCCTGTTTGTACTGTGATTCTTTCATATTAGTTAAAAATATAGGAATGCATGTACAGTAGACCCTCGCTTCAGTGGATGTCGATAGACCAGATACAGTTAGGTCTCACTGTATGGTAGGGTTGCATCAAGTAAAAGCCAGTCACAGAAAGATTTCTTATATAGAGGGCCAGCATAACATGGGTTCAGCAGGGTTAGGGAGTGTGCCCTTGACCATGAAACCTAAAATGTCCCCCCAAAAAAACTCTGCCACCCACCTGAAGTTTGTCCTAGACCAGTCTGAGTCATCACCAAGGGTCCACCCCAAAGCTCGAGGACAGCTAGAGGGCCTGGACAACCACTCAAAGTCCTCAGAAGGAAGTGAAGAGAGGTGGGGAGAGTGATGTGATGAGCCCAAGAGTGATGTGCTGAGGCAGATGGAGAGCAATGCTTTGAAGTCAATGGAAAGTGGAATGGTGAGGGTGAGGGAGAGCATTGCAGTGTGGGGTGTCATGCACAGGTGTGCCAGGCATTGATGAAGATTGGCAGACATGACAGGTGATGCAGGATGTTTCAGATGCACACCATTTGTTGATGGTCTTGACTCCTCTTCAGTGCTTCTGGCTGGGGGGAGAAGGTGATGGTGGTCTGCTGATTTTCTTAGCTGCCAGGAGCTCCCTGTATGCCTTCAGGTGTTGTTTGATGCCGTGTGTTGGTGCGTCACTCCTCACTGGGTTCAGGTCCTTGTCCTGGATGAAATCAATGCCCTTGTCCAATATCACAAAGAATTCCTTCAAGGTTTTATTTTGAGAACGTGAAGGTGCCCCTTCTTGCCACCTTCCTGTGCTCCCACCACCCATTTCCTGAGCTTAGTGAGCTCTTCTGTGGACAGCTGGTTGGTGTGTACATCCATGACCTCTTGCACATCTTCCTCACCGACCTTCCCAAATCTCACCTTGTGTGGGAAGTTGGGGATGTCTCAACAGATGTTCTTGACTGCCAGGAACCTTGTAAAGGGGCACACATACACACTTTGGTTATACTTTGTGCCAGATGGCTTTCACTGTGCATGGCTGCACCTTCTTTCACACCGTTGTTATATTGTTGATAGTATTCTTGATGTTGAACTACCTCCAACAGTCCCACACCAGATGCTTTCTCCAGAGTCACTTACCCTCATCATCTGCTCCATGGTGCAGTGGAGGTAGTATGCCATGAAGGTTTCAATGACACCCTGATCCATTGGCTGGAGCAGTGGTGTTGTGTTGTTGAGCAGGTGCGCCACTTAGATGTTACCTACCCAGTCCTCCTTTCCCACAGGGCGGCTTGAGGTGTTATCAACCAGCAGGAGGAAACAGATGGTAGGGTTGCTTCTGCTGGCATTGCCATGCAGATGAGGGGACAGATATCCTGTCATGTAAGAGCAGCAGAGTGCAGAGGTCAGCCAGGACCTGGGGTTACTCTTTGAGATAACCACAGTTCTCTGTTATGAAGTCTGCCAATGCTTGGGTTCTCCCAGTAGTTCATTCAGAGCAGTGTGAGCTTCCTGTCCCCCTCTGCATTGACACCACGGAGGAGAGTGAGGCAGTCCATGGCTGCCTCAAACCCTGACTCATGTTGTTCTTCCCAGCTGGTATATATCTATCTTGATATGTACTGTACTTTCAAAACAAGCCTGTTTTGTCAAGGTATAAGACTGTTTTGGAGAGTACCCCGGCTTCTCCATAATTGCCTTCAGCTGCTTAGGGAAGGCCTCAGCCACCATATGGTCAGCACTAGCAACCTCACCATGCATGGTCACATGTTCAAGACCAGCATGGGCCTTAAAACACTCAAACCAACCTGTGCTGGCCTTGAACTCCTCCTTGGCCTCCATATCTTGCCTGTCCTTGAGTTCCCTTCACAGGCTGAAAACCATACTGCAAATGAAAGTGAGGCAAAGAGGCTGCTTTGCTCAATTCAGGTCATTAACCTACAGAACCAGGAGATTCTCCATCTCCTTCATGATAGGCTCCCTTGCTCAGGTTAGATGTTTTGCAGTCAAGAAAGGCTTATTCTGTGATGCTGTATTTATAAATATTTAATTTCTTTATGACCATTAAGACCTTGGACCGGGGCAGCTATAGGGCATCAGCAATATTGCATGGGCCCTACCCCTCCTTATGCCGCCTAACAGTGTCTAATTTCATGTCAGGGGAAAGACTACGCCTTGCCCTTTTAGCCTTGCTTCTGTCAGCATTCTTAGCACCACGCTTTCCAGTGGGGTTAGCACCAGGTATTATTTCCAAGATCAGAGTTTCATATATTTCACACACTAAAAATTCTCTCTTCACCTGTAAGGTCTGTCCAACAAGAAGCCAAACTTTTTACATAGCTCACCAACAAGCCCACATAATATGCTCATGATGGGAGTGCTGTGTGGTGGCAACTTTGAGCTTTAGTCTAACACAGCTGCTTCACACCACATCATCTAGTCATCGAGGTACATGCTCTTGAGTGAACGTGTGTTTAGTGCACTTGGAATTTGCTGCAAGTTGAACAATGAAGGACCTTGAAGAGTAGCATGTTTGTGTTAAATTCTGTTTCAGATAGGAAAAAACCTTAACGAAGACTTTTCAGATGTTTCAACTGGCTTAAAGGGAGGATTGTTTGAGCCATATGCAATGTCACAAATGGCTCCAGCGGTTGAATTTGGGAAGAACATCAACCACAGATGATCCCAAATCTGGACGGCCTTTCACGTCAACAGACAACAATCATGTTGAGAAAGTGCATGCTGTGATCCATAAAAGTTACCACATGATTTTAACCAAAAAACTGAAGATGCATCATGTTGCTGCAAAATCTGAGCTGTGTCTGCTGAGAGATGAGGAAAAAGAGAACACTGTCACAGTCAGTCAGAAGCTGTTTGGTTGTTTGAATGCTGATGAAAAGTTTCAGAAAAATGTCATAACAGGTGATGAAGGATGGGTGTATAGGTACAATGTCAAAACAGAACAGTCATCGCAGTGGCATGGAACATCACTGGGACCAAAAAAAAAGGCATGATAGAATTGCTCAGCTGTGAAGGAGATGTTGATCATCTCTTTTTATTGAAAGGGCGTTGTTCATCATGAAAGTGTTCCATTTGGTCAGACAGTCAATAAAGAGTTCTACTTGGATGTCCAGAAGTGTTTGAGGGAGGCAGTATGAAGGAAGAGGCCTGAGGCATGGACAAAAAAAAACTAGGTGCTGTACCATGACAATACACCGGCTCATGTATTGCTAGATGCTTGATTTAACGAACTAATTCAGCCAACTCCCATTCTGTTATCTGGGATTTTCTGCTAAATCAAGTTCCATAGCCAGGGCTCAGTGTAAAGGAAAGTTTTCCGGTATTTCAAGCTATTTTCCGCTAAATCCTTGAAGGCAACCCAAACTTAGCAAACTATGCTAACTCGCAGCATAATTAATACCTCTAGAAGTGCATTATTGTGTATGGAATTTCCTTAACACTATTATGCTCTATCTGTATGTCTATCTATCTATTGCCAGACACCTCAATCCTATACGGGGTGTCTACAAACAAATCGCCTCCACGTCGCCCTGTCCCCCGCCATTTCACTGCCTCGCTCCCAACTCACACCCCCCTCTCTCATATACCTCTCCACTCCATCCCTCCATCTCATCCTCAGCCTCCTCCTCCCTCTACCCCCCTCCACCTCACTCACATACACTCTCCTCGTCAGTCTCTCACCCTCCATCCTCTCCACATGGCCAGACCACCTCAGTGTGTCCCTCCTAACGCTTCCTATCACATGCACATCCACACCACAACGCTTCTTTATATCCTCATTTGTCAGCTGTCTCTCCATGTGACTCCACAGGCTCCTCTTAAGTAACTCATTTCCACTGCTCTCACTCTTGACTTGTGTCCTTCCAACAACATTCAAGCTTCACTTCCATACGTTAGAGTTGGTATCACAATACTGTCATGTAGTAACTTTTTCACTTCCATGCTCACTTCCTTGTTTCTTATCACTGCTTTCAAGGAACCAGCAACCTTTCTTCCTTGTTGTACCCTTTCAAGCACGTCACCCTCTAAACTTCTATCCTTATTCATCACACTACCTGAGTACTTAAACGCACTCACATTTCCCATTTCCTTACCATCCAACCTCACTGTACATTCATTGACATCACCTCTCTCAAAGACCATCACTTTACTCTTCCCTACGTTCACCTTTAGATTCCGTTTCTTACACACACTCCCAAACTCATTCACCAAGCCTTGCATCTCCCCTTCGTCTTCACTCAACAACACAGTATCATCTGCAAACAACAGTACAGGGAGTTTCCAAACACTGCCCTCTCTCATTAGGGCCACTTCAACATCCACTGCCCTACCTTACCTCTTTTATTACCCCATCCATGTACAGATTGAACAGCCATGAAGACATGGCACATCCTTGTTTCAACACAACCTTCAAAGAGAAAAATTCACTCAATTCATCATCCACATGCACTGCAGCCTTAGCACCATCAGACACACTCTTCACAGCATTCAACAACTTCCCATCTACTCCATATATTCTTAATACTTTCCACAATCCTTGTCTATCCACCTTGTCATATGCTTTCTCCAAATCCATGAAGAGCACATACAATTTCTTTATATTCTCTAGAAACTTTTCCACTAAAGATCTAAGAATGAATATCTGATCTACACAACCTGTTCCCTTCCGAAAGCCTCCCTGTTCTTCTCCAACTAATTCCTCTGTTATTTCGCTAACTCTGTCCATAAGTATCCTACCATACACCTTTCTTATTACACTAAGAAGACAAGTGCCCCTACGATTACCACACACTTCTTTTTCCCCTTTTCCTTTGTACAAGAGAATACTTATACCTGACTTCCAGTCATCCGGGACTCTACTGTCCTTCCAAGCCAATCTTCACAACTTCCACATCCATTGTACTACTATCTCTCCCCCATGCTTCAGCATTTCACCACACACTCCATCAATTCCTGGGGCTTTTCCCAGTTTGATTTTCTTCATTGCTTCTACAACTTCTATCCTACTTATTTCTTCCTGTCTCCTCACCTCCCTCCTTCTCCCAGCCATTGCCCAGCGACTTATACTCACATTACTTCCATCCTCTACGTTCAACAATTCTTTAAAGTGTTCTCTCCATCTGCTCCTTTTTTCTCCCTTCTCCACTAGTAATCTACCATTTTTATCTTTCACTCCCCTGCTAACTTCACTGCCACCCTGTCTTACTCTCTTCACCTCTTTCCAGAACATTTTCTTACAGTCCCTCCACTTTATACTCAAATTCCTTCCAAACTTCTCATCCACTCTCTTCTAACTCTCTTACTAATCTTTTCACCTCTTTCTTCTTTTTTAAGTATAACTCTCTCTTCTGCCTCTCAACTTCTTCCATGCCCCTGTTTCTCATCCATTCATTGTTTGCTTTCTTCTTTTTTGCCACAGCCTGTCTCACCTCTTAATTCCACCATGCTGCTCAATTTAATATAAATTTTCCGTTAAATGGGGCAAAAATACAAGGAAAAAAAAAATGTTATCTCGGGCTTCTGCTACACTGATGTTCATTAATTCAAGCATCCAGTGTATATACATAGTAATCCCTCCAATATCCAACGTAATAGAGCCATATGCAGGTCCGGATAGTAGTCCTGTCCGGATATTGGGCCCCAGCTTATGGACTTGTACTTATGGACCCTAACTCAGAAAAACACCTATACAACTCCCTCTGGACATGCATTGCACCTATTTAAGACCCAAATCACACCAGTAAGGGACATAAAAGACTGAAATAAATGCAAAAGAACCATAAAATGAGGTTTTAGAGGTGAGTTTATACAATATTAAACATTCTGGGTACTTACAAGTCCCTTGCTCCTGGACTGGTTTGAACCGCCAGTTTGCAGTCCACAGTTAATCCTCTGCACTGTAAATTCTAATTTCTTAACACTGCATAACACTGTAAATTCCTGTGTGTTCTAGTGGCGAGGTATTGCAGTTTATTCACAGTTTATTCACAAAAAACAAGCACCTGTGGCTTGCACTGCTATCCGCATCTGCCCTCGATCGGAGTTAGACTGTGACTGTTGATGATGGCGGATTGGCGGGGTAACAGAGTTGCCAGATCGCAACGGCCGCATTACCAATCTCCTCAACTTTCATTACCAAATTTAACTTTTCATTACCAAATTCGTAAAGCTAGCATGTATTCTTCACTAATTATATATACAAGTGGAAATACATGTAATCACTCTCTTTATAATTAACACCATGTTGATTATTTTCACACTATGTAGGGTAGCAGATTAATCAGAGAGAGCAAACAATCCACCATCTCCATCCTGTGTATCCTCATACATGTGAAAAATCCATTTGGTAATGCATTATTCTGATTCATTACCAAACAAATTTTTCATTACCAGATTGGCCCACACTTGGTAATGAAAAATACCAAATGGCAACCCTGACAGGGGAGGAGGGAGGGGGAGGAAGGAAGGGGTGAAGGGACCATGGTGTAACAGCTGTTCGGCGCCAGGCGGGCATTTCAAATTACGGGAGGGAAAAAAGTAAGATTTTTTTCAAATTTTTTGCGGTTTTTGGCCCATTTTGGGAATATTGGATCCCAGGACGATTATGTCCGGTTAGTGGGGATTTTCAGATATTGGGCATTCGGATATTAGAGGGATTGGAAAATATGAGTACGTTTAAGTACTTGGTTAGTTTGATGAGTAAGGATGGAGGTTTGGAGGGTGAAGTGCTTGAAAGAGTACAGCAGGGAAGAAAGGTTGCTGGTTCTTTGAAAGCAGTGATAAGAAACAGGGAAGTGAGCATGGAAGTGAAAAAGTTACTACATGACAGTATTGTGATACCAACTCTAATGTATGGAAGTGAAGCTTGGACGTTGTTGGAAGGACACAAGTCAAGAGTGAGAGCAGTGGAAATGAGTTATTTAAGAGGAGCCTGTGGAGTCACATCGAGAGACAGGCTGACGAATGAGGATATAAAGGAGCGTTATGGTGTGGATGTGGATGTGATAGGAAGCGTTATGAGGAATACACTGATGGTTTGGCCATGTGGAGAGGATGGAGGGTGAAAGACTGACGAAGAGAGTGTATGTGAGTGAGGTGGAGGGGGGAAGAGGAAGGGGGAGGCCGAGGATGTGATGGAGGGATGGGGTGGAGAGGTATATGAGAGAAGGGGGTGTGAGTTGGGAGCAGGGCAGTGAAATGGCGGGGGACAGGGCGACTTGGAGGCGATTTGTTTGTGGCCACCCCAAACGGGATTGAGGCGTCTGGCAATATATATATATATATATATATATACATACAGTATATGTTTATATATATATGTAAAATATACAGTGGGGCACCAGGTTTCGCGACAGCAGGTTTCGTGAATTCAACTTTCGTGTCATAGACCAAATATTCCTGAACTTCCACTTTCGCATGAAAAAATTGAGTTTCACGCACAAATTTCGGGTTTGGGGCAATATTTTGAACTCTGAATTTTCCACGCCGTCCGCCCACAACCTGCTGCCATCTTAAATGACGTCATGTCAACACTCAGTGTACCCACTCCTGCCATTGTGTACGAATGCTGCTGGCTCCATTGTGTCAAATTCTCATGGTTCAGTGGCCTCTACCATACCTGGTGGTGTGGGGAAAGGACCTGATGGTGTGGGGAAAGGACCTGATGGTGTGGGGAATGGGCCTGGTGTTGTGGGGGGAGGGCCAGGAGGTACTGATGGTGATAAAAAGTGCCCAGAACCTTAAAAATCGGGAGGAAAGGCTAAGGCAAAAAGAGAGTATTGTTTTGGTGTGAAGAAACGGCAGTATGCTAATGAAATGAAAAAAAGAGGAAATTCAGCACAAAGTGGAAATGTTGCATCAAGTGGTATCTGAGGAGAAGGCATTGAGAGAGAGAGGGAGAGTGATGGTGGTAGTGAGGCAGTGAGGGGTGGCGGTGAGGTGGCTGGCAGTGAGGCAGCGAGAGGTGACGCTGAGGTGGCTGGGGTTTCGGGACAGTTCGCCGTCAAGTCAGTTTGCCATCACAACAGCAACAATACAATTCGCCGTCATTAATGAAGACAGTTATGGGTGAAGCTAGAATATAATTCAAAGGCGACAACAGCAAGGAAGAAACAAGTTTAATATTGACTAAAGGTGCAACTAATAAATAATATCTAAAGCCTACACTATTGAACATAGACTTTGATGGCTTCCCCTGAAATATAGTTATCAAAGTACAAAGATACCCCGATTATCCAGGCTACGTGGTGTTAAAAGGTGCCCGATTAGTCTGAAAGCACGATTAATCTGGCGGAAACAAAACACAAGTACTGTACTGTTAAACTGATTTATTTACCAGTAAATGTACATTTTAAGTACTAGAAAGACCTTTCCAGTTCAATGTATACAGTATTCCTCCAGCTTGTTTCAATATTTTTCAGACTATATTCAGTTTGGGAAATTACGTTTTCTTACTGAAAGATTTCCTCCCTGTTATTATCGTCACGTTCTAAAGCTGTACCTATGATTGTTTCCAGCACAAAGGACAAAACTCATTGTACTCAAATGTGGACTTCGTTTCCCAACTTCCCAATTGAAGATTAGGTTAAGTTAAATTATTAGGTGCAGTTAAGCTATGTTAGGCCAGGTTTAAACACTTAGATTAGAACAGTGTCTTCTGCCATTATGTTAACGAATCAGACAGAGTCGTCACACCAGAACAGCTAAAAACAGCGGGGAAACAGATTTAACAAGAAATGTTTATTTACCAACCCAGAAATAATCAGAAAAATATAACAAGACTATCAGGATGAACTGATTTGGTAAGGTGCTTTTACTGCTTACAGCAAAGCATATGTTTACCTCCCTCAATGTTCGTGAGTTCAGACATTTGTGTGCTCCCATGGCAGACCTTGGAACCATTTTTTCAAAGTTATGAAGTCTGTTTCTTTTTCTTACAGATGTGAAAAGACTCGTCTGGTACACCTGGTTTTTTCCCCTCCTCCCTAAACCCATCTTGTGATTTGCTATGATTTGTGAAAGATTTAGTAAAATTAGGGGGCATGTTACATCAGCATTTAACCCCTTAACCGCAGAGCGTTACTTTCGTGATGCTCGGGAGCATGGGATCATACCGCGAGGCATCACTTTTGTGATTCTGTGTTATTTTGAATTTGCCCGGGCTTTCAAGTGGTGGCTTGTCTCATCTATTAGTACTACCAGTGTCCAGCTATACTCTGTTTTGCTAATGTTTTCTGTACTCCCATCCACTGTTGACAATTTAGCCATATTTCTCCTGTCCTTGACTCCCCTCCTTACATCTCCTCCATTATCCTCCCCTATCGCCTGACCAGCTGTGCTGTGCTACACAAATTCTGGACTGATTTTTCCACTCATATTATCCATTGAAATGTGCCCTATGCCCTATTCTTATACAGAATAATATATAAAAGAAAGAGAAAAGGTAATTGATACTGCCATATATCTGGAATGGGCTAATCATCACCTGGCAACACCGTGTGCACTCGTTCACTAATTTTTCCTGTTTATTTCTCCGTGAAATATGCCGTATGACCTGTTCTCATAATAAAAATATATATAAGAAAGGAAGGAAGAAGCCTAAGTGTTATTTACATTCACTTGGAACTACCTAATTTATTATGTATTGTCTAGATTTCCTGCCAATTATTTCATAGAGTATAATTTAGCAGCTGTCACCACGCTGACATTGTCAACCCTTCAATGCCCCTAGGCCACAGCATTCAGTTTACTGTCGTCTTTCAAGGTGGAACCACGTTGGATTTGCGCCTGTCCAATTCCGCCTTTTTTTTAGCCCCATGCAAAGGGCCCTGTGACCTCTACCCCTGCTAAACCACATGTGGAAAGGGGTAAAGGGCTAAGTGACTGCTGTGGAACGTGAACTGGTTAATTTATCAATGAAAATGATGGACAGTGACTACGATCTTTCTGGCGACTCTAAAACAGTGCATGTGGAAATGTAAATAATGTGTAAATAATGTGTAAACAGCAAGCGAAAGCAGTGAATGTAAATATAACTGAACAGTGGAAAATAATTTTATAAGTTACTGCAAGTGACAGTGTATAACATAGTGTAAATAAAATAGAAATGTAAATAATGGAAATAAAATAGAGAATGTAAATAGAGATGTAAATGAATAGAAATATAAAAATACGAGTATAAATACTAGGAGTAATGAAAGTGAAAGTTTCGCTGTAGCATGTATAAATACTGGGAGTAATGAAAGTGAAAGTGACAGCTTCGCTCTCTCGCTAGTTTACAGAACGAGAAAGTGAATGCCTGGAGTGAAAATAAACTACTAGTACTGAAAGAAACTTAAAATAAATATTGTATATATAAATAAGTGTAATAAACTACTAGGAATATAAAGTGTGAGTGTGTTTATAAATAATAAATGACAGCTCTGCCTCAGAATACCATCGGGGAATGAGCATGGGAGGAAAGCTCGTATGTGCTTATAATTTACATTGCTTTCACAGTGTTTTTTTTTTAAATATGGATTCCAAACTACTTGAAATTCATAGAATAATGTTTGTAGTTATAATATCAGGCAGTGGTAACCATATTATGGGGTATCGGGAAGTGTAAAGTGAAGACTTTGTTACCCAACTTCAGAAGTCTCCACAAGTCCTACGGTAGACGATGAAGGCTCAACCAACATCCCAGGAGAAAGCTGAAGGTATGTGCCATATGCTTATTTAATTATAATATTTTATGACTAATAACTGATTTTGGGCAAATATTTTTAAAAAGTCAGTCGGAGGGCGAATATCCCCGCGGGACATGCATGGCACACTCCCAACAACCCTGCAGTTATGGGGTTAAACATAAAATTAGGGTGCATGTTACTTTAGCATTTAAACATATCGGCGAAAACATCTGGGATGAAAGGACCGGCTGGCTGTTTGGGATGGTAGAGTAGGGTCATGTAAACATACCAGTGACCTTTGTTCCCTTCCCATAATTGTTCGCAGTTTTTATGGCTCTCCCTATCTCAGTGTCACTGACACCGGTACAGTAAAGCATTGTTCAAGGCTGGCAGTCATGAAGGGGTTAATGGAATACATTATTGTTTGTATCAGTACTCTCTCTTTCACACATATATGAACGAACAAAAAAATGTGCAATAAATGTACACTTAAGGAATGTTATGATAATAAGAGAGGAAATCTTTCGGCGAAAGGTAGTTTACCACCCTCAAAATAGGCAGAAAACTACAGAAAACAAACTAGAGGAATATGAATTGACTTGGTAAGGTTATTAGGCTGTACACTTGGACGAAAATTTATGACTTTCACAATTATAGGGGACGAAATGGAACAAAAATGTTTATTAATAAGAAAAAGTACAGTACTTTCATCTCACGTGTTCTCGTAAGGTGGCATTCAGTTTCACATTCTTCGTTCGATGTCGATTCCCAACACATTTCGGACCGACAAAGTATACAGTTATTTGTGCTCCTTACAGTTAAGGATATGTACAATAAATATGGTTTAAGACATGGGACAGTACGAGCTTGATTCATTTAAAGATACAATTAGGTAAGAATACACACACACACACACACACACACACACACACACACACACACTCACACACACACACACACACACACCAACTGGCATAGTGGTAATGCTTTCGCTCGCCATCCAGTAGGACTAGGGTTCGCGCCGGATTGGGTGCGAAAAGTTTCACTAAAGAAGTGGGAGGTTACTGTTCCTCTTGATGGAGGGAATAGTTTTGTGTGTGTGTGTGTGTGTGTGTGTGTGTGTGTGTTCTTACCTACCTAATTGTTCTTACCTAATTGTATCTTTACAGGAATGAGTCAAGCTCGTACTGTCCCGTGTCTTAAACCATATTTATCGTACATATCCTTAAATTTGTGAATTGTTTTGGCACACACTATTTCATTCGGTAGTGCATTCCATTGATCAATTGCTCTGTTTGGGAAACTGAATTTCCTTACGTCTTTATCACCTCTCTTCTTATGCAGTTTTTTGCAGTGTCCTCCTGCTGATGCTTCTCCATATGTTAAGTAATCATTTATGTCTATTTTCTCCTTTCCTGATATGCATTTATATAGCATTATCATGTCACCTCTTTTCCTTCTATCCTGTAGTGTTGGTAGATTCAGTTTATTTAGTCTTTCTTCGTAGCTTAGGTCCCTTAAGCTTGGTATCCATCTTGTAGTGGCCCTTTGAACTTTTTCAATCTTGTCTATGTGCTTTTTGAGATGAGGACTCCAGACTACTGATGCATATTCCAGGGTTGGTCTAATGAATGATGTTATTATCCTTCTTAGCATGTCTTCATTTATGTATGTGAATGCTATTCTCATATTTGCAAGCAGTGTATACATGTTCCGTACCTTCTCGCTGATGTGGTCAGCCAGAGATAGTCTGTTATTGATAATCACACCTTGGTCTTTCTCTCTTTCTGATGTGTATAGGGTTTTATTTCCTAACTTATAATCCCAATCAGGTCTTTTTCCACTTTTACCAAACTTGATTACACGACACTTGTCCACATTGAATTCCATTTGCCATGTACTACTCCATTCATGAAGTTTATTTAATTCTTCTTGTAGCTCTTTACAAGAGTCTGTGTTAGTAATTCTCCTTTGTATTTTTGCATCATCTGCAAACATATTCAGATAGCTCTCATTTCTAGTGTTACTGTTTATATCATTTATATACACTAAACATGATTGGTGCCAGCACTGAACCCTGTGGTACTCCACTAGTCACTTCTTTCCATGATGAGTAGTTTCCTCTTAGTACTGTCCTCATTTCTCTTTTTATGAGAAAGTCTTGCATCCAACAAAACAGTTTGCCTCGAATTCCTCCTTGATGGTACAGTTTCCATAAAAGTCTTTGGTGTGGTACTGTGTCAAAAGCTTTCTTGAAATCTAAATAGATACTGTCCACCCATCCTTCCCTTTCCTGTATTGTGTTTGTTACTCTGTCATAGTAGCTCAACAGATTAGTATCACATGATTTTCCTTTTCTGAAACCAAACTGTCTTTCTGTTATCATACTGTGTTCTTCTAGATGATTTACCCAAGCTTTTCTTATAAGTTTTTCTAATACCTTGCTTACAACACTGGTCAGTGATACTGGTCGGTAGTTGAGTGGATTTTGTCTATTTCCTTTCTTGAATAAGGGGACAATATTTGCATTTTTCCAAATATCAGGTAGTTTACCTTGACTCAAGGATTTCTTGAAAATTAAAAATAATGGTTTACATAACTCTTTGCACATTCTCGTAATACCCAACATGAAATTTCATCAGGACCACTTGCTTTTCCTCTGTCTAATCTACTTAACTCCTCCTGTATTACTTTTTCTGCTATTTGTATATCTGGTAGTATGTGTGGACATGCGTGTTCCACATAGTCCCTCTCAAAATTTTTTTCTTCTGTGTATGTGTGTGTGAAGGTCACAGCCTTGCCCTAGATCGGACTATATGAGCTCTCAGCTCTCTTTCTGGAGGGTAATGAGCTGACGATCACACCAATCACGGTATCCTGACCGACCCAGTGAATCACACACACGCATTAAATTTTGGCAAGCAGTTCTCCTCTCTGCCCACTCCTTCCACACACACTAAGAGATAATATCACATACTTATTGTCTCATACAACTCACAGTTGAGGAGATTATGGCTGAGTAATAATTCTTTCTGGGAATTAGGTCAAAGGAAGGACCTATTTGTCCCATTATGTTTAAACATGAAGTGTTTCTCAACCCAACTATTCTAGTCTACTGAGTTTCTGATGGCTCAATTGGTAGAGGTGGCCTGCAGTCCTACTGGACCCAGGTTCAAATTCCTGGTGGGGCAGGGAACAGTTTAAGGATTTGAATTGCATTAAAAAGCAGATTTTACTGATCTACCACAAGACCTTCCGACATGTAAAAATACCCCTGCTAATACCAATACACCAGTCCTGTATGAGACAGCCCTAGCATGTATTCAGTATGGTCGGTGGGTGTTAGCGCCGAAGTGGTGACATGTAGAGGTGTGTGGTATGTAGGAGGACTACTGGGACTTGAAAACAGGGTGTGAAGCCTATGCTCAGAGTTGGGGGGGGGGGAAATCCATCTAGTACTGTGTGATCTAACATTTGTTTTGGATAAACAAATACTATTAACAACCAAGAGCAAACAATGTCACTGATAGAATGTGTCGATACCAATGACAATGTTGGATTAGCACTCTGCTGCCAATGTTCTTGTAAACCAGTGCTTTCCAAACTGGGGAATGCCCCCCCCCCCTTTGGGATGTGTGAGGTAAATGGAGGAATGACCTAAAGCCATATTCTGGAAGTTCCTGTTATATTTGAGAGGACTCTCCCTATGTACTAAGGGGTCTTTGTATGCAGCATGTGTTAGGAGTGTAATGTTGTATGGTAGTGAGACCTGGGCAGTGAAGGAGGAGGATATTCGTTGGCTCAGACGTACAGAAATGACAGTGATTAGGTGGATGTGTAGTGCGTCCCTGCGTCCAAGGTCTGGGGGGGCTGGGTTTACGATGAAATAGTTGAGAGGTAGGATGGTACTGGAGTGTATTGGTGTTGTGATGAGGAGAGGTAGATTGAGATGGTTTGGACATGTGGAGAGGTTGGGGGATGATAATTGGGTGAGAAAGGTAAAGAGTTGAGAGGTAGGATGGGACTGGAGTGTATTGGTGTTGTGATGAGGAGAGGTAGATTGAGATGGTTTGGACATGTGGAGAGGTTGGGGGATGATAATTGGGTGAGGAAGGTGAGAAGTGTTAATATTGGGGGTGGGGTTATGAGGGGTAGACAGAGAAAGACATGGGCCGAGGTCATTAAGTGTGACCTCAGGGTTAAGGGACTGAACAGGGAGGCTGCAATGGATCGTGCAGCATGGAGAGCCACCATTTGGTGATCAAGGCCGACGCATGCAAGCATGTTGGAGCCTTTAAAAATGAAACGATGAAACGAAAATGAAACGTATGGCGCATAAGCCTGGGTGTTGAGGAAGAATGAAGAGAAACAGCTGGAGAGGACAGAGATGAGGATGCTGTGATGGCTGATGGGAGTGTCACTGAGAGAGAGGAGAAGGAATGATGACATCAGAGCAGAGGCAGGAGCTGTGTCAGTTGTGGAGAAAGCAAGAGAGGCACGTTTGAGGTGGTATGGGCACGTGACCAGGATGTAGGAAGTTGATCCTGTGAAGGTGGCATGGAGTCAAGTGGAAGGGAGAAGAACGAGGGGAAAACAAGGAATTAGGTGGAGAGATGGACATGTTTGAGGTGGTATGGGCACGTGACCAGGATGGAGGAAGTTGATCCTGTGAAGGTGGCATGGAGTCAAGTGGAAGGGAGAAGAACGAGGGGAAAACAAGGAATTAGGTGGAGAGATGGAATTGAGAAAGAATTGAGGCAGTTAGACCTGGAGGAAGAGAACGCAACTGACAGAAGTTACTGACAGCAACATAAATTATAAGAGCGGTCGACCCCACCAAGGACTAAGGCAACGATTTTATATATATATATATATATATATATATATATAATTATCTCTCTCTCTCTCTCTCTCTCTCTATACAGTATATATATATATATATATATATATATATATATATATCTATTTCTATATCTATCTATCTATCTCTCTCTCTATATATATAGTTGCCTGTGTTCCTGGTGGGGTCGGCCACTCTTATGCATATATTAGTCGCAGATCATGCATGCATCTCAGACTCTGGAGAGTCAAGTGGTGATACACGAATCCATCTCATTCAGTTGCTGTCTACTGACTATCAAGTCATGGCCTTCCCAGCCACAGCCAGTTAATGAGTTTAAAATGCACTATGATCTGATGGATATTATGACTTTAAATATATTAGAGGTTGAAGAGTTTGTTATAATACCCAGGAAATTTCAAAGAATATGCCGTATAAACATACAAAAAAGTAGGAATATGCACTTATGATCATAAATGGCAAGAGTATGCATTTTCATATGCACCTATGCAAATGCATGATTATCTTAAGCCTACTTATGAGTCTTTGTGAGATTAACTGAGAAAGTTAGAAATCGAGAGACCATGTATTATACACTGCAAAACACTCATACACGCAGACGCTATTGATTGACCTGAAAAGGTCTAGGTCTGGTTTATGCTTAAATTAGTTTGTGACAAGCAGGCAACATGTGCCTACGGTTTAGGAAATATATCAAATTCACATTGACAGCTAACAAAGATACATTTGTCTTTATATCTAACATACTTTAATGCCTTTTGGGGTAAAAAAAAACTACTAAGGGGAAAAAATACTAATGGTTGACTGAAACAATGAGGAAATGGAATATTGTATATACATTATTTTTCATACATTACATATCTACGTTACAATTAAGAATGTATGAGCAACTTTCCTGAGAAGTATCTGAGGTAAACGTCTGATATTAGTCTATGTGTTACAATAGGGATGTTATAGATACCGAAGGGGGAGCGAGTCATTATATTAGGTTACGTGTTAATGATGTCTGTGTGTTTGTGTCAGCCTTGCATAATCACTGAACTGACCATTTTCATCATGTCATGAACCATCACTTTACAGCTTGTTGCTACTTTGTGTGTTCTCCTGTCATAAAAACACACTTAAAATTAAAGCAAATTATGTTACATTAAATGGCTACTAAGCCTCTCCCCAACACTCTGTTATCCCCACTCCCATCCCTCCCAACACACAGCTACTCCCACTACCCCCCCATCCCTCACGTCCCACCCCTCCCACCACACAGCTACCCCCCACTACCCCCTCCCCCAATCCCTCACGTACCCCGCACTTGCCACTCCTCCTGTATCACAACACTGTTACCAGATCAAATTATTTGCCGCTCCTGCTGCCTTCTAAACAGTGTCTCACGTGGAGTTTCTCCAACTCTACATATTAACCCAAGGTGTCCCAATGACATATGGATACATTCCCATGTTTTGTCACGGTGACACCCGACGTATCCATACGTTTTGCAGTTGCGAGGTCCGTCATTTGCAAATTTTTCAAATTTTGTGCATGATTTTCGGTGTATATATGCAGGCAAGGTGCGGTGAGAAGGAGAATAAGGTATGGTCCTTCTGTGTTGTCTGGGGAAGGCACGAGTGGTGTGGCAGGAGTGAGGGGTGAAAGGGAAAGTGGTGGTGGGTGAGAGGCAGTGAGAGCACCTTTTGTATGTGGGCAGCAGGCAGGCGAGAGCCCCCTAGCATGTCTTTCGCCCCGCAGTATTCCCGCATTTCCTCCCCACAGCCCTGTGGTGTAGGGAAAGGAAAGAAAGGGAAGGGAAAGAGGAAAGGAAAAGGGAGAGGGAAGAGGAGCGCGAGTGGGGAAGGACTCCGCTCACCACCTCCCCAACCCCTCCCACCTCCCTCTCCTCCCCATCCTGACAAGGAATATCACACCTTGTTACATTACTGATATTATGTGTGCATCCGATAATATGATGCTCACTGTAAAAATAAGGCCTGTACGTATGTGATAATATGACGCTCAATATATTAGTAACGCCTGTAAGTATGTGATAACAATTATATAAAGTGGAAACGGGTGTAATGTTAGTGGAAAAGTATTATATAAGTTGAAAAATAGAGTGCAAGTTGAAACAAGTCATAGCAAGTTCACTTACTATGTACAAAGACAGAACTATCTTCCCAAAGTGTGACGAACATATAGTGGAAAAATCGAACCATTTGCAACATGCAGTAGTAGAGATTGGGTTTTCATTGTATTTTGCCAGGTGTAAATTATCTTTGGACGGAACTCAAAAGATAATTTTTTTTTTTCAGTGTTCATATGCGATAATGTGATGCTCAGTATAATAGTAAGGCCAGTAAATACGTGTTAACATTTATATGAAGTGGAAACGGGTGTAATGTTAGTGGAAAAGTATTATATAAGTTGAAAAATAGAGTGTAAGTTGAAACAACAGTCATAGTGAGTTCACTCACTACGTACAAAGACACAACTATCTTCCCAAAGTTTGATGAACATATAGCGGAAAAATCGAACCATTTGCAACACGCAGTAGTAGAGATTGGGTTTTCGTTGTATATCGCCAGGTGTAAATTATCTTTGGATGGAACTGGAAAGATAGTTTTGTCTTTCATTGTACATATGCGATAATATGACGCTCAACATGATAGTAAGGCCTGTAAATACGTGATAACAACTATATAAAGTGGAAACGGGTGTAAGATTAGTGAAAAAGCATTATATAAATTGAAAAAAGAGAATGTAAGTTGGAACAACAGTCATAGTGAGTTCGCTCACTATGTAAACATGCGCTAATATTATGCTAAATATAATCGTAAGACCTTTAAATATGTGATAACAGTTTTATAAAGTGGAAACTGGTATAATGTTAGTGGAAAAGTATTATGTAAGTAGAGAAAATGAAAGGTACAGTATGTTGAAACAACAGTCATAGCAAATCATAAGTGACCGATTTGGGCGATTTCGCTATGCTTAATCAATGGAACAATGCTTATTTTGCTAATATTTTTGTGTGAAAACAAATATATTCATGTACTACATGTTATTTTATTCCAAATTAATAAATATCTACCAATTCTGAGTGATTTCCAATACGTACCTCAACTGTAGAAAACGGGACAGCAGCCAAGTGCCTTTACGGAATACGGTACCAGGTACTCGGTGGTTCACCTATTTTGACCATTTCTACTCTCAGGTAAGCACTTTCTCTGTGATCTGCCTTTGTTTCTCACCAAAAGCAGAGGTTTGAACCCCCCAAAAAATAAATCCAAAATCTGCCTGGATGGGGGGGGGGGTCAGTGGTGGAAAATTGGCCGGGATGGGGGGGGGGGGTCAGTGGTGGAAAATCGGCCGGGATGGGGTGGGTTAAACAGCCATGGAGATATCACACATCCCTCTTTCAGTCCCACATTTAGATAAAAGAACTCACTCAGCATACCATCCACTTGCATTGTAGCCCTGGCTCCTTTGTCCATACTCTTCACAGCACTCAACAATTTCCCTCCCACTCCATATATTCTTAATACCTTCCACATACCTTGCCTATCTATTCTGTCATAAGCTTTCTCCAAGTCCATGAAGGCAGCATACACTTTCTTTCCCTTCTCTAGATACTTCTTCACTAAACATCTTAGAACAAATATCTGATCTACACACCCTTTTCCCTTCCTAAATTCCTCTTGTTCTTCTCCAACTAGCTCCTCTGTTATATGCCTAACCCCATCAATGAGTATTCTACCATATATTTTTCCAGTCACACTAAGAAGGCAAATACCCTTATGGTTACCACATACTCCTGTCTCCCCTTTTCCTTTGTATAAAGAAACAATTATACCTTTTTGTGTTGGTTGATGGATGAACAAGAGATCTTGACTTCAAGTTGAGGAAAAGTAGATATGTTAATGATCTTAAAAGGTTCAGTTTCCCAAATAGAAGCATAAGCACAGTAAAACCTCATTATAACGGACTTCAGCACACCAGAATTCGATTTTATCGGACTTGAGGAGCTATCAGACTAAATTCCTATATATCGGAAAAAGTCCGATAAAGCCAGAAGCAGTCCGGACTGCCTGACTACTTCAGGTATGTTCACCACAATAAGGTAAATAAAAGACATGTTTATCAGTGTACAGTACAGTATTGTTATATATATTATACCATTTGATTATTGTAGTGAAGGTATAATACAGTACAATACAGCAATGGTAGAGAAAACCGTTCAGAAACCGTTGGTGCGATCCAGACTAATGTCTGATAGCCTATATTGGAAAAAGTCTGCATCAGCAGGGGGAAGTCCACATGTCACTTTTATCGGAATTTCGCTTTTTTTGGAATGGCTTTGGCCCCAATTGGTCCATTATAATGAGGTCTTACTGTATTTGGAATGACTTAGATGAAGAGGTGGTGCAGGCAAAAATCATTCATGTGTTTAAAACTAGACTAGACAAATGTAGATATGGAGACAGGACAACACAAGCTTAGCTCAATTCCTGTATACAGGTAACTCGCATGGAACACGTGGGTTTCGTTCCTACCGTGCCGTGTTAGGTGCGAAATCGCGTATATTTAAACTACTCCGTATTTTGCTCCCTAGACCCCCCAAATGTGTTGTTTTGCTGTTATCTGTCACTGGTAATCACTAGAAAGCACTTTAAGTGGTTAGAAGGTTTATTTAATGTTATAACTCACAAATACAGTACTCCAGAGCAAAACTTCAACACACAAATACTGTACGTAAACACAAGGAAACATTCCGACGCCGATCATAGGTAATCATATAAATCGGGTTAACTGGTACCAGTGCTTTAACTTACAAGTACATACCAGAACAGTACATATTTAACTTAGAAGTGCAGTACTGTGATATCGAATGATTTCAGTACATAATCTGTTAAGAATGGCTGAAAAAAAAAAAAATGTTATTGAATACATTTTCACCTTTTTGATATATATTTACAGTAGTTTCGAGTTATTTTTTACGTTATCGTTGTGCCCATGCTTGGAAAAGGGAGCGAAAGAGTTGAATTTTCAGTCCTAAATGAGAAAACTGCACGTCCTCCAAGGCTAGACTCTGCCACGGGAGAATGAAGTGGAGGGTCAGTCCGATTAGCAATAAGGAAGTTGTGTCACAACTTCCAGCTCCCACACCACGAGAATGGCTAAAAATAGAATCGTAATGCAGTTTCAGAACTAACAATAAGTCTAATTATTACGAATACAGATACAAAGCAGAAATAAATACGTTTACAGACGGGGAAAACGTACTTCTTCCGTCATAACATGTTCATCTTTCTCTATCATTTTACGTTCATCTTTATCATTTTATCTTGTTATTTTCGCAATATATATTGCTGTCTCGTAAACAGGGTGGTTGTTTGTGTTTTGCTAGGGAGGAAAAAGATTGTATTTTCTGTCTGGGTCGAGATAATGGGTGTACCTATGTGTGGTTAGGCATGGCCACGAGCGAAAAAATCGTACATCCACTCATCACGATAGCAGGTGGTGAACTGACAGATGATACATGAGAGCCTGAGAGGGTGAAGTCAAGGTCAGTCTCATGTCCCAGATTTTCATTCACTTCCCGAAAGTTTATTCACGGTTTTCTACAAGTTGCATTGCATCAAATGATCCAAACCATTACAGCAAACCTGAGCAAATAGGTAAAGATACCAAGACAAAAATGTATTTTTCTTTTATTATGTCTTTAACGAACAAACAAAAAAGGCAGTATTCCGACGCCGATCATGGGTAATCATATAATTCGGGTTAACTGGTTACAAGGCTTTATTTAATTATTTAACTTTATTTAAGTGCTTACAAGTACAGTACATACGAGAACAGTAAATATTTAACTTACAAATACTGTACAGTATTGTGGAAAAAACGAACAAATAAATAAGGCAATATTCCGACGCCTATCAGGTAAAGTGGTTATAAGACTTTATTTCTTGCTTTAACGTTATTTAATAGTACTTTTAGTTGCACATAAACTTACCAGAACAGTACAGTACTGTAAATATTTAACTTACAAATACTGTGCAACTGTACTCGGGAATGTCTCACTCACTGAATAATTTCCCGCCTAGATCGTCACGTAATCAAAACAAACCTCGCGCTGCGGTGACGTTCGAGGATTTGATCTTTCAAAGGCCTCTCCTGCGTTAATTTGTAGTTTTCATAATGGTTTTTTAATCTTACGTTGTCTTATATGTATCCCAGCCCTTACCGTGTATAATTGCGAGCGCGTTCCGTGAGATCGTGTTCCGTGCGAGTTACCTGTACTACAATTAGGTAAATACACACACACACACACACACACACACACACACACACACACACACATGCAACCATCAGTGAACTAACAGTGGAATTGATTACACTTAGGAAGAAAATGAGTGAAATGGCAAGTACAGCAGTCAATCACGAGAGTGTTATGGAAGAGTTCAAAAATGACACAGAGACTATTAGGGAAGTAAGCAGTCTGATAGACTAAAGCAGTGATATTGAGGAGACGATAACACAGGTGAATGAAGCTATGCAAAGCTACAAAAATGATGTGGAAACCACGTATGCTGAAATGGTGAAAGTAAAGAAAGACTTTGAAACAAGAGTGGAGGAAAAAAGTATTAAACAGGAAGTGAAAAGAATAATCCAAAACAATCCTAAGTTAGTCAGAGATTCAGTAGATATAAACAAATCTATAGTAATCACTGGTATAGAAGAGGAAGAAGTAAAAAACAAGATCACAAGAGACAAAAAGGAGATGGCAAATGTAATGAGCTTACTGAAAGAAGTATCAGAGGAAATCTGTAGTAAAGACATAGAGGAACACAAAAGGTTAGGGAAATACAAGAAAAGCAGGACAAGACCTCTTAAGGTGACTTTCCAGAGTGTAAACACTGTGGAGGAGATACTAAAAAATGCAAAGAATCTTATGGAAAAAGAGGAGTTCAAAAATGTTTGGATAAAAAGATGCCTAACACAAGAGGAACTAGAATTACTGAAAGAGAAAAGGGAGGAAGCAAAAACAAAAAATGAGGGAAGATCAGAAGAGGAGAAGAAGAAATTTTTTTACAAAGTAATAGGATTGCAGGTACAAAAGTGATACACAAACAGGATGGAATAAAAAGGAGGAAGATAATAAAACCATGTCATGACAAGTATATAAACAAGATGTGGATGGAATGGTATCTAAATTACTAGAGATGAATGATTTTGTCAGAGAAAATGAACCACAAATAATATGCCTAACTGAAACAAAATTAACACCAAGGATATCCAGTGACATACTAAACTTAGAGGAATACGATATGTGGAGAAGAGACAGTAATTTAAAAAAAGGAGGAGGCATTATAATATTAACTAAGAAAATCTAAAAGTCAATGAAATAAAACTAGATATACCATCACAAGTAGAACTGATTGCAGTAGAGATCAACACATCTGAAGGGAAAGTAATTATAGCCAATTTGTACATGCCACCCAGATCAAACACATGGGAAAGAGATGAATATGAGGACCTGGCAGAGAGTACAATTCAGAGTTTAAGATCATTACTACATAAAATGGAAGGGAAATCAGAAAGAATTATACTAACTGGAGATTTCAATACAAATATAAATTGGAATACTCTAGATATAATTAGCCAAGAAAGCTGTTGGGACCAAAAGCTCCTGGATCTTGTGCAAGAGTTTTTCCTAACGCAACATGTGAGGGAAACCACCAGAAAAAGAGGACTCGATGTACCTTCAGTGCTAGATCTAATATTTACTAGGCAAGAAAATGATATTGACAGTTTAATATATCACCCTCCACTCGGCAAAAGCGATCATGCAGTACTAAATTACAACTTCATGATAGCATATGACATAGTTAATAGCAATGAAAGCTACAAAAAGAGCCTAAACTATAAAAAGGGAAATTATCAAGACCTAAAGAAGTATTTCTTAGAAGTTGATTGGGAAAATGAGCTTAGAGGACAAGATTTAAATGCTGTATATAAAAAATTTTGTGAATTTTATGAAATAGGAGTTCAGAAGTACATCCCACAGAACAAAGAAGCAGATAAGAAAATACAGAAATGGTTCAATATAGAATGTAAAAAATCAAAAGAAAGAAGAGATTTGTTGTGGAATAGATACAGAAGACACAATAGTGAAAGGGCGTATAATACCAAACAGGCAAGAAACGATTATACAAGAATAAGAAGGGAAGCCCAAAAACAGTTTTAGGAGGATATAATAAATAAAAGTAGTGATCAACCAAAGCTGGTTTACAGCTATATCAGAAGCAAAACCAAAGTAAAAGATATAATACAATCCATTACGGACGAGGGAATCACTTATACACAAGAGAAAGATATTTGTGAAGCACTAAATAAGAATTTCCAATTAGTTTTTACAGAAGAAAAAAATTTTGAGAGGGACTATGTGGAACATGCATGTCCACGCATACTACCAGATATACAAATAGCAGAAAAAGTAATACAGGAGTTAAGTAAATTAGACAGAGGAAAAGCAAGTGGTCCTGATGAAATTTCATGTTGGGTACTATGAGAATGTGCAAAGGAGTTAAGTAAACCATTATTTTTAATTTTCAAGAAATCCTTGAGTCAAGGTAAACTACCTGATATTTGGAAAAAAGCAAATATTGTCCCCTTATTCAAGAAAGGAAATAGACAAAATCCACTCAGCTACCGACCAGTATCAATGACCAGTGTTGTAAGCAAGGTACAGTACAATCCCTGCTATCCGGTATCCAGACAAACGGAATACTCAGAAAAACGGGAAAATTCAAGGGCTGGTAAAAATGTCAGTAAGTAAGTTATAACTGTGCGCCAATTTGAATTGACCGCCAAACCGCCATTTTATTGTGTCACGCGAGGCTGGGTGAAGTCGGACTAAGTGAGGTGAAGGCATTTCTGGCTAATGTAAATCCCTAGTAAATCCTCTTAACCAGCCCTCCACTTCCCTTTTTCCCCTACTTGAATTCAGTCATCCTCCACAATTTCCACAAATCACCAGACTGCTTTTTACCACCAGACAGTAAACAAGTTCTCTTGCTGTTGTGTTGCTCTGATGGATGGTAATTTCAACACTCCAAAATGCCTAAAGAGCAAACTAAACGTAAGCTTGTCGTGCTTACCTTGAAACAGAAGCTGGACATATGCAACAGATTTGAAAAAGGTGAACATTATAAAACACTGATGACTGAATATAATGTAGGAAATTTAACGATTTATGATATCAAGGCCTAGGCATCCAAGCTCAATGAATTTTTCATGAAAAGCGAGACAACTAAGTCCATTGAAAAAAGGCGTACTCTTCATCATTCGAGTGGTTTTGCTTAGAAAGATCTAGGGGAGCACCTATTTCTGGTCCTCTTATATAAGAAAAAGCAAGAGAGTTTCACAGTAAACGAATAGACAAGTCGAGTGTGATTTCAGTATTGGATGGTTAAAATGTTTCAAAGACAGGCATGGAATTTGTAAACCAGACATCTCGGGAGAGAGCAAATCAACAAACAGCAAACGCCGGTGTTTTTCTTCCTAACGGACCGACTCTAACTTGCACCACATAAATTCATCTTAGAATGCATGTGTGCTGGCAGAGATGAAAAAAAAATGTTAATAGGAATGAAGGTTTACTTTGTTGGAAGAAAAAAAAATAATATGCTTGCACTTCATATGTAAATCATGTACTGTATTTTATTTTGTGCAAAACAGCTGATTGGCGTGTGAAGGGTGGAATGGTGGCGGTCAGTCTGGGCCGGGACCGTAAACAAAACTCACGTGGGGACACAGGTGTCGTGATAATTCACCAATAAATATTCAGGGTTTTATTTCTTTAGTTTTCCATTTTTATGAGTACAGTACATACAACAAATTATTCGGTAGTTATGAGAATGGACTTGTGCACTTTGCAGAACTGCAAAGCATTGCATGCACATGCATTATGACCATGGTGTGTGTTTACGAGGCAATTTTTCAGGTGGAATCTCTGAGTGTGCCCCCTGATGTGAGTGGTGAGTAACTGAATTGTATTTACTGCTGTGATAATTATCGCCTTTGTATAGATTTGAATATCAGAACTACAGGAAGAATCTGTAACCGGGAAGGTAAATTCCCCAAGCCGCCCGGTTAACTGGGATTGTACTGTATTAGAAAAGCTTATAAGAAAAGCTTGGGTAAATCATCTAGAAGAACACAGTATGATAACAGAAAGAGTTTGGTTTCAGAAAAGGAAAGTCATGTGTAACTAATCTGTAGAGCTACCATGACAGAGTAACAAACACAATACAGGAAAGAGAAGGATGGGTGGACAGTATCTATTTAGATTTCAAGAAAGCTTTTGACACAGTACCACACCAAAGACTTTTATGAAAACTGTACCATCAAGGAGGAATTCGAGGCTAACTATTTTGTTGGATGCAAGATTTTCTCATAAAAAGAGAAATGAGAACAGTACTAAGAGGAAACTACTCATCATGGAAAGAAGTGACTAGTGGAGTACCACAGGGTTCAGTGCTGGCACCAAACATGTTTTTAGTGTATATAAATGATATAATCAGTAACACTGGAAATGAGAGCTATCTGAATATGTTTGCAGATGATGCAAAAATACAAAGGAGAATTACTAACACAGACTCTTGTAAAGAGCTACAAGAAGAATTAGATAAACTTCATGAATGGAGTAATACATGGCAAATGGAATTCAATGTGGACAAGTGTCATGTAATCAAGTTTGGTAAAAGTAGAAAAAGACCTGATTGGGATTATAAGTTAGGAAATAAAACCCTATACACATCAGAAAGAGAGAAGGACCTAGGTGTGATTATCAATAACAGACTATCTCTGGCTGACCACATCAGCGAGAAGGTACGGAACATGTATACACTGCTTGCAAATATGAGAACAGCATTCACATACATAAATAAAGACATGCTAAGAAGGATAATAACATCATTCATTAGACCAACCCTGGAATATGCATCAGTAGTCTGGAGTCCTCATCTCAAAAAACACATAGACAAGATTGAAAAAGTTTAAAGGGCCGCTACAAGATGGATACCAAGCTTAAGGGACCTAAGCTACGAAGAACGACTAAATAAACTGAATCTACCAACACTACAGGAGAGAAGGAAAAGAGGTGACATGATAATGCTATATAAGTGCATATCAGGAAAGGAGAAAGTAGACATAAATGATTACTTAACATATGGAGAAGCATCAGCAAGAGGACACTGCAAAAAACTGCATAAGAAGAGAGGTGATAAAGATGTAAGGAAATTCAGTTTCCCAAACAGAGCAATTGATCAACGGAATGCACTACCAAATGAAATAGTGTGTGCCAAAACAATTCACAAATTTAAGGATATGTACAATAAATATGGTTTAAGACACGTGACAGTACGAGATTGACTCATTCCTGTAAAGATACAATTAGGTAAGAACACACACACTAAAGAAAGTGAATTAACTGCGAGGGAGGGAGTGGCTAGAAATGTAGTGCTAAAAGATATAAAAGTGTGAGTGCAGGAAGTGTATAAATTACTGGAAACTCAAGATGTAAGGAAGGCCGCAGGGCCTGATGGGATCTCTAATTTGATACCAAAGGAATGAAGAGAACAACTGGCAGTTGTAAGATTCACAGTTTAATTGTGT
Organism: Coenobita brevimanus; assembly: GCF_032717465.1. Taxonomy (NCBI): domain Eukaryota; kingdom Metazoa; phylum Arthropoda; class Malacostraca; order Decapoda; family Coenobitidae; genus Coenobita; species Coenobita brevimanus. Next base: position 32,395,606 of record NC_137053.1, on the reverse strand, counting down.
GTTCTCTGGAAAAAGTGAAAGGGCCTCGGGAATGGAAGTGGGCCAATGTGGTACTAATTTTCAAAGGAGGGAATAAGGAAGAGTCCCTAAAATATAGGCCAGTGTCCCTGACCAGCCTGGTTGCAAAATTGTGCAAAAGAATCTTGAAAACAAATGGGCAAAATATCTGAAGGAGATGGAGATTTTGGCATAAAGTCAGTTTGGATTCAGGAAGAGAAAATCGTGTCTGATATGTTGAGCCTCTACTCAAGGGTGATTGATGTCTACAGGAGAGATAGTGGGATGGATAGTGTATACATAAATCTGGAGAAAACCTTTGACAAGGTAGCCCATAAGCAACTAAAGTGGAAATTAGAGCACATAGGAGGACTGAAGGGAAACCTCTTGGAATGAATAACAGACTTCATGACAGATAGATAAGGACAGTAGTAAAGGAGAGGATGTCAGGGTGGAGGGAAGTTACAAGTGGAGTTCCCCAGGGCGTGGTGCTGGCCCCCGTAATATTCCTGATCTGCGTAAACAATATGGTAGATGGAATGAATATTTATGCAAGCCAGTTTGCAGATGATGCAAAGATCATGAAGAGAGTTGAAACTGAAGAGGATTGCAAAATGCTGCAGGATGATCTGGACAGGATTTACGATTGGAGCCGGGTATGGGAAATGAACTTCAATGCTAAAAACTTCAAAATACTGGAAGTGGGTAAAAGTACACTACTAAGAGGCCATAACTGAATTACTCAATGGGAATGGAAAGAGTCACAAGAGTGAGAGAAGAGAAGGACCTGGGTGTGTTGGTCCGGGATTATTTGTCACCCAAAAAACACATTAACAAAATTGTCAGAGAAACTTATAAGCCCTTCACAAACATGATAGTGGCATTTCAATACATGGATGAGGAAATGATGAAAAAATTGATAATGGCTCTGATCCACCCTGGTTAGAATATGTGATAGTGTTATGGTCTCCACATAAACAGAAAGATATAAACAAAATCGAGAGAATACAAAGTACAGCATTCAAGATGGTCCCCAGCCTGACAGCTCTGTCATACAAGGAAAGACTAGAAAAGCTGGGTCTGCTTTCCTTAGAAGAAAGAAGTCAGAGGGGCAACATGATTGCAGTGTTCAGGGCAATAATGGGATTAGGTAATATTGACAGAAGAGACCTGTTTGTATGGGATAGGGGAGCAAATGAGGACATCGAAGAAATTGAGAAAGCCAAGTTGCATGAAAGATATCAAGAAATACAGTTTTCCATATAGATGCATTGACCTGTGGAATGGCCTGGACAAAGAGAGCTTCCAGTCCAAAAACTCAAATGAGTTTAAAGCAAAATTTGATTGATTGGGACATGGAGAACCCCCAAGAGCTTAGCTCATTTCCTATGTATCACAACTAGGTAAAGTAGGCAGATACACATACACTTTCTGTTACTGTATACAGTATGTAAGATTGCAGCACTTACAATTTTTGCAAATTCTATATTCTCCTAGTTCCACAACCAAGGGGTATGAGTTTAGCTTTATAGATATCTTTTCAGTCTTTTCATAATCTCATTTTTGCTGTGTGTCTAACACTGTTTCACCAAAGCACTGAGTATCTAATTTCATTTCCCTTCACTTCCGACAGTGTGTGTTGTCGCAGGTGGGAGTGTGGGGCTTCAATGCTTTCGCCCTCGATAGTGTTTGTGGTGGCCGACCTGTGTCAATCCTCTGTGTCTACCTCCTTCACCAGTACCGCCTCATACAACATTTTCACATGGACACTGTCACTGTCTGGAAGTGCTTTAGTGAGTGGAAATGGCTGGTATCCGTATCACTGTGTAAAATACAGTATGTAAGTTAGCAGGTATACACTACGATACTGTTTTATTGTGCAATGAGTGATTTTAATAAGTCTCACTGATTTTGTATTGTTTTTGTTGTTTTCTTGGAAGGAACAGTTTGTGGGCTCCTGGCCATTGGATCCTTCTTTCTTGTATATATATATATATATATATATATATATATATATTCCTGGGAGAAATGAAGAAAGTGTTTAGATGTCATTCGCTTAGAGTGGGTCTAAAGAGAATGCTGTATGAGGGTGCTGTGGTACTGACTGCGTTATATGGGGGTGAAGCATGGAATATGGGTCTGTCAGTGAGGAAAAGTTTGAATGTAATGGAGATGAGGTGTCTGAGGAGTATGTGTAGAGTGAGGCATATGGATCGAGTGAGAAATGATGAAGTGCGAAGAACTGGAGTTGTGCGGGAGATGGCTGGTCGAGTTGAGTAGAGGGTGTTGCGATGGTTTGGGCATATGGGGAGAATGGATAATGAGCGATGGGTGAAAAAGATAACTAGATCTGATGTGAGAGGTGTAAGGCTGAGAGAAAGACCACGAATAGGATGGAAGAGAGCGTTGGATGTGAAAGGGTTGTCTGTTGAGCAAGGAAGAGTGGCTGTGCGTGATAGATATGAATGGAGAGAAATTGTGAATGAATAAATGATGAAGCAGCCCTGAGGGGATATTCTCCACATTTGGTCTGATCAGCTGATCAGGTCGTGCGGGTAAGGGGATGGGTCCATTATGATGTGGCAGGGGTAAACCAGCTCTGCTGTCGGGCCCTCCTGTGGGTATCACTGATTGCACTGCACAGTTGACCCTCGTATGGTGTGGTGCAGTGAGGATCTGTCCCTTCTCCCCCTGGGGCTAAGATGTTTTTTTTTTTTTTTTTTTTTTTTTTTTTTTTTTTTTTTTTATTTGCGAGGAAGAAGGAACCAAAGGCCATGAGCCCGCAGTAACAGTTCCCTCCAAGAGAAAAACAAAATACAATAGAGAGCCAAATTCAAGATCCGATCATTTTGAGATGCCTGGACACACTGCGTTTGAAAGACTGGAGATCATAGGCAGCAGGAAATACAGACAGAGGGAGACAGTTCCAGAGCTGACCTGTTGCATAAATGAAAGACTGGGAGTAACGGTTAACTCTTGCATTAGAGAGTTGGACAGAAAAGGGATGAGAGTTTGCTGCCAGACGGGTGCTACGCGCCCGTCGTAGAGGTGGAGGAATGCAAGCAGACAGTTCAGAGGAGCAGTGACCATTAAAGTAGTGATAGAAAAGAGATAAAGATGCAACAGAGCGGCGAAGAGACAGAGGTTGAAGGGAGTCAGTAAGAGGAGGAGAGTTAATGAGACGAAAAGCCTTTGACTCCACCCTATTGAAAAGAGCTGTATGTGGGGAGCCTCCCCACACATGAGAGTTGTACTCCACACAGGGGCAGATAAAACCCCTGTATAGAGTCAACAATTGTGCAGGGGTAAAGAAAGAGCGGAGTCGGCTTAGCACACCCAATCTCTTGGAAGCAGATTTTACAAGAGGTGTAATATGATTTTTCCAAGATAAGTCCCTAGTAAATGAAACCCCAAGCATGTTCAAGCATGATGCAGGATTAAGCTGAACATTATTAAACATTAGTGGGTATACCTGTGGAAGATTTTGTCGGGTTGATAGGTGTAAGAACTGAGTCTTAGATGCATTAAAGACAACCATATTATTTTTACCCCAGTCAGAGATACGAGCCAAGTCAGACATTAGGTGTGCCATAGCCTCATCCCTTGTTTGTTGAAGTAACTGTTGAGATGGGCGTTGCAGGAACCGAATGGAAAGGTGAAGGGTGGAGTCATCAGCGTATGAGTGGATAGGGTTAGATGTACAGCTTAGAAGATCATTGATGAATAAAAGGAAGAGAGTTGGTGATAGGACAGAGCCCTGAGGAACACCACTGTTGATAGATCTAGGAGAAGAACGATGGCCGTCTACAACAGCGGCTATAGAACGACCAGAAAGGAAACTAGCGATGAAGGCACAGATAGAAGGATAGAAACTGTAGGAGGGCAGTTTGGAAATTAAACATTTATGCCAGACTCGATCGAAAGCCTTTGAGATGTCAAGTGCAATGGCAAAGCTTTCGCCAAAGTCCCGAAAGGAGGATGACCAGGAGTCTGAGAGGTAGGTGAGAAGATCGCCAGTGGAGCGTCCCTGACGGAACCCATACTGACGATCGGAAAGAAGGTTGTGATAGGAAAGATGCCTTAAAATTTTTCTATTAAGAATTGACTCGAAAACTTTTGAAATACAGGACGTTAAAGCAATTGGACGATAGTTGGAGGGTTGGGAGTGGTCACCCTTCTTTGGGACTGGCTGAATGAGAGCAAACTTCCAGCAAGAAGGAAAGGTACAAGTTGACTGACAAAGGCGAAAGAGTTTGCCTAGGCAGGGTGTAAGCACAGAAGCACAGTTCTTGAGAACAACAGGAGGGACCCCATCAGGCCCATATGCCTTGTTAGTGCTGAGGCCAGTGATGGCAGAAAATACATCAACTGAAGAAATTTTAATGTCAGCCATGAGGAAGTCAGAGGGGGGAAGTGATGGAGGAACAGCACCGGAATCGTCTAAGGTGGAATTGGAGGAGAAAGTCTGTGCGAAGAGATCTGCTTTATCAGTAGAAGAAATAGCTACAGAACCATCAGAGTAGAAAAGAGGAGGGAAGGATGATGAGGTAAAGTTGTTAGAAAGATTTTTGGTAAGGTGCCAGAATGAGCGAGAAGAATTCGAGTTAGAGAGTTGAGAGCATTTAGTATGGATGAAATTATTTTTTGTAGAGCGAAGAACAGACTTAGCACAATTCCGGGCAGAAACGTAAAGATGATGTGATTCAGGGGTGGGTTGGCTCCAGTACCTTTTGTAGGCCTTCTCCTTGTTGCGGACAGCATTAGAACAAGCGTGATTAAACCAAGGCTTTCTTGCGTTAGTCAAAGGATATGAGAAAGGAATGTATGCTTCCATGCCCGAGAGAATAACCTCTGTAATGCGCGAGGCACACTCAGATGGCTCACGGCCATGGAAGCAATAATCATTCCAGGGAAAATCAAAGAAGTACTGCCTGAGGGCCTCCCAGTCCGCGGCTCCAAAATGCCACAGACGACGCTTCCCTGGAGGGTCCACAGGCCGTACCGGAGTGATAGGACAGGTTAAGGTAATAAGGTTGTGATCGGAGGAGCCCAATGGAGAGAAAAGATTAACAGAGTAAGCAGAAGGATTAGTTGTGAGGAAGAGGTCAAGTATGTTGGAGCTCTCTCCAAGGCGGTCAGGAATACGGGTAGGGTGCTGTACAAGCTGCTCTAGGTCATTAAGGATAGAAAAGATGCAGGCTTGTTCACCAGGTGGATCCGTGAAAGGAGAGGAAAGCCAAAGGTGGTGGTGAACATTGAAATCTCCAAGAATGGAGATTTCAGAGAAAGGAGAAATGGACAGAATGTGTTCCATCGTAGAAGTAAGATAGTCGAAGAATTTTTGATAGTCAGTAGAATTCGGGGATAAGTAAACAACACAGGTATATTTTGTCAGAGGATGACAGGAAAGCCGAAGCCAGAGTGTGGAGAATTCAGAAGAATCAAGTTCAGGAACACGAGAGCAAGATAAGTTGTTGCGTATGTATACACAACAGCCACCTTTGGCTTTGAAATGAGTATAGAGAAAGTAGGAGGATACAGAAAAGGGTTTGCTGTCAGTTGCCTCAGACAGCTGAGTCTCCTTTAGAAAAAGAAGGTGAGGTTTAGAGGAGGAGAGGTGGTGCACAACAGAGCGAAAGTTAGATGAAAGGCCGCGAATGTTGCAGAAATTAAGAAGAAGAGAGTCAGACAGTGGTTCCAGGCACCTCGAGTCGTCACCGGGAGAGGGGCAGATGGCGGGGGCATTTATGGTCCCCCCCCCCTGGGGACTCCGAGGCTTGGTGAATCGATGCCATTATGGTGAATTTTGAATAGGAAGTGTAGTGTGTACTGTGCATGTAGTTTGGTGAAGATAGTTAGAGAAATTTGTACTGGAGAGCATGCTGGCCTACTCTCTGTGTAACTGAGACACTGAAAAAGTTCAGCAAAGGGGGATGGTCAGGAACTAGTCTTGAGGGCTGATGAAACGGGAGTTCCAGCACTCTCTGTCATCAGCTTTCCACCTCGGGAGTACTGCCCTGCTCGACTGGTGCTACAGTGTTTGAGTGGATAAGTAAATTGGGAGTGTGTCATCCTGTCTCGGCTACCTCCCTTTCCTCGGGGGAAGCAGCCTAGGTATATATATATATATATATATATATATATACAGTAGAACCTTTCTCATTTGGACTATATGGGGGGAAGGGTTGTCCAAATTAGCAGATTGTCTGGACCATCAGGGTAATCTCGAGTTCATACCAAAAACTATCTACATATGGTATGTTTGTTAATTATTAATGTATGTGGCATATGTCAACCCTACTTAACTGCAAATGATGAAAGGATACTAAGATAACCAAACTAATCATGTGTGATAGTTTTATATTGCATAAGTTACAGGTAAGGCCATGACAAGAAACTAGCCTACATTTTAAATTGTGGTAAGTGACTAAGGCCCGTGTAGGCAAAAAAATAAATTAATTAATTAACTGTAATATTTGGAATTAAAATAAATCTTATGTAGGCAAAAAATACATTGTCATCTTTGGCATATTGATAACGCCCATATGGGCAAGAAGCTAATGTTTTATGTACAAGTTAAGCACATTTTAGTACAAAAAACAACCTACAGTAATCATTAAACACTGCAGAATATTCTGACCCATTTTTGTGTAAGCAAACTCCTCCTTTTAACACCTTTATTCATTGCAGAAGCTACACTTGCATTAAGGGGCATGGTAAGGAGGATTAACTTTTGAAATACGAGGTGTGTTCAAAAAGTATCTGACCGTTGTTCATAAAAAATACTCATATCCAGATACAACAAACTTACACTAATCTCCATCAAAGTAGTCCCCTTGGGCTGCCACACACTTCTCCCAACGGTTCTGCCACTGTCGGAAGCAGCGCTGGAACGCCTCTTTTGGGATGGCACACAGCTGGTCCGTCGCATTCCGCATGATGTCTTCTCTGGACTGAAATCTGGTCCCTTTGAGAGGCATTTTCAGCTTGGGGAAAAGCCAGAAGTCACACAGAGCCATGTCGGGAGAGTAGGGAGCCTGATGAAGCACGGGTGTGTTGTGTTTGGCCAGGAAACTCTGTATCAAATGTGAAGAATGGGCGGGTGCGTTATCGTGGTGGAGCTGCCAATTGCCTGCTGCCCACAGGTCCGGCCGTTTGCATCGCACAGCGTCACGAAGGCGACGCAGAACCTCTTGGTAATACTCCTTGGTGATGCTTGTGCCGTGTGGTGCGTACTCATTATGAACCACACTAGTGGAGTCGAAGAAGACAGTCAGCATGACTTTGACATTGCTACGGACCTGCCTTGCTTTTTTTGGCCTCGGGGATGTTGGATGCTTCCATTGTGATGACTGCAACTTGGTTTCTGGGTCGTATCCATAAACCCAGGACTCATCGCCAGTGATCACTGTTTTGAGGAAGTTGGGATTGCTGTTCACAGTCTCCAGCATGTCCTGTGTGATCTCCAAACGGAGTTGCTTCTGCTCAATTGTTAGCAGCTTTGGTACGAACTTTGCTGAGATTCTCCTGAAGCCCAAATCCTCCTTCATAATGGAATGAACGGATCCAATGCTGACGCCCACCTCGTCTGCAAGTTCTCTGATAGTGATTCGACGATCCTGCATCACCAGGGTCCTCAATTGGTCAATGACGATCTCATTTCAGGATGTTGAGGGCCTACCAGGACGTGCTTCACTCTCCACTGATGTGCGGCCATCTTTGAAGCGGTTGTACCACTCCTTTATCTGTGTGTTGCCCATTGCTTCGTCCCCGAAGACCTGTTGAATCTTGCGGATCGTTTCCACTTGGGAATTGCCAAGCTTTACACAGAATTTGATGCAGTAGCGTTGTTCAAGTTTTTCCGTCATTTTGTCAAAAAAGAAAATCCGACGGCGCTCACTTACACTTTCTCACTCATTGGCGGTCTGCCGTCGAATGACAGCTTCTGCTGGTGGGAAAAAATTCACGCATGCGCATTAGGATCGCCTACATACGTGCACCAAACCACGCCTCCCTAGCTTCATTTGTTTACGCACGAAAAATTAAGGTCGGATACTTTTTTAACACACCTCATACAGCGTAAAAATATAAATGGTTGGTGAACTAGTTGATGGAACGAATGCTAGCGTGTGTTTAAACAGGCACCCATGTTGCGACCTAGCGTGATCTGAGACTAAACGAATGACGATCGCTTTCCGTGCCGATACTGAAAATGACTTCAGATTTACTTTCAACATATTTTTGGAGCTTATTTTTTTTAACTTTTGTCCAAATTAACAGAAATCCGGATCAAAGGGGTCCGGACCAAAGAGATTCTACTGTATATATATATACAGGTAAGCCCTTAATTCACGCGAGGGTTACGTTCCCAGACCCTTCGCATATGTGGTAAATTCGCGTATACGTTCTGCCCTTGTGTGCACATAATTACGCATGTCTACTAAGTATATTACATCTGAATAATATTGTTTATGCACTACATACACCTTATAAACTAGCATAAAGTATGAAAAACAACAAAAATGTAAGAAATTTAACACTTGAAACCTGACAAACACAGGCCTAAGTGGAGACACTTCAGCAGTCTGGTGCACAAGCCCTCACTGCCTCCCATATACTACATTCTGCCTTCTTTATTGTCCAAACAGTTGACTCATTCACCCCAAACATACGGTTCCGAGCCAGTTCACAGGCGTAGGTGGAGACACTTTAGCAGTCTGGTGCACTAGCCCTCACTGCCTCCCGTATGCTACTTTCTGCCTTCTTTATTGTAAGAACAGTTGACTCACCCCAAACACATGGTTCCGAGACAATTCACCATGAAGTCAATTCACTATCAGAACATGAACGGTTCCCTGTCATTCTATAAATATACTTATTATTGATTAATTAATACTTTAATAACTAATTTTCAGGGGGATTATATAACTCATATAAGTAAAAAACTAGTGTACTGTACTTGTTAAATAAACTGGTATGTAAATAAATGTTGGGGAATCGTCCTGACGGAGAATTGTCACCGACATTCCTCCCTTAAGTTTGTCCAACACTAACTTTCTCTGTCAGCAGCATCACTTTACGAGTCCGTTTTGGTGTGTTACCACATGCATCACTAGCACTTCGCTTAGGCCCTGTGTTGGCTGACAAGGCAAGCAATCACTGGAAGGCAGAAAAATAAGCCACAAATAATGATTCCCAAGTCACGCATGGTTTGACTGTCGGATTCAAAATGACTGTGTGGTGCGTGGTAGACCGACCTCTCACACACAGATACACACACACACATATCTGTATGCATATGGGCAGCAGGTAGGCATTTTTATATTTTATTTATTTCTCTTGTATATTAAAATTATTTATTTGAATACTATAATTTTATGTTTTAATTATTGTAAGAAAAATTCGTGGATAACCGAAATCACGTTGAAAAAGTTCGCGTGAATTAAGGGATTACCTGTGTGTATATATATATATTTATATACAGTAAGTCTTCGTATTTGGACGCATTTTACTTCGACACCTCGTTTTTCATGCAAGAAAAAAGTTTCCAAGTTGTCTCACAATTTGCAAATTTCCCCGCAATTCGATGCTCCCTGCCGGGAGCCAATGACGCGTACCGATGCTCATTTGTTGGCGGCCATCTTGCGACCACCCTGTCCACCTTAACTGACATGGCAACCACCTTTGATGCATACAACAGGACTATGCCTGAGGCTACCAACCTCCTGTCGATGTTGAGTGACTTGAAGTCTCAAGTGATGGCCGTGTACAGCAGAAACATAAAAGAGCAGAGACAAGCCCAGACCACACGATATTTTCATTAGAGACAGAATGTGGCTGATATTCTGCAAGACTTGGATGTGCAAGCAGGGGTGGATGAAGGAGAAATGGACAGAGAGGAAGTGGAGGTGCTGGAGCCTGAGTTCAACTTCGAGGGCTTCGGCATAGGTGATGGGGCTTCCCCAGAGAGGCCCATGTCACCTTGTAACTAGCCCATCTGCCCTCAACACACTTGTACCTACCACTCAAGCCATTCTTCACTTTATTTCTGGTAAGGATTTTTGGTGTTGCAGCTCTTTATAACAGCTTTAATGTCTTTTCAGGTACGTGTTCATTGTGTTCTACTGTTTTAGCACAAGTAAACACTCTTAATTTAATTTTGGATAGGGCCTGTTTGGTGTTACAGTACTTTCTGATAGCGTAGATACATGTCCCACCAGAACGCTCCTCTATTTTTCCCATTGTTTGTGGTAGGTGGTGGCGACCATCATCCACTCACTTGATGTAGTACTGCCTACTTCTTCCTTAGCCTGTATCATTCTTTTTCTGTGCCTGCCCTCCTCTTTTCCTATTTCTCCCATCTTTCCTGTCACTTCTTACTAATTTTCTTTCCTTTACAGGTGGCTTTACATTGAGTGACAAGCCAAATGGTTTCCTGTAAGCCAAGAAACCATTTACAAACGCAGGGTGGTAACCATATAACCAAACCATACGTGTTCCCTACATGTCAGCAAATGGGTTAGTGGAGGGTTAGTGCCCCTCCGCGTAAAACGAATAACTCAAAGTCAAATGGCCACCCCTTACGGGATTATGGCATCTGGCAATAGATAGATAGATAGATAGATTCTCAACTTCACAATTTGACATTTCATATTTTGCGCGGTTTTGGCGGAACATCCAAGCCGTAAAAAACGAGGATTTACTATATACATATGAGGTGCTACCCACAAGTTCCTGTAATTTGAATATTGTAGGAAAATAAGTTACCTTACCTCCTAGTTCTCATTGTCGCCTTCGAAGTAGTCCCCTTGGGCATGTATACAGACGTCCCAGCATTTTTTCCACGAGTCCATGTATCCTGGAATGCTTCAGGCTTGACAGCAATAAGCACCTCCTGTGATTCTGTCTGGATCTCCTCAGTCGAGTCAAATTGACGCCCTTTCGGCCATAATTTCAGCTTGGGGAAACAGGAAAAAGTCATAGGGGGCAAGGTCAGGCAAATAGGGTGGGTAGGGAATGACTACTGTGTTAGTGGAAGCCAGGAACTGCCAGACAACAATTGATGTCTGGGCGGGGGCATTGTCATGTTGTGGGACCCAGTCCTTGTTCTTCCACTGTTCTGGACGTTTTGCAGTGGATGTTCTCCCTCAGACACTGCAAAACTTCGCAGTAAAACTTTCCACTGACAGATTGACTGGGTGGGACAAATTCCTTGTGAACAATCCCTTGGATATCAAAGATAATGATCAACATTGACATGACACTGTTGCGAACTTGGAGCGTTTTTTTCGGCCTCACTGAATTGGGAGACTTCCATTGCGATGACTGCTGCTTTGTCTCCGGGTCATAACCATAAACCCATGATTCATCACCAGTTATGACCTTGGAGATGAAGGTGGCATCATCTCTGACCTGATTCTTGAGCTCCATGCAAACTGCAATGCAATGTGCCTTCTGCTTGTCACTCAGCAGTGTTGGCACAAATTTTGCAGCGATATGTCTGGTGCCCAACACGTCCAAGAAAATGTGTTGCACACTGTCGTACAACAGTCCAGTGATATCACAAACATCATGGATAGTTTGTCTACGATCTGCAGGATGGCCTGACGAACATTTCCAACGTTTTCTGGTGTTGTTGCCGTTGACAGTCATCCAGATCGGTCATCGTCTTCGACAGACGTTCGTCCTTCCTTGAACCACTTGTACCAGAAAAATGTTCTGCTTTGGGACATTGCATTGTCACCAAAGGCTTGCTGAAGCAACCAGTGAGTTTCTGCAGCCATCTAGTTGATCTTGAAGCAGAACTTCATGCAGGTTCTTTGTTCCATGAGGTCACCCATTGCAAAACTGCCAAACCACCTACACACCATGTTACAATAGTAAGCCTAGCTCAACAACACGTCCGCTCACAGACACAGCCGGGTCCGCACTGATGCACAAAAGATGCTGCTGACTCCTCCTAGCGGCAAAAGGCAAAACTGCAAACGGTCGGCTCTCTCTGTTCCAATAACCGGAACATTTGGGTAGCAGTTTGTGTGTGTATATACGGTGGGCTCACACTGTACGCAAGTGGATGGGCGGTCCTGGTCCTTGTTCACTGTGAAATTGCACACTGTGAATACATAATCTTACTGGAAAAATTACATATGGGCAGTACCCCTTCATACCTTGACATTTTTTTGCGCTTAGAGACATAATAAAGCGAAAAATTTTCGGACATACACTACAGATATTGCTACAATCACAAATATAAGGTCAGTTACCTTAACATGAGTAGACAGCAGGCCTGATGGACTTTAATAACAGGGATTTCGAGCCACGGCAACACACTTATATGCCCCCGCTACCATCCCGGCTGCACCACACTTGTTTAACGGTTGCCAGTGTTGTATTATTCCAGGCTTTGACAAAGAAATTTACAGCCTGTCAAATGTTATATTTCTTCCAGAATGCAGCAACAGTCATTATGGTGAGGGTTGTAGGTATTCCAGGTAAAGGTAAAGCAGGTGAGTTAGGCAGGGCTGTGGAGGTGGAGGGGGAGGCGGCTGGTGAGTCAGGTGGGGCAGTGGAGGTGGAAGGGACGGCAGTGGGCAAGTCAGGGGAGGTGGCGAGGGGAGGATCCACCATCTCCTTCTCGCTACTGCTCACATTTTCGGCAATTTCTTTGATCTTTTCTTGTTTACCTGTTTCATTCCTCATCTTCTTGTGGATGCATTGGCAGTATAACAACTTGGTTTTCACGAAATAACCGTCATTCATGTGAATCCAAACATTATTAGACTAACTGGTTATCTATTCTAACTTATCGTTATTGCCGAAAACACTATTGTCGAAGTCGTCATTGGCGAGATCTTACTGTAGACTCCTCTTGAGCACCTTCCCCATGAGCCTGTAAGTCACTATTGACGTGTCGTGTTGGGAGGGGGGGGGGGGCCGTAGAGTCAGAGAAAATAGCAGTTTTGGGCCACTCCTTTCCTCTGCCTCACGTATTGTGGGCTAAACATGCACATTCAAATTTTATGGTTATGATTTTTGGTCACTTGCGTACTATGCGATTCAAATACTCTGAACTCGTGTACTGTGCAAGTCTATCTATCTATCTATCTATCTATATATCCATCTATATATATATACACCCACCGCAATTGAGTTAGGACCTACACACAGAATTGCTATGGGAGAGTTGTATGTCCTTCCTTTGTGTTTCCACCTCTACCAAGTGAATTTTTTGGGCAAGAAATACCTGGCACCTCCTCTGGTGTTGATGGGAGGTGGTGAAACACTCAGTACATCAGTGCTTGCCCAGAAGCGAGAGTGGGAGTATATGTTCCCGTTGCTCCGAGCTTGCACCTCCCTCTTTTTTCATATGCTTTACTGTCTGCCGTGTTATTTTCCTAAAGTCATGTTGTCATGCCTAGAAAGTACTGCTAAAGGAATGAGAGGGTCCATATCATTGCAGGGAGACAGGATTATGTCCCTATCAACACAATCTGTGAACGTACTGGACACACAAAGTTGACCGCCATGAAGATTCTTGCTGGAGTGTGCTGCCTGCCACCGAATGTCATACCAGAGCACAAGCATGGTGGTGGAAAGAAGAGGACAACTTCCAGAGGTACAGATACGCTTCTGAAGAGGGAAGTAATCAAGAATCCTCAACTGACAGCAGCAGAATTGAAGAGAATGCATCCCCAGCTGTTACAAGACGTCTCAATTCGAACTATACAACGCCACTTGTACAAGAAGCTAGGTTTGCCAAGCCGCACCGCAGCTAAGAAACCGCTTCTCACTGACCGCATGAAGAAGCAGCGCATTCAGTTTGCCAAAAAGTATGCACAATGGACATCGGATGAGTGGAGAAAAGTTATGTTTTCCGATGAGAGCACATTTCAAGTGTTCCAGGTGTGTTCTGCCAAGGTTTGTCGCCCTGCCTCCCGTAGTCGATATGACCCTCCTTACATGGTGCCGACTGTTAAGCACCCACAGTCAGTAATGGTATGGGTGTGTTTCTCAGGTGAAATGGGAAGAGGAGGCCTCGTCTTTCTTCCTAAGAACTTGATGATGAATGGTGGTCGGTACATTCAAGTTCTGAAAGATCATTTGTTAAACTTTTTTGCTATTCATGGTTGCAACTTTTTCATGCACGATTCGGCTCCAAGTCACAGGTCAAGAAAGGTGACAAAATGGCTTCAGGATAATTGGATTGAGGTCCTCGTTGGCCTGGCAACAGTCCGGATCGAAATCTGATAGAAAACTGCTGGGCAAAGATGAAGATAATCTTGGCAGAGAAGAAGACACCCAATCTGGACAATCTCAAGATTGAACTGTCAAATGTTTGGTGCAAAGAAATGTCTATAGATTACTTTAGAGATCTAAGTGATTCCGTGCCAAAACGCATCCAACTGCTCCTGAAAACAAGGAAAACATGATTTCATATTAACCCTTTAACCGCGGGCATTGTTTTGCCCCGACTGGCCTCTCCCGCGGGGGTTGCAGCCAAAATGTAAACAAACTTTAAACCTTTATAACTCTGCACAGAATAAATCTAGAGCGAAAAATAAGGTACCATTAGAAAGTACTAACCTTCGGCTTTGCAATGATGTAGGTTTCATGATTTTGTTGACTATCACTGGATGGGCAGTGCCATTAGAAGTGAGCGATCTAAAATCACTATTTTTCGCTCACACACCATTACCTTCGCTCACGCACCATTACCAAATGCCAGCCTCATTCTGATAATAATACTATAAACATATATGAACACTGCACATACGATAAACACCCACTCTGTGTTCACTGAGGCAGGTAAAAGGCACTGTAATTGCCCGCACTTCACTGCCACATCAGCGGTGTTGTAATCACTATTTTTCGCTCACACACCGTTACCAAATGCCAACCTCATTCTGATAATAATACTATAAACATATATGAACACTGCACATACGATAAACACCCACTCTGTGTTCACTGAGGCAGGTAAAAGGCACTGTAATTGCCCGCACTTCATTGCCATATCAGCGGTGTTGTAATCAATATTTTTCGCTCACACACCATTACCAAATGCCAACCTCATTCTGATAATAATACTATAAACATATATGAACACTGCACATACGATAAACACCCACTCTGTGTTCACTGAGGCAGGTAAAAGGCATTGTAAATGCCTGCACTTCACTGCCACATCAGCAGTGTTGTCACTCACACAGCTGGACAGATACTGATGCGTGTTTGGTCCGGGGTGGGGTGGGGGGTCCAGGGGGTGGGAGGTGGGGGCCCGGGGGAGGGGAGGAGGGAGGTGGGGGTCGGCTGGAGTGAAAGAACTTAATAGCTACTCTCCCTTGAAACAATTGGCGCACGGAAAAAACGCGCGGTATTCAAAATATTCACAAACATTCGAGAATGACACCTGCGGTTTGGTCCAGTTTTTGCAATGTCATTCTGGGATGACACCCACGGTTAAAGGGTTAATGAATGGCATTTCATGAAACAAACATTGTGATATACTATGATTTGTGTGTTTTTTAATACCTTGTGGGGGGAGGTCCTAAGGCAATTTGCAGTAGCTGTATATATATACTGTAGATATAGATATAAATAGATATAGATATCCATCCATCCATCCATAGTGCGGCCAGATATGTGTCCCCCCGCCAGCTAGGGGAATATATATATATATATAAGAACAGAGTAGTCCCTCATTTCTCTGGATATGTGAGTACCCAGACGTGTTCATTATCAAGATACTGGACCTTGTGCTCTATTAAACTATTTTCCGAATTGTTATTATCTGGACCTAAAAGTCCCCTAGAACTTTGGTTGGCCGGCCGACATGTTCAAACATTTGGTATTGTGGCTGCTGGGCTCTAGCCATGCACGTGAAAAGGCCGCAACCCACAACTTGAGCTAAAATGTTCGTCCACCCTCGAGCTGAATGGTCAAAGTTGTGCACTGGTCTGATCACTCCCTGTGAACCTGCAGCACCCTAGTAATACTGACTGTCACCCAGAGACAGTTTGTCAAAACTTCCCATACACATTTCCACCGAATGTCCAAAGTTGCACATCCACCAGGATAAGTCTTTTCCAACTGCCACTGTGCGTGTAACACAGACCACAGGCCATGAGTACATGTTCGGTTACAATGCCCATCCACCTCTCTACTGAATATCCAATGTTGCCCATGACACCGGGAGTTGTGTTTCCAACTGTAACGGATGTGGACTAAGCCATGAGTAAATGTTGGAAGGACACAAGCCTCTACACTGAATGGAGAGCCTCTATGAGTTAGTGCAATAAGAGGCTTGCCTGGAGTCACGTGAGACACTGACGAATGGGGATATAAAGGACGTTGTGGTGTGGATGTGGATGTGATAGGAAGCGTTATGAGGAACACGCTGAGGTGGTTTGGCCATGGGCAAAGATGGAAGGGTGAAAGACTGGCTTGAAAGCAGTGTATGTGAGTGAGGTGGAGGGGGAAGAGGGAATGACCTGTATGAGATGGAGGTGCACATGGGAGAGGTATATGAGAGGGGTGTGAGTTTAGGGAGCAACAGTGAAACTGCCGGGGACACAGGGCGACTTGGAGGCTTATTTGTTTGCTGGCCTACAGGCCCAACGTTGTCTCAATTGTAAGTGGTCATGCTTTATTTATGCAAGGGAAAAGGAACCAAAGGCCTTCCAAGAAAAAAGCAAAAACAACAGAGAAGAGAGCCAAATTTAAGATCCGTCACCCAGTGAGATGCCTGACATTAGAGAGTAGGACAGAAAAGGGATGAGAATTTGTTGCTAGAGGTGGAGGGATGCAAGCTTACAGTTCAGAGGAGCAGTGACCATGAAAGTCACGATAGAAAAAGGATAAAAAGGCAACAGTGTGGCAAAGAGACAGAGGTTGAAGTGAGCC
>NC_137053.1:32016207-32373707 GCF_032717465.1 Coenobita brevimanus | reverse complement strand
AACACTCGCTAATTTAAACTCCGCAAATGACACGGATACATACTGCATAATCCCCTAGCCCAGCTGTAACGGCTGCACCCGTGGGAAAGGACAGGCGGACAGCGTAACACGCCCTTCCCCAAGGGAAAATTTTGAGCCCTGGATCAAAATTTTCGAATCAAGACCCTGACCCCTCCCTGGATAAACAATCAACAATTACGTTATCAATCCCTTTAATATGCCTAACTTCTAAATTGTACTCTTGCAAAAGCAAACTCCAGCGGGTCAAACGCTGGTTCTTAAATTTAAACTTGTTCAAAAACTGCATGGGATGATGGTCTGAATAAATCTTGATCACAGGGCCGAAAGGGGGCAGGTAGACAGCAAAGTGTTGCAGGGCTAGGATAATCGCTAATAACTCCTGCTCTATGACGGAATAGTTCTTCTGGGCTCTATTAAACTTCTTTGATAAGTATGATATGGGATGTTCAACCTGGCCCTCATCTGGCTGCATCAACACTGCTCCTACCTCTACTCGGCTAGCATCAACTGCCAGCACAAAAGATTTGTCAAAATCTGGTGCACGCAATATAGGGTGGTGGCACAGCAGAGACTTAACAGTAGTAAAAGCTTGCTCACACTTGGCTGTCCACTGCCACTTCTTATCCTTGCGCAGTAAGTCAGTAAGAGGGGCAAGCACTGTGGAGTAATTCCCAATAAATCTTCTGTAATAGCCGATCATGCCCAAAAATCGCTGGAGGGCACGGCGACACTGGGGTGCTGCAAAGTTGGAAATGGCATCCACCTTAGCCCGAGGTGGAGCCACTTGCCCATGTCCTACAACAGATCCAAAGTACTGGACCTTAGCACGTACGAACTCGCACTTGTCCAAGTTGACTACTAAGCCAGCTTCCTCCAACCGCTTAATGAGCATTTCCACATGATCAAGGTGCTCCTCCCACTTGGTGTCATACACAATGGCATCATCGATGTAAACGACACAATTAGGTATACCATCCACCACTTTATCCATAAGCCTCTGGAAAGTGGCTGGAGCATTCTTCAGTCCATAAGGCATCACCTGGCACTGATATACTGCACCACTAACAACAAAGCTAGCCACTTGTTTAGCCCGTTTCGTCAGAGGGACCTGCCAGTATCCTTTTACTAAGTCAAGTTTGGTGATATAAGTGGCATTTCCCACCTTGTCCACGGAGTCATCGACCCGAGGCAAGGGATAAGCATCGGTCTTAGACAGTGAGTTAACCTTCCGGAAGTCCACACACAACCTAACCTTCCCATCTGGCTTCGGCTGTAAGGTAACTGGTGAACTCCACTCACTGAAACTCCTCTTGATCAATCCATGGTCCAACATATACTTGATCTCATTATCGAGAGCTTTCTGTCTGATAGGGTTGATGCGGTAGGGAGCTAATTTTACAGGCTTACTATCCCCAACGTCAATGTCATGAGTAGCCCAAGTTGTCAATCCCGGTGAATCTCCAAAAACTTTCGGATGTTTCCATAATCTGTTGCACAGCTCTTCTTGCTTTACTGGATCAAGGTGTCGCAATTTCTCCACCAGAGCTGCATAACCATTGCCCTCCCATAGGTCAGCTGGTAACATCTCACCACGACTAAGCACTTCCTCCTGCTCCTCCAACTCACTACCAACCGCCAAAACTACAGGAGCACTATCCCTGGTCCCCTCAACGTCCACTCCAAAGTCACCTTCCAGGGACTGTGGCTGTAACCCTGGTCCACTACTCACATCACCGGCACCAACAGCTCCCTCCACAGCACGTTCCTTTGATGCCACGTTCTCCCTTCCCCGTCCTTCACATCCCAGGTGAGAGACATCAGCAGTCATCCCACAATGAGAATCAACTGGGCGGTAGTATGGCTTCAACATATTAATGTGGCACAACTGAGTACTCTTCCGCCTATCTGGGGTAACAATTAGATAGTCAAGTTCCCCAACTCTCTTCTTCACAATATAAGGACCACTGAATCTAGCCGCCAGAGGTTTTCCTTGCATGGGCAGCAGTGCCAAAACTTCATCTCCTTGCTTAAACTCACGACTTCTGACCTTCTTATCGTAATGAGCCTTCATTTTCGCTTGAGCCCCGATTAGATGGTCACGGGCAAGCTTTAAAGCGCAATGCAGTCTCTCCCGAGTGCGGCAGACATAATCAAGCATGGATTCCTGGTTGCCAGATTTGTTGTTACTCCAGGCCTCTCGCACCACATCCAGGGGACCACGAACTCTGTGCCCAAACACTAACTCATTGGGTGAAAACCCTAATGACTCAGTTGGTAGCTCTCTCACCGCAAACATAACAAAGGGTACCGCTAGGTCCCAGTCCTTTCCACTATCATAGCAGAAGGTGCGCAGCATTGTCTTTAAGGTCTGATGATGCCTCTCCAGGGCACCTTGTGACTGCGGATGGTAGGCACTGGACAAAATGAGGTTGATGCCCAACTCTGTCATTGTCTGCTTAAACAAATTAGATGTAAAATTCACTCCACGGTCTGACTTCAACTCCTTGGGCAGGCCAAAATGAGTAAAGAACAGGATAAGTTGCTTGACTACTGACTTTGCCTGCATGCTTCTGATTAGTATAGCCTCTGGGTATCGCGTTGTAACATCCATTATGGTTAACAAATACTTGTTTCCAGCAGAAGTAGGAGGTAAAGGGCCCACGATATCAATGATTACCCGGGTAAACGGAGGTTCAACTGCAGGAATGGGAGTCAAAGGGGCCACAGGAAGAACTTGATTAGGCTTGCCCACTATCTGACACGTGTGACAGCTCTTGATGTACGCAGCAACTTGTCCCGGCATACTTGGCCACCAAAAGTTATATCTTAAGCGCTGCACTGTCTTTCTGTTTCCCAAGTGACCTGCTAAAGGTCCCTCATGTGCTAACTGTATTAACGGCACCCTATACTGCACAGGCACCACCACCTGCACTAACTCACCCACTCCTCCATCCACCGTGGCGCCAGTGGGCGTCCATCGGCGATGTAAAACATTGTCTTTAATCAGGAACTCCTCCTTACCACACTCCATACTTCTTTCTTCCCCTACTCGAGCAAACAAGGGCTTTAATGTTACATCCTCCTGTTGCTTCACCCTCAATTCTGCTGGCCCAACCCCCGCCAGCTCTACTGAGGACTGAGATAAGGGACTGGTTGGGACACTGGATTGTGAAGGGCGATCAATCTCAGCGTCACCTCTAGTACACTCGACAGGGGAAGGAATGTCAGACTCCACACTGACATCATCACCTCTACCCTCAACAGTGACACTCTGTTCCTCAGGCGCGTTTGACAGTGGTCCTGCATCCCCGCAGTCGACCCCAGCGTCCTGAAATTCTTCTAATTCAGTCGGTGGGCTGGGTTCAGTCTCCACACAGACACACTCAGCACCACCTCTAGTGTCCTGAGTGGGAAGTGGGGCGGCGCCCATGCACGCATTCCCACTCTCCTCACCCACCACAGCAACACTCTGCTCACTAGGTTCCTCCATTGGTGGCCCTGCCTCATCACAGTCGACCCCAAGAACCTATGACTTCGCCAGTTCTTCCTCCCAGTCTGCAACCTGTGCCATAGATCTTGTAATTGCACAGACCGGGAACATGGCTTCCACTTCTGCATCAACTTCAATACCAATTTCTGGGGCGTCAAAACACTTCTCTGCCACAACAACTGGTGGGGGAAGAGATCGAAATACTTTCTCCCCAGCCAGGTCATTCCCCAGCAGAAAATCAGCCCCCTCTACTGGCATTACATCAGCAACAGCTACTTGAGCTGCAGCCTGAACAATGGGGCAATCGAGTTCCACATGAACATAATCATAGTATTCATCTGAGTTCATGCCTATACACAGCACATACTTCCCTGAGTTTACAGGCCCTCCAGTCACGTTTCTGCACACAGACTGTTGTGCACCGGTATCACGAACCTCAGTAACTGGATAACTGATCCCATGAATTTTCACTGTGCCGTGACACATAAAAGGTTTACACCAGTCTAGGGACGATTTCTGAGGCAGTTCATCCGGAGGTGGCGTAGCATGTTGGGTAACTCTTTCAGCCTGAGCTGGCAGCGAGCACAGCCGGATGCACTCCAGCTTTCCACAGACTTCTCCCTCACCGTTACCACTCTCCCAACTCCTCTCGTTCACCTGACTCGAACCTACAATTATTGCCACTGGTTTGGCATTTTGGGAGGCCTTCCACTTAGGGCAGTTAGGCTTGATGTGCCCACTCTGTTTGCAAAATTAACAAAGTAGCTTCGAACTGGATACAGGGCTCTTTCTCCCAGAATTCTTTTTCTCCTCTGAACTTCCCCTGGACTGATTCACAGGAGATTTATCCCAGGCAGGGCCACTCACAGTCCTCTCCCTGGAATACTGAAAATTAGCATACTTGACCCCCATACTCCGCAAGGCCAACACCCGGTCATCAGCCCACGTCGCTGCTTCCTTCAAGGTCTTAAATCTCCTCTCCCTAATTTTAACACCAATTTCTTTGTCAGCCATGTTGGTAAAATGTTCCATCAAAAGCAGTTCACGCACATCGTTATACGAAGTGGCGCTCTCACTCAGCAACCACTCGTCTAACGTCTGCTCCAGATACCTGGTGTAGGCCATATAGGTGTCAGCAGGTCTTTTCCGAGCACCACGGAACAACAACCGATAAGCCTCTGGTCTAAGTTCATATGCCTTCAGGATGGCTGCTTTAAATTCATCATAATCATCTACATCCTCAGGGCTCAACCTATTATACACTTCCAAAGCTTTTCCCTTCAGCACATTAGATACCAAACCCACCCAGCGCTGCCTGGGCCACTCAAACTCCCTAGCCTTCTTTTCAAACCTGACAAACCATTCTGTCACCTTCAACTCATCAAATGCCGGCACTAATTTTAGACTCCTTGAGAGCCAACTCTCCCTATCCTCTGCACGGCCTGAGGTTTGGGTATCTGAAGTTGGTCTATTAGCAGTCACCTCCAAGCAAGTCTTCTCCAGCTCAAATCGCATTTTTTCACGCTGCATCTCCAGCTGCATCTCCCTCTCTTCTTTCTCTCTTGCACGCTGCATCTCCATCTCATCTTTCTCTCTTGCACGCTGCATCTCCCTCTCTTCTTTTGCACGCTGCATCTCCCTCTCTTCTTTTGCACGCTGCATTTCCATCTCCTCTTTTGCACGCTGCATTTCCATCTCCAACTTTTTCAACTCCAACTGCAACTGGGCCTCCGTTGACAAGACTCCAGGGTATATGGGAGTGGAATGAACAGCTCCAGGGAAAGCACTAGACATACCTGGGGGAACTGCTCTAAACTGGCTCGGCGGCATCATAGATGGTAATAGTGGGGTAGCGAAACGAGGCAGCTCAGCACCATAGTCAAACTCAGGGCTCACACGGGGAGTACCTTTGCTATGTGCCTCTCGTTGTTCCATATTTTCCATATCCACAGGTGACTCAGCACGTACACAATCTGGTGTAGACACGTGTGACTCCATGGTGACAATTCAATGGCAGTACTGAATAATGAAATACTAATGCTGACTGAGAAACTACACACATCAACTTCACCTCAAAGCACAGAGAATGCCAAGGTAACGATATCCTAGCAAGAAAAAGGCATTGTTAGGATATCCTGATGCGAGGTCGCCACTGTTACGGTAGCGCCAGCCCGGGGCTATTACAAAAAGACAACAAGGTGGTCTTAGATGATCGGCCTCCACTGCGTTGCAAAAATAACGCAGACCCCAGCACTCACACTCCGCAAACTAGAGAAAAACTGCACAACGGAAGAACTTAAACACGCAACACTCTGTACTTTGACTAACAAACGGAACAGCCGACTTATAGATCTAGCCTACTATCTTCACTACCGGAAGTAATACCGCCCGAGACAGTCTACAGGAACACCTCCCACTTACTTCCGGTGGTGACGACTTTCTACTTAACCCGTGTCCAAGGGGGAACGCAGTTGATGGCTCACGATAGTTCTCACTAGCCTTGTGCAAGTAGATGGGATTGAACTGTGTAGGGGTTAGGGTGTGTGTGTGTATGTACGTGTGTTGGGGGAACGTTAATTAAGGCAGCGAGAGACTACGGTGAGCCAGACTGGCCCTCCAAAGACAACAAGGTCACAAAACAAATAAAATAACTACTTCCCTCAGTCAGCAACAAAAGAATAAAATAAACTTAAATGAAAACGCCAACTCGGCACAAAAAAATGACTGGGGAGAGAGAGTGTACAACACCCGATACTGAAGCTGGTTGGGAAGACACTGCCCTGATCAAGGCTCGTGTGCAGTCAAGCGCGAACGCATGAATCAGATTAATTAACAAGGAACTTAAATTCGTGCCCCTCTCTCTCTCTACAATGAATTGGTACTTCTAATGCAAGCAAAACAGTATTAAATATACTGGTAGCTCACATAAGACAATCAAAATAATCAAATGCATACTCAGCATGGTATGAAATAAAATTGCCCTCAGTGGCGGGAACGAAAGAAACAAAAGAACTTGTAACACTCGCTAATTTAAACTCCACGAATGACACGGATACATACTGCATAATCCCCTAGCCCAGCTGTAACGGCTGCACCCGTGGGAAAGGACAGGCGGACAGCGTAACAATATATACATATATATATATATATATATATATATATATATATATCCATTTATCTATCTATCTATCTATCCATCTATATATATATATATATATATATATATATATATATATATATATATATATATCCATCCATCTATCTATCTATCTATCTATATATATATATATATATATATATTGCCGGACGCCACAATTCCGTAAGGGGTGGGCATTGACTTTGAGTTATTTGTTTTACGGGGAGGGGCACTAACCCTCCACCAACCCACTTGTTGACACTTAGGGAGCATGTATGATTTGGTTATATGGTTACCACCCAGCATTGTAAATGGTTTCTTGGCTTACAGGAAACCATTTGGTTTGTCACGCAATGTAAAGCCACCTGTAAAGGAAAGAAAGGCAATAAGAAGTGACAGGAAAAATGGAAGAAATAGGAAGAGAGGAGGGCAGCCACAGGAAAAAAAAATGATAAAGGCTAAGGAAGAAGTAGGCAGCACTACATCAAGTGAGTGGATGATGGTCGCCAGCACCTATATATGCTGTACATATTTACAGTCTGTCCTTGTCTAACACGGTTAATTGCTTCTGTACCCCTACTGTGTAAGAGAAATTTTGTGTTACCGGGACTCTTGAAACCCCCTATTTCCTTCCACACTCCTGCTTAAAGTCCACTTTTTCCCCCTTGTGGTGCAAAATTTTTTTATACTCCCATTTTTAACCTCCTAGAAAGCATTAATATGGTTCAAAAAATTATAAATGAATATTATTTTACTGCAGTTAAAAAGTCACATTATATTTACCTTATGGGAGGATAAGAGGGGAGACATTATACCGGAGAGGAAGTACAGCGAGCCTTCAAAATATGAAAACCCGAAGTACTGTACAAATTTTCGATGGTACGAAAGCGATGAATATAGGACAAGTTCCACAATACGAAAATATCTGGCTCGATGATATGAAAATTGATACAAACGGAAATACAGGGACAGCCCTATTATTTAGACTGTATGGTGTGAAGATGTGCCTGAATAGTCTGAAATCATGATTAATCTGGTGGAAACAAAACACAAGTACTGTTAGACTGATTTATTTACCGGTAAATATACAGTGAAAGACACAACTATTTTCCCAGTTCCGTCTGAAGAAATTTACACCCGATGAAATACAATGAAAACCCTGTTTCTATTAGTGCGTGTTTCAAATGGTTCGATTTTTCCACCCTATATTTGTCAGGCTTTGGGAAGATATTTGTGTCATTCATTGTACACTTGAAGCAGCAGAAAGACCTTACCAATTCAATTCATAATCCTCCAGCTTGTTTCTGTAATTTTCTGACAACTTTCAGTTTGGCAAATTACTTTTTTTTGCTGAAAAATTTCCTCCCTGTTCGTATTGTCGCTTTCCCCTTCGATCGTTTCCAGCGCAGTGGAAGAAACTCAGTGTGCTCAAAGGTGGATATCTTTTCCCAATTTCCCAACTGGAGATTAGGTTAGGTTAAATTATTAGGTACAGATAAGCTCGGTTAGGCCAGGTTTAGTTAAACTCTTAGGGAAGAACAGTCCTTTCCGCCAATATGTTAACGAAATACACAAGAGTTGTCACACCAGAACAGCTAAAAACGACGGGGAAACAGATTTAACAAGAAACGTTCACTGTATTTACCAACCCATACATACTGTAATCTGTAAAATATAACAGACTATCAGGAAGAACTGATGTGGTAAGGTGCTTTTACTGCTTAAAGTAAAGAATATGTTTAGCCCCCTCAATGGCTGTGGGTTCAGAAATTTGCATTCTCCCGTGGTCAGCCTTGGGACCATTTTTTCAAAGTTCTAAAATCAATTTGTTTTTCCTACATAGGTGAAAAGACTCGTCTGGCACACCTGGCTTTTTTTTTTATTATTATTTTTTTCCCCTAAACCCGTCCTGTGATTTGCCATGATTCGTGTACAAATTAATAAAATTAGGATGCGTGCTACATTAGCATGTAAACATTGGCGAAAACATCTGGAATGAAGTGAACTGTGAATGCCTTGACCGCTTGGGATGGCAGAGTAGGGTCGTGTAGACACAGCAGTGACCTTCGTTCCCTTCCCATAATTGCTGGCAGTTTTTTAAAGCTCACCCTAGCTCAGCATCGTTGACACCAGTACAGTAAGGCGTTGTTCAGGGCCAGCAGCTATGAAAGCGATAATGGAATACATTATTGTTTGTATCAGTCCTCTCTCTTTCACACAGACACATAAGGACGAACAAAAGAATGAGCAGTAAGTGTACACTAACTGTGTACATATACTGAAATAACTGTGCTCAGTCGGTCCAAAACATATTGGGAAGAGCGATACCGAACAAAGAATGTGGAACTGAATTCTAACCTATGAGAACATGTGGGACAAAAAGAGTAATTTTTTTTTCTGATTAGCAAACATTTTTGTTCCATATCGTCTCATAAAATTGTAAAACCCTTAATCTTTTGTGTAAGCATACAGCCTAAAGACCTTACCAATTCAGTTCATATTCCTCTAGTTTGTCTTCTATATTTTTCTGACTATTTTGAGGGTGGTAAATTATGTTCTCTTGCTGAAAGTAACTTACTCAAAATTAGGGCGCATGTAAAATAAGGATGTAAACATCGGTGAGTACATCTGGAGTGAAGAGAATGCCTGACTGCTTGGGTTAAACACACCAGTGACCTTCGTTCCCATCCCATATTTGTTCACAGTTTTTTATAGGATGCCCTAACTCAACGTCACTGACACCGAAACAATAAAGTGTTGTTCAAGGCCAGCAGCTATGAAGAGTTAATGGAATATTGTATGAAAAATTCAAAATGGGCGCAGTGCACAGCGCCGTGCTCGCTTGCTGAGAGAAAATGAGTCAACCCCTCTCTGGTAAACAAATTTTCGCGTGCTTCTCAGTTGAGCCCACGTCCCTCCTCTCCTTGCAGCTTTGCTGTATGTGAGGATATTTTTGCAGCTCTTCACCTTTTCGTATTGTTTCGCCATGCCCCCCAAGCGCCCTGCATCATCTCCAGCATTGGGGGAGCCTGCTGCAAAGAAGAAGCAGCACTATACTCTAACTCTGGAAAGGAGTCTCAGAGACTGGATGTGCTTTAGGCCTTGCAGCTTCCACCGTTGGGACTGTGATGAAGAAAAAGGAGATGTACAAGAATATGGCCACCTTCTTCTCTACAACTGTATACAGGTATTGCTTACTTCAAAATGGGGAGGGTGGGTAAAGTTTAGGTGGGGAGTCCAAGGGGGTCCTGGGACGCATCCCCCCATTTATATGTATATTTCAATGGGGAAAATCATTCCGATATATGAAATTTCAAATTACGAAAGTTTTTTTTTGGTCCCTATCCCTCTCGTAAATTGAAGACTCACTGTAGAGGGGAGAACATTGGTTAAAATTCTTCAGAGTCAGTAGTACGTATAACACTTCTCACATCATCATCTATGGTGTCCATGGCTTCTTCTTCCTGCTGGCGTTGGATATCCTCTTCCTGGAGTTCAGCAGCAGCTTGTCTGGCAAAGTAGTGAGTGATGAGTGACTTTATATCCACTCACTCGTTCAGTGTGCATACGATTGTAGATGTTGAAAATATCCAACATCTGCCTAATCATTTCATTTCCTATGGCAACAGAAGGGTCCTTAGCCAAGATGATCTCCTTGAGATAATCAACTTGACTCAAATAACCGTGTTAGGATCGTCAATGGCCGTGTAGAAGCGATAGTGCTTCCTGTAAATTGTACTGTGTTAGACCATTTTCATGTAAGCGAAAACCATGTTATACGAGGATAGACTATATATATATATATATATATAAAATGTGCATACATACATGCAAGTTTTCATCAGAAAGTGTAATAAATGACATACTTAAAGTGCCTTGGAAATGGAGCAAAGAGGCAGGGATGGAAAATATTATAATAAGAAAAGACTTGCATGAAGAAGAAAGAGAAGTGTTAAAATCATTGAAGAAACAAGTAAAGGAAAAAAATGATAAGAGGACAGAGGAAGAATGTAATACTTTTTTTTGGAGAGTGATAGATATGAATGTAGGGAAGTGGTATGTACGGAAGTAGAAGTGAAGGAAACTAAAGGGGATAGCTATGAAAGAACAGAAATTGAGGAAGTGGTACTGACAGGGAGAAGAAGAGAAGAGGGTATAAAAAACATCAAAACTAATTTGAAGCCGATATACACTAATGTTGATGGTTTAATATCGGCAAAGCTTGAAATTAACGATTTCTTGAGAGAACCTGAACCTGATGTCATGTGCTTTGTAGAGACCAAATTAAGAGAAGATATTGATGTTCATTTGGGAGATGGTAAATACAAACTGTGGAGAAGAGACAGAAAAGAAAAAACGGGAGGAGGAGTGTTGATAGCAGTGAAGAACAACATAAATGTAGATACCTTGGAAATGGGAGAAGGCAGGACTGAAGTGATATATATGAAATTAAAAACTGGAGAGAAAGTCAAGAGAGATATGGCGGTAGTGTATGTTCCCCCTAAGACGAGAGCATGGAATGATGACGAATACCATGAAATGTTGTCAGATGTGGCTAGTTATTTACAAAAAATAATTGAGAAAAGCAACATTACAATTTTGGTGGGTCACTTTAACTGTAAAGAGGTGAACTGGGAGGAATGGGACTCAGGAAGCAGCGAGGATTCGTGGGGCACTATATTATTAAATATAGTAATGAATAATGTGATGACACACTGGTTCAGAGAAGAGACGGTTCCGAGATGAGAACACACCTGCAAGGTTAGATTTACTGTTTACCAAAGAACCCGATATAATAGAATCATTGAAATATTTCTGTCCTATAGGAAAAAGTGATCATGTGGTCATTGTGTTCCAGATGATATAAGGGAAAGTCGAGCCAAGAGATGAGCTTCATAGACAGGGAAGATATAATTTTGGGAAAGCAAATTTCACAGGATTGAGAAAATTTTTTGAAAATGTGGACTGGTGAAAATTCAGAGAAACAAGAGAGATACAGAGGAAGTGGGATATCTTTCTAGAGCTCTATAATTTGGGAGTGGAAAAATTTGTACCAAGAGTAAGAGGGAAAGAAAACAGGAAAAAGGAGTGGTTTAATAGAATGTGTATGATAGCAAAAAATGAGAGATAAGGCGTGGAACAACTGGAGAAAGAGAGTTAACAACAGAACAAAGGAAGAATATAAAAGAACTAGAAGTGAATACACAAGAATACGTAGAGAAGAAGAAAGGAATTTTGAAAAAGGTATAATAGACAAATGCAAGGATGAACCCAAGCTGTTTTATAGATTTGTTAATGGCAAACTGAAACAAAAGGAAGGAATCACCAAACTGAAAGTAAAAGGAGAGGTCTATAAAGATGCAGCAATGCAAGCTGAAATAGTGAACAAATGTTTCCAATCGGTTTTCACTAATGGAAAAGAGTTTGTGGAAGGGGAGGGAGTGATTCGAAATGTACCGGTGATAAAAGATATAAAAGTGGAGGTACAGGAAGTGTATAAATTACTGGAAACCCAAGATGTAAGGAAAGCCGTAGGACGTGATGGAATTTCTAATTGGGTGCTGAAGGAATGCAGAGAACAACTGGCGGATAAAATTCACAGTTTAATCGTGTGTTCTCTGGAAGACGGGAAAATGCCACCAGAATGGAAGAGGGCAAATGTGGTACCAATTTAAAAGGGAGGAAACAGGGAAGAACCCCTGATTTATAGACCAGTGTCTCTAACCAGCATGGTCGCAAAATTGTGTGAGAGAATCCTGAAAAACAGATGGATTTAGAAGAGATGAATATTTTGGCTGAATGTCAGTTTGGATTCAGAAGTGGAAGGTCATGTGTTTCTAACTTGTTGAGCTTTTACTCAAGAGCGATTGACGTGGTACAGGAGAGAGATGGTTGGGTGGATTGTGTGTACTTAGACTTCGAGAAGGCCTTTGACAAGGTACCTCATAAGAGACTACTGTGGAAACTAGAATATATAGGAGGACTGAAGGGGAAACTCCTGGAATGGATGAGAGACTTTTTGAGAGACAGACAAATGAGGACAGTAATAATTAAAGGATAGGATGTCTGGATGGAGGGAAGTTACAAGTGGAGTCCCTCAAGGCTCGGTGTTGGCGCCAGTAATGTTCCTGATTTACGTAAATGTTATGGTAGATGGAGTGAACAATTATGCAAGTCTGTTTGCTGATGATGTATAGATCTTGAGGAAGGTAGAGGTTGAAGAGGATTGTAAAATGCTGCAGGAGGATCTGGATGGGGTACATGATTGGAGCTGGACGTGGGAAATGAAATTTAATGTAAAGAAATGTAAAATATTGGAAATGGGTAAAAGTACCAGGAGACCATCACTGATTTATTTTTTGGGTAATGAATTAATCACAAAAAGGAGAGAAGAGAAAGATTTGGGAGTGCTGGTCCAAGATAGTTTGTCACCAGAAAAGCACATTAACAAGATGGTTGGAGAGACTTATAAGCTCTTGACTAACATAAGAGTAGCATTTCATTATATGGATGAGGAAATGATGAAAAAATTGATAGTGGCCATGATCCGCCCCAGGTTAGAATATGCAGCGGTAGTGTGGTCCCCACACAAAAAGAAAGATATAAACAAGATTGAGAGAATACAAAGAACAGCAACCAAGATGGTCCCCAGTCTGACAGACCTGTCATACAGAGAGAGGCTGGAAAAACTGGATTTGCCTTCGTTAGAGGAAAGGAGAAAGAGGGGAGACATGATTGCGGTGTTCAGGACCATGGTGGGAGTAGATAAAATTGATAAAGAAGATCTGTTTGTATGGGATAAGAGAGCAAGAAGAGGACATGGAATGAAATTGAAAAAGTCAAGCTGCTTGAAGGATATCAAGAAATATAGCTTTCCTTACAGAAGTATAGACTTATGGAATAGCCTGGACAAAGAGATCGTCCAGTCTAAAAACATAAACGAGTTTAAAGTTAAATTCGACTTACTGAGAAACAGCGACGGAAACCCACGAGCATAGTACATTCCGTGTATATCACAATTAGGTATATACTTAAATATTTGGAACGACTTAGACAAAGAGGTGGTGCATGAGAAAAACATTCATGTGTGTAAAGGTAGACTTGATAAATGTGGATATGGAGACAGGACAACACGAGCATTGCTCAATTCCTGTATACTACAAATAGGTAACAAATAGGTAAATACACACGCAAGAGGACACAGAATGAGATGGAAAAAGCAATTGCTTGAAGGATATCAAGAAATATAGTTTTCCATATAGATGCACAGACCTGTGCAATAGCCTGGACAAAGAGATCGTCCAGTCTAAAAACTTAAACGAGTTCAAAGTAAAATTTGACTTGTTGAGAAACAAGCTCACTTCCTGTATTTCACAACTAGGTAAACACACAGACACACACACACACATGGTTGCACTACAGCATTTTAAATTTACTTATATCCAGAGCTGGGCATCTCTGCAAATCACTTTCGCTGTCTGTAATTTCCACAGTAGCAAACTGCATGATTTCAGCTGCGGAATTGTAATTACGGGAAACTTTTCCGAAACTTGCGGTACTGTGTTGCGGAAATCGTAATTCTGTCTGCAGTCTCCCACATGGCGGTTGGTGTCGTTTAGTACAGGTTACAGCATGACTCATGAATATCAAGCTTTAACAGGTTTCCCAGCCAGCAGCAGCGGCGGGCGAGGCGTCACTGCGTCAGTTAGCAGTAGAGATGGGCGATACCAGGAGAAATGATTTCATGTGATATGATATGATATACTATAAGCCAGCA
Source organism: Coenobita brevimanus (assembly GCF_032717465.1). Taxonomy (NCBI): domain Eukaryota; kingdom Metazoa; phylum Arthropoda; class Malacostraca; order Decapoda; family Coenobitidae; genus Coenobita; species Coenobita brevimanus. The sequence goes on along the minus strand of NC_137053.1, from coordinate 32,359,283 downwards.
TGACAGTAAATTTTGTGGCACGCATAGCTAATCACGCATAGTTGTGACGTGTGGGTGTGAAGAAGTGTCAAGTGTCAGAAATGTGAACTTCTGAACTTGAACTTCTGAGTCAGTGAGGACTCTGAGAAGTGGTCCGAGTGAAGTTATGAATGGAGTCACTAGTGAGTAGTGAGGGTCACAGTGACTGTCACTGTGGGAAATTAATGTCAAAAATAGATTATATATACAATAATTCACAACATTACCAATTGATTTACCCCCTGTTTGTGCACTTTGTATTGAAAATTGTGAAACTGGATTGTGGTTGTAGTACTGAGGTAGCAGAACTGCACAATCCAAGTTTATTGCAAAACTGCAGTAGTGGAAGGTAAGGGTCAGAGGTTGGGGAATTGCGATTGTGGAGTTTAATTTTAGATTGCGGGTGCCCAGCTCTTTGTATATCTATGTTGTATAATATTGTATAGTTAAGGAGTGGTGTGATCTATATTAAATATATGACTTTGTCTTTGAGATACAATATATTAATATCACAGGATTCTTAGACCTAGATTTGTCATTGTTATTTTGGCCTTTGATTTATTTATATTTTTTTTTTAGACACACAAAGTCTGTGTGTGTGGCTTGTATGTTGGATAATTATTCTCTGTAGACATTTAATCTGCATTCTGTCATTTTATTAATATTCAACCGTATTGTAGGCCTGATCGAGGATGGATACCATGCTTCCAACCCATACCACAATGCTGTCCACGCTGCTGACGTCACCCAGGCCATGCATTGTTATCTACAGGAGGAGAAGGTTGAAACACTTTTATACATTGCATTACTATTGTAATATATTGTCGTGCTGTAAAGTTGACCTTGATTATGCAGGCGCCACTATCAGTACCTGATTATTCTGAATCTTGTTTAACCAGAAGGTTCAAATGCTACCTTTATCTGTACCTTAACTCATATGAAACACCTAGAAAAAGAGGGGCCTAGGCACCACCCCATCCTAAATTTGAACTACTGTATGTACTCCATCATGGAATACAACTTTGCCAACCCAGTCACCAAGTTTGTGGCATATTTACCTCTGGTTTACCTCTGTAGCCTCTATACATAATGGTGTCATGTGCGCCAAGAGACCTGGTGGCGGGGTGGGCTGAATAGTTTCCACTGGCTCTCAGTGGCCCGTCACTCATGTCTAGTAGTGAATCAAAGAACCTGAAAGCAGTCATGTCCATAGGACTCTTTTTAAACTAACTAGTGAGGAAGATGTACTAAGACCAGGGAGGACTCTGCCCTCCCTTTTAGGGTGTATTGACTCACTGAGGGTCCTGCATGCTTCAGTAGGGGGAGTTATTGACTTTCAGTATTAACCTGTAGTACTGATCAGTTTCACAGAAATTTGCACAACCACCCATTGCAGTAAAATTTGCTTAACTCAGACCAGTTTTATCCAGAAACCCTCTTAATATGGCATAGCTAACTACTCCCTACTAAACCTGCATCAACCAGTTGAGTCCTAATGCTGTCTGCCCCACCCAAGTGCATACATTTACCTTTTCAAATCACAAACCAACTAGATAGTGCTCTGAGAGTGCATACCTCTGCCAATTCCATTGGCATTAAAAAGGCTCTGGAGGGTGCTAAAGTGGATGTATGTGGAGTAACTGAAACTAAATGGTGAGGAGAGAGTGTGAGAGAATGGGAGTATGGATGGGGTATATGTGCAGGAGTAGGTGAGAATGAGAGGGCAAAAGAAGGAGTGTGCATTGTTGTGAGTAAAAGATGGAAGAAGAACATATGAGAGTATGGATCAGTTAGCTCAGGGATTGTGTGGGTAAGATTGAAAGTTGGAATACAAATGTGGATGACTGTGTGTGTGTGTGTGTGTGTGTGTATGTGCCAATGCAAGATCATGCAAGCAGAGTGAGAGAAGAGTTCTGGACAAATGTGGAAGTGTGCATGGAAAAGTTTGGAAGGAATGAGAGAGTGTTTTTGATTGGTGATATGAATGATAAAGTAGGGAGTGTGAAGCTGGATGGAATAGTTGGTGAGTGGGGTGTGCCTGCTGAGATAGATGAGAATGGCAGTGCGTTAGTGGACATTTGTGCTGGGAGGGGGTTGGTGATAGCCAATACCGACTTCAAGCACAAAATGATCCACGAGTATACATGGCGAGCGATGAGATGGGTGGGTGGTGAACTGAATTAAAGGAAGGCAATGATTGATTATGTGTGTGTGGATAAAAGAATGCGAAGATGTGTAATGGATGCAAGAGCTTATAGAGATTGGGGGAGTGGACTTTCTGACCACTACTTGGTGGTGGCCAGAATCAAGATCCAAGTAAGATGGAGAAGTAGAAGAAGGAAAGGATGAGAGGAAGGAGTAGTTGCAAGGAGAGTGGAAAGGTTACAGGAGGATGAGAAAAAGAATATAAGAGAGAAGTGGAGGAATGACTGGGTAAATATGAATTGGAGCAGATAGCAGACGTGGAAGGTGTGTGCAAAATATTCACAGACGAAATATGTGCAGCTTATGATGTGGTGTGTGAGATGAAGAGAAGATGGAAGGGGGTGCAAGGAACAGCATGGTGGAATGAAGAGGTGAGACAGACTGTGGCACAAAAGCAGAAAGCATACAATGAATGGATGAGATATAGGGGCATAGAAGAAGTTGAGAGGTGGAAGAGAGAGTTATATGTAGAAAGGAAGAGAGAGGTGAAAAGATTAGTAAGAGAGAGTAAGAAGAGAGTGGATGAGGAATTTTAAAGGAATTTGAGTGTAAAGTGGAGGGACTGTAAGAAAATGTTCTGGAAAGAGGTGAAGAGAGTAAGACAGGGTGGCGGTGAAGTTAGTAGTTGAGTGAAAGATCAAAATGGTAGATTACTAGTGGAGAAGGGAGAAAAGGTGAGCAGATGGAGAGAACACTTTAAGGAATTGTTGAACACAGAGAATGGAAGTAAGGCGAGTATAAGTGGCTGGGGAATGGCTGCGAGAGGGAGGGAGGTGAGAAGACAGGAAGAAATCAGTAGGATAGAAGTTGTGGAAGCAATGAAGAAAGTTAAATTGGGGAAAGCCCCAGGAATTGATGAAGTGTCATGGTGAAATGCTGAAGCATGGGGGAGAGATAGTAGTAGAATGGATGTGGAAGAAGTGTAGATTGGCCTGGGAGGAAGGTAGAGTCCCGGAGGATTGGAAGTCAGATAGAATTATTCCCTTGTACAAAGGAAAAGGGGAAAAAGAAGTGTGTGGTAATCACAGGGACATTTGTCTTCTTATTGTAATAGGAAAAGTGTATGGTAGGATACCTATTGACAGAGTTAGGGAAATAACAGAGGAATAAGTTGGAGAAGAACAGGGAGGCTTTAGGAAGGGAAGGGGTTGTGTAGATCAGATATTCATTCTTAGATCCTTAGTGGAAAAGCTTCTAGAGAAGGGAAAGAAGTTGTATGCGGCCTTCATGGATTTGGAGAAAGCATATGACAGGGTGGATAGACAAGGATTGTGGAAAGTATTAAGAATATATGGAGTAGACAGGAAGTAGTTGAATGCTGTGAAGAGTATGCATGATGGTGCTAAGGCTGCAGTGTGTGTGGATGGTGAACTGAGCAAATTTTTCTCTTTGAAGGTTGGGTTGAAACAGGAATGTGTCATGTCTCCATGGTTGTTCAGTCTGTACATGGATGGGGTAATAAAAGAGATACTAGGTAGGGCAGTGGATGTTGGAGTGGCCCTGATGAGAGAGGGTAGTGTTTGGAAACTCCCTGTACTGTTATTTGCAGATGATACTGTGTTGTTAAGTGAAGACAAAGGGAGCTGCAAGGCTTGGTGGATGAGTTTGGGAGAGTGTGTAAGAACTGGAATCTAAAGGTGAATGTAGGGAAGAGTAAAGTGATGGTCTTTGAGAGAGGTGAAGTCAGTGGATGTACAGTGAGGTTGGATGGTGAGGAAATGGAAAATGTGAGTATGATTAAGCACTTGGGGAGTGTGATAAGTATGGATGGAAGTTTGGAGGGTGAAGTGCTTGAAAGGGTACAGCAGGGAAGAAAAGTTGCTGGTTCCTTGATATTGTGGAAAGTATTAAGAATATATGGAGTAGACAGGAAGTAGTTGAATGCTGTGAAGAGTATGCATGATGGTGCTAAGGCTGCAGTGTGTGTGGATGGTGAACTGAGCAAATTTTTCTCTTTGAAGGTTGGGTTGAAACAGGAATGTGTCATGTCTCCATGGTTGTTCAGTCTGTACATGGATGGGGTAATAAAAGAGATACTAGGTAGGGCAGTGGATGTTGGAGTGGCCCTAGTGAGAGAGGGTAGTGTTTGGAAACTCCCTGTACTGTTATTTGCAGATGATACTGTGTTGTTAAGTGAAGACAAAGTGAGCTGCAAGGCTTGGTGGATGAGTTTGGGAGAGTGTGTAAGAACTGGAATCTAAAGGTGAATGTAGGGAAGAGTAAAGTGATGGTCTTTGAGAGAGGTGAAGTCAGTGGATGTACAGTGAGGTTGGATGGTGAGGAAATGGAAAATGTGAGTATGATTAAGTACTTGGGGAGTGTGATAAGTATGGATGGAAGTTTGGAGGGTGAAGTGCTTGAAAGGGTACAGCAGGGAAGAAAAGTTGCTGGTTCCTTGAAAGCAGTGATAAGAAACAGGAAGTGAGCATGGAAGTGAAAAAGTTACTACATGACAGTATTGTGACACCAACTCTTAACATGTGGATGTGAAGCTTGGAGGTTGTTGGAAGGACACAAGTCAGGAGTGAAAGCAGTGGAAGTGAGTTATTTAAGAGGACCCTGTGGAGTCACATGGAGAGACAGGCTGACAAATGAGGATATAAAGGAATGTTGTGGTGTGGATGTGGATGTGATAGGAAATGTTAGGAGGAACACACTGAAGTGGTTTGGCCATGTGGAGAGGATGGAGGGTGAGAGACTGACAATTAGAGTGTATGTGAGTGAGGTGGAGGGGGGAAGAGGGAGGGGGAGGCTGAGGATGAGATGGATGGAGTGGAGAAGTATATGAGAAAGGAGGGGGGGGTTAGTTGGGAGCAGGGCAGTGAAATTGCGGGGGACAGGGTGATGTGGAGGCGATTTGTTTGTGGCCACCCTGTACGGGATTTAATTGTCTGGCAATAGATAGATTGATGGATCCACCCTAAAATTTAATAAGTTCTTTCTTGGTGCACAACCCACCTTTCTACAAAATTTCACTGAAATTCATTGAGAACTTTTGCATATTGTGCGGAATACTCTGGATTCAGATTGGCCCTAAAATTTAATAATTTCTTCCTTGGCCCATGGCCCATCCTTCCTCAGAATTTCATCAAAATCCATTTTTAACTTTTTGAGTAATCCTGGATCCGAATCCATGGATGTAGGATCCGGATCTGGATCAGCCCCCAAATTTAATCAGTTCTTTCTTGGTTCTTGGTGTACCTTTCCACAAAATTTAATTGAAATTCATTGAGAACTTTTGGAGATACTGTGCGAGATACCCCAGATCCGGCCCAAAATTTAATCATTTCTTCCTTGGCCCATGGCCTACCCGTCCACAAAATTTCATCGAAATCTGTTCATAACTTTTTGAGTAATCCTACTGGCAGACAGACAGAGAAACAAACAAAACAATGCAGGGTAAAACATAACCTCTTTGGCAGAAGTACCTGCATAATACTGTACACTGTAGTGTGTTGAAAATTAATATTCATACACATAATTGGCATTCACAGATCAAGAGACAAAACAAGTATAGTTATGGACCACAGTCAAGAACAGGACTGTTCATGACTGTGGCCTAAAAATGCAGAGCCTTGTAAACATTCACGTAGACAGTCTTATATACAGCACCATATAATATTTTTTTTCCTCTGCTTATGATTTTTACTGTACTACATAGCAGATGGTATATAAAGCCATAATTCCCATTACAGTCCATTCGCTTAATATGCAAGATTCTATGATGCAAAATACCTAGAGCGCAATGGGGGGGTGGTGAAAAAATTAAATAATTGGTAGTGTGTGAGTTGGTTTTGAAAATGTGAAGTTCGGGCAGCAAAGTTATCCAAATCTAGTGTTGCACCGCAGAGCATGACCTGCCCTTGTAGACCGTGCGGGGAAGTAACCTGTATCACCATCACAAGCCATGGCCGTGGATAGTAAAGATTTGTCAATCCAAAATGTAAGCAAAATCCTGTCAGCTTTTGATGAGTTTAAAGATCAGGTGACAGTGAATGAACTCTGTAAAGCGAGAGCTCAAGAGGTTCTGGTTGTCCAAGAAAACAGCCTCCGTTACTTCCAAGACAGGCATGCTGAGGAAGTGAACCTATGGCATCAGACTCCGATCACCATCTATTTTACTCCAACACAACAAGAAGATCCAGTGCCCTCAACATCAGCCAGGGATGACGACTGGTGCATCTGTTGTGTCCGCCTTGGACTTTGAGGGGTTCATGATTGATGTGGAGCACGTTGATGGTGGTGGTGGTGTGATGGAGTCAGGTAGTGTGGAGGGTGCTGGGGCTAGGGCACTGTAACTGCCTCACCCTACCTCGGAGCTCCATCTCTTCAAGTCAAGTAAGCCTTTCCTGCATAAATTTCAAGGTAAGGAGCTATTGTGTGAGTTATTCTTACTGTGTACATGTGTTTAATGTCCCATAATACATAGGCAAAATGACAGACTAGGGGCCAAAGGGATGACTTTTGAGGCGGCAACCCCACCAATTAGAATTTTTCCTGTGAGATATGTTATTCGTAAAGTGCGAAATTTCTAGAGAGCGACATCTACCACCCAAGGTCTCACATATTAAGCTAATGGACTGTATGCTTACAATGCAGAGTAAAGAAATAATCACAACAACAATTATGTACGTGCTACAAATGTTGCGATGAAGCATGCTTGTGGCTGACTTCAGCTGCATGTTGCAGATTTGTCATGTGTATGGAATTATTGTTTTGATAATTTTTTCCCTGTCTGTATTGTAAATTTAAGAAGAATTAAGACCATATGTGGTTTTTACAGTGCATTACAAGTGATAGGTGGTGGCGACCATCATCCAGTCACATGATGTAGTGCTGCTACTTTTATTCTTAGGTACCTCTGTACTGAGTGACAAGCTTAACTTAAGCCAAGAAACCATTTACAGCACAATGCTGGATGGTAATCATGTAACTAAATAACAGGGTGATGTGGAGCCCACTATGGTGTGCCCAGTAACTGGATGGAGAGATGCAAATGTGATGTCCAAACCTTCACATCTTCCCTGTGCTTGGCTCTAGCGAGGAGCTGTCCACTGCAAGATAATGTCAATTCATTGCATGGGATGGCCCTGCAGGGGTGGTTGCCTGCGTGTGTTAGTAGTAGTAGTAGTTGTTCCCTAGGCAGTCTCGTCAAACAGCCCTGAGTCCCTAAGGAAGACCATGACTGAGACCGGGCTGTCCCACAGAGCTCTCAAGGAGTGTATGTTGTGTTGTTGGCGCAGGTGATTGTGTGCAATGCAGTCTTTCATATTGTGCTTAATAGTATGAGGTGCTGTGTTGCATCCTGGACAGGAGTCAGCGATGGAGTCATCCAACCTCTTCTGATAACTCAAGAGGGCTGGATGATACCCACATCTCAGCCTGGCCAGTGGACCCTGTCCTCACAAGGGAGATAGGATTCAGAAGGATGGATATCAGGAGGCTATGCATGCTGCTGTTTTTTGTCTTTAAGTGACTGAATGGAGTTGCAAGTGATTTGAGTATGGATATGCTTCTGGAAGCTGGTTTGAGGTGGGCAAAAGGGGGAGAGATAACAGTATATGTGTATGATATCGTGTGCTGGGTGTTGTTTTGATGTTCCTTGGTGTGTGTGGATGTGCTGCCATGTACTGTAGTGGATGGTGTGGTTTTGTGGAGGCTGCGGCAAGAATTTGGGTGCCTCACGTCTAGATGATCCTTGACTTTGAGGACTTTGGTTTCTTGGTGTGGGTGGTCTGTGGGTGTAGTAGCTGTGCCTGATTATTTTTAGGACCTTGTTTTGTATGATCCGTAGACTGTTGTAGCATATTTTAGTGAGGTTAGAAGCCCAAGCAGGGCTTGCATAATTCATCACTGAATGTATATATTGTTTGTATACTGTGGTGGTGGTTTCTTTGTTGTGTCCAATTGTTGTATGGGCAAGTGACCTTAAGGTGTTGAGTCTTGGTGTTAATTTGTCTTTAATGTTTGTGATGTGTTGTTTAAATGACATTGATGTATGTTACACCAAGGATTTGTGTGTGTGTGTGTGTGTGTGTGTGTGTGTGTGTGTGTGTGTGTGTGTGTGTGTGTGTGTGTATTTACTTAATTGTATTTACCTAATTGTGATATATGCAGGAAATGAGCTACGCTTGTGGGGCCCCGTCTCTGTTTCTCAATAAATCAAATTTAGCTTTAAACTTGTTTAAGTTTTTAGACTGGATGATCTCTTTGTCCAGGCAATTCCACAGGTCTATACATCTATAAGGAAAACTATATTTCTTGATGTCCTTCAAGCAGCTTGTTTTTTTCAGTTTCATTCAGTGTCCTTTTGTTACTCTCTTTTCCCATAAAAACAGATCTTCTTTGTCGATTTTATCTACTCCCATCATGGTCCTGAACACTGCAATCATGTCGCCTCTCTTTCTCCTTTCTTCTAAGGAAGGCAAATCCAGCTTTTCCAGCCTCTCTCTGTATGACAGATCTGCCAGACTGGGGACCATTTTGGTTGCTGTTCTTTGTATTCTCTCAATCTTGATTACATCATTCTTTTTGTGTGGGGACCACACTACTGCTGCATATTCTAACTTGGGGCGAATCATGTCCACTATCAATTTTTTCATCATCTCCTCATCCATATAATGAAGAGCAAGTCTTATATTAGTCAGGAGTTTATACATCTCTCTAACTGCCTTGTTAATGTGTTTTTCAGGTGACAAACTATCCTGGACCAGCACTCCCAAATCTTTCTCTTCTCTCACTTTTGTGATTGGTTTGTTACCCATCAAATAATTCAGTGATGACCTCCTGGTACTTTTACCCATTTCCAATATTTTATATTTCTTTGCATTGAATTTCATTTCCCACATCCAGCTCCAATCGTGTATCATATCCAGATCTTCCTGCAGCATTTTACAATACTCCTCAACCTCTACCATTCTCAAGATCTTTGCATCTTCAGCAAACAGACTTGCATAACTGTTCACTCCATCTACCATATCATTTACATAAATCAGGAACATTACTGGCGCCAATACCGAGCCCTGTGGGACTCCACTTGTTACTTCCCTCCATCCAGACATCCTATCCTTTATTACTGTCCTCATTTGTCTGTCTCTCAAAATGTCTATCATCCATTCCAGGAAGTTCCCCTTCAGTCCTCCTGCATGCTCTAGTTTCCACATTAGTCTCTTATGGCGTACCTTGCCAAAGGCCTTCTCCAAATCTAAGTACAGTAATCACCCCAATATCCGATGTAATAGAGCCAAAAGCACGTCTGGATAGTGGTTCTGTCTGGATATTGGGCCCCAGCCTCTTGGACTAGTACTTATGGACCCTAACTCACAAAAACACTTATACAACTCCCTTTGGACATGCATTGCACCTATTTAAGACCAAAATCACACCAATAAGGGACATAAAAGACTGAAATAAATGCAAAAGAACCATAAAATGAGGTTTTAGAGGTGAGTTTATACAATATTAAACATTCTGGGTACTTACAACAAGTCCCTGGCTCCTGGACTGGTAGTTATGGACCCTAACCTAGCCTGACTCAGAAAAACACCTCCCTACTGAACATGCATAGCACCTAAGACACTATTCACACCAATAAGGGACATAAAAGAGTGAAATGAGGTGTTAGAGGTAAGTATGGAAAATACAATAAATGAGGTGTTAGAGGTAAGTATGGAAAATACAGTACAATATGAAACATTCTGGATACTTACAGCAAGTCCCTGGCCATCTCAGTGAATAACCTGCCTCCTCTAAGACTCCAACAGTAAGAAGGAGCTCCTGAAGCACTTGCAGTACACTGTTCATAAAGTCTTGCACTGAACTTAGTCATTTGCACTCTCCATTCTCTCAACACTGTGCACTCTTGTCTTACTTGCACTCCATTGTACCTTAATGAAATAAGTGTTGCACTCTGCACTTAAAGTCTTTCCACTCATAAAACCGTTTTCTAAACATAACACACTCTAGTTAATTTATATTACATTGAAAGTCAATTAAATCTTTGTCTTTTCACTCAGAACTCAAATTCCTTAACACTATGCACGGTTTTTTTTCACTGCACAACACTAAATTCCCTTGTGGTCTAGTGGAGAAGTTCTAGGCATCTAATCACTGTCAGAGTCTGAGAGTAGCTGTTGCAGGTGACCTAGGGGGTGCGTCACTGGGTCGTGGTGATGGTGTACCCACTGCAGACGACTCTGAAGAGAGGTGCAAACTCATGTCGAGTGGCGACTCCACCGTGCCTGATGTGCTGGGCTGTGGCTCGGAGCATGAGGGCCTGTCTTGGGGAGGCAATGGAGTGGAGCCAGGGCTGGGCACAGCGGGGGTCACAGGCCTGAAAAAGCTGTCAATGGTTGATTGACACAAGGAACGACGATTTGACAATTAATGATGTGCTGCTTGAAAGCACGCACTTCCTCCTCAAGTCCCAAGGGCCCCATCTCCCTGTTGCAGTCCGGGTGCTCCAGGTAGTCCAGAATGAACTCTAGGTGTTCCCGGAGTGCGCTTAGCTTGTGGATGGCTGGAGTAGTGTCACGCTTAGAGGAGTCCGCATCATCGTCACCGTCCTCGTCGGAATCTTCAAGCTGGGTACTGACACCTGCAACTGAAGATGCGATCTCGATATCAGACAATGTCTGATACCCAGGATCGCCCTCGTTGTCATCCAACCACTCACGCACTTCGGCCACATCAACATCGTCCCCATGCGCACGTAGACGTGCATGGAAATCATCCACGTCAAAACCTAGGAAATTGTGCTCCACATCCATTCCGAGAAGCAGACGAGACCAACCATTTTCTAGAGTCTTGACAGGGATTACCTTCCATGCACTGGCCCAATTGTAGATAGCAGACTTGATGTTGTAGCGGCGAAGGTTTTCCAAAGTCCGCTGGCCTCGCACGTCCCATCCCTCCCTGCGCTCATCCTCGTCCTCGAGAACAACCATCACCTCGTCCAGGAACTTCCGTTGGTACAGCCTCTTCGTTGCCACGATCACTTCTTGGTCCATTGGTTGGATGAGAGCAGTAGTATTAGGTGGCAGAAACATGCACCTTATGCGCCCATTCTCAGCCACCAACTCCTTGTCACATGGGTGGGCAGGTGCATTGTCGAGGAGAAGGAGGGCCTTTACCTGGTCGGGTTGGATTCCTAGTTTCTCCATCTGGTAATGGATGACCTCCTTGATGAAATGGCGGTGGAACCAGTCTTTGAAGATGTGGGCTGTGAACCATGCCTTCAAGGAATGGTACCAGACGACAGGAAGGACATCCATCACCCCATGAAGACACTGAGGCTGCTTTCCACGTCCAACAGTAATGGGCTTGAGTCGGTGCATGCCGTTAGCATTGGCACAACACAAAGCAGATATCCGTTGCTTGGAGAGCTTGCGGCCAGGTACATGCTTCTCCGTCTCCTCGGCCAGAGTGTTCGTAGGCAAAGGGGGATAGAATAAGCCAGTTTCGTCAGCGTTGTAGACTTGTCCGAGAGTGAGGCCCTCCCTGTCGATCAAGCGCTTCACCTTGTGCCGAAACTCGTCTACTCCATTCTCGTTGGCGTCCAAAGCTTCGCCATAAGACTTATGGTTGGTAAGGCCATGTCGTAACTTGAACGTGAAGAGCCAACCTTCGGATGCCTTGAAGTCTAGGGCATCGTGAAGCCTTGCGAACTTCTCGGCAGCAGCCTTCAGCTCCGTGCCACGCAGCATCACACCAGCAGCACGTTCCTGTCGATACCAAATCAATGTGGAGCGGTTGACTTCAGCATACTTGGGAGTATACATCACCTTCCTCTCCACGTTGCATTTGCTTTTCGACGAGAAGTCAGCTGTGTACTGCATGAGTCTGTCGCGGGGTCTCTTGATATCAAACAAAGTAGACCGGGCCAGGTTGAATTCACAAAGGATGCATGAGGAAGACCATGCCGCATCCACCTTGTCCAATATCTCCCTCTTCTTCTCCAGAGTCAAAACCACTCTCTTCCTCTTCTCAGGCAGTGGGGCCATCATCACACACAAAGAAGAGGCACGAGAGCAGCAGGAGAGCCTGCAGCTGGTAAGGCTACACCACAAAAGCTAGCACGTGGGCGGCCATGATGACAAGCTTGCACACAGAATGAGAGATGGGTGGTAAGTGGGGAGGATGCAGGGGCGCTCTAGCGGACGTCGGCAGAATGACGCAACAAAACACACCTGGCCCGCGCCGTGTGTGCCAAATTCAAATTACGGGCGGGAAAAAAGTCAGATTTTTTTTTTTTTTTTTTTTTTGAATATTGGATCCCGGGACGAAAATGTCCGGTTATTGGGGATGTCCGGAAATTTGGCGTCCAGATATTACGGGGATTACTGTACACACAATCCACCCAACCATCTCTCTCCTGTAGCATGTCAATCACTCTTGAGTAAAAACTCAACAGGTTATAAACACTTGACCTTCTGCTTCTAAATCCAAATTAGGTATCAGCCAAAATATTCAACTCTTCCAGATATTTTATCCATCTGTCTTTCAGAATTCTCTCGCACAATTTTGCGACCATGCTGGTTAGGGACACTGGTCTATAATTCAGGGATTCTTCCCTGTTTCTTCCATTATAAATTGGTACCACATTTGCTCTCTTCCATTCTTGAGGCACTTTCCCCTCTTCCAGAGAACACACAATTAAACTGAATCTTATCTTCCAGTTGTTTTCTGCATTCCTTCAGTACCCAGTTAGAGATTCCATCTGGTCCTGGGGCTTTCCTTGCATCTTGAGTTTCCAGTAATTTATACACTTCCTGTACTTCCACTTTTATATCTTTTATCATAACATTTCTAGTCACTCCCTCCCCTTCCACAAACTCGTTTTCATTAGTGAAAACTGATTGGAAATATTTGTTCATAATTTCTGCTTGCATTGCTGCATCTTTATAGACCTCTCCTTCTACTTTCAGTTTGGTGATTCCTTCCTTTGTTTCAGTGTGTGTGTGTGTGTGTGTGTGTGTGTGTGTGTGTGTGTGTGTTTTTACCTAATTGTATCTTTATAGGAATGAGTCAATCTCGTACTGTCCCGTGTCTTAAACCATATTTATCGTACGTATCCTTAAATTTGTGAATTGTTTTGGCACACACTATTTCATTCAGTAGTGCATTCCACTGATCAATTGCTCTATTTGGGAAACTAAATTTCCTTACGTCTTTATCACCTGTCTTTTAAAGCAATTTTTTGCAGTGTCCTCTTGCTGATGCTTTCCCATATGTTAAGTAATCATTCATGTCTATTTTCTCCTTCCCTGATATGCATTTATATAGCATAATCATGTCACCTCTTTTCCTTCTCTCCTGTAGTGTTGGTAGATTCAATTTCTTAAGTCTTTCTTCGTAGCTTAGATCCCTTAAGCTTGGTACCCATCTTGTAGCAGCCCTTTGAACTTTTTCAATCTTGTCTATGTGTTTTTTGAGATGAGGACTCCAGACTACTGATGCATACTCCAGGGTTGGTCTGATGAATGATGTTATTATCTTTCTTAGCATGTCTTCATTTATGTATGTAAACGCTATTCTCATATTGGCAAGCAGTGTATACATGTTCCGTACCTTCTCACTGATGTGGTCAGCCGGAGATATTCTGCTATTGACAATCACACCTAGGTCCTTCTCTCTTTCTGATGTGTGTAGGGTTTTATTTCCTAACATATAATCCCAATCAGGTCATTTTCCACTTTTACCAAACTTGATTACATGACACTTGTCCACATTGAATTCCATTTGCCATGTATTACTCCATTCATGAAGTTTATTTAATTCTTCTTGTAGCTCTTTACAAGAGTCTGTGTTAGTAATTCTTCTTTGTATTTTTGCATCATCTGCAAACATATTTAGATAGCTTTCATTTCCAGTGTTACTGTCTATATCATTTATATACACTAAAAACATGATTGGTGCCAGCACTGAGCCCTGTGGTACTCCACTAGTCACTTCTTTCCATGATGAATAATTTCCCCTTAGTACTGTTCTCATTTTTCTTTTCATGAGAAAATCTTGCATCCAACAATACAGTTTGCCTCGAATTCCTCCTTGATGGTACAGTTTCCATAAAAATCTTTGGTGTGGTACTGTGTCAAATGCTTTCTTGAAATCTAAATAGATACTGTCCACCCATCCTTCTCTTTCCTGTAATGTGTCTGTTATTCTGTCATAGTAGCTCAACAGATTAGTAACACATGATTTTCCTTTTCTGAAACCAAACTGTCTTTCTGTTATCATATTGTGTTCTTCTAGATGATTTACCCAAGCTTTTCTAATACCTTACTGACAACACTGGTTAGTGATACTGGTTGGTAGTTAAGTGGATTTTGTCTATTTCCTTTCTTGAATAAGGGAACAATGTTTGCTTTTTTCCGAATATCAGGTAGTTTACCTTGACTCAAGGATTTTTGGAAAATTAAAAATAATAGTTTACTTAACTCCTTTGCATATTCACATAGCACCCAACATGAAATTTCATTAGGACCATTTGCTTTTCCTTTGTCTAATTTACTTAGCTCCTCCTGTATTCCTTTTTCTGATGTTTGTATGTCTGGTAGTATTTGTTGGCATGCATGTTTCACATAATCCCTCTCAAAATTTTTTTCCTCTGTAAAAACTGATTGGAAATTTATGTTTAGTGCTTCACAAATATCCTTCTCTTGTGTATAGGTGATTCCATCGTCTGTAATGGATTGTATTTTATCTTATACTTTGATTTTGCTTCTGATGTAGCTGTAAAATAGCTTTGTTTGATCACTACTTTTATTTATGATTTCCTCCTCAAACTGTTTTTGGGCTTCCCTCCTTATTCTTGTATCATCGTTTCTTGCCTATTTGTAATTATTATATGCCCTTTCACTATTGTGTCTTCTGTATCTATTCCACAACAAATCTCTTTTTTCTTTTGATCTTTTGCATTCTGTATTGAACCATTTTTTTTTTTTTCTGCTTCTTTGTGGTGTGGGATGTACTTCTGGACTCCTGTTTCATAAAGTTCACAGAATTTTTCATATATAGCATTTAAATCTTGTCCTCTAAGCTCCTCTTCCCAAGCAATTTCTAAGAAGTACTTCTTTAGGTTGTTGGTACACTAAAAGCAGTGATGAGAAATAGGGAGGTGAGTATGGAAGTTAAGAAGTCACTGCATGATGGTATCGTGATCCCTACCCTGACGTATGGAAGCGAGGCGTGGACCTTGCAAGAGGGGAACAAGTCAAGAGTGAGAGCAGTGGAAATGAGTTACTTGAGAGGAGCATGTGGAGTGACATGGAGGGACAGGTTGACGAATGAAGAAGTGAAGGAACATTGTGGGGTAGATGTGGATGTGGTTGAGAAGATTAGGAGAAATATACTGAGGTGGTTTGGACATGTGGAGAGAATGGAGAATGAAAGACTGACTAAGAGGGTGTATGTAGGTGAGGTGGAGGGAGGGAGAGGGAGGGGTAGACCGAGGATGAGGTGGAGGGATGGAGTTGAGAGGTATATGAGGGAGGGGGGGGTGAGTTGGGGGGAGGGGAGTCAAATGGTGGGTGACAGAGTGACTTGGAGGCGCTTTGCCTGCGGCCACCCTTTGCGGGATTAGGGCGTCGGGCTATAGATAGATAGATAGATAGACTTCTTTAGGTCATGGTACTTTCCCTTTTTATAGTTTAGGCTCTTTTTGTAACTTTCATTGCTGTTATCTATGTCATATGCAATCCTGAATTTGCAATTTAGTACTGCATGGTCGCTTTTGCCGAATGGAGGGTGATATATTAAATTGTCAATATCGTTTTCGTGCCTAGTAAATATGAGATCTAGCATTGAGGGTACATTAAGTCCTCTTTTTCTGGTGCTTTCCCTTACATGTTGCGTTAGGAAAAACTCTTGCACAAGATCCAGGAGCTTTAGGTCCCAACAGCTTTCTTGGCTTATTATATCTAGAGTATTCCAATTTATGTTTGTATTAAAATCTCCAGTTAGTATAGTTTTTTTTTATTTCTCTTCCATTTTATGTAGTAATGCTCTTAAATTCTGATTTGTACTCTCCGCCAGGTCCTCATATTTGTCTCTTTCCCATGTGTTTGATCTGGGTGGCATGTACAAATTGGCTACAATTAATTTCCCTTCACGTGTATTTATCTCTACTGCAATCAGTTCTACTTGTGAGGGTATATCTAATTCTGTTTCTTTGACTTTTAGATTTTTCTTAGTTAATATTATTATTCCTCCTCCTTTTTTTAAGTTCCTATCTCTTCTCCATATATTATATTCCTCTGTGTTTATGATGTCATTCGATATCCTTGGTGTTAATTTTGTTTCAGTTAAGCATATTATATGTGGTTCATTTTCTCTGACATAATCATTCATCTCTAATAATTTAGATTCCATTCCATCCACATTTGAGTACATCAACTTAATCATCTTGTTTATATACTTGTCATGATTTGGTTCTACTACCTTCCTCCTTTTTATTCCCTCCTGTTTATGTACCACTTTCGTACTTGCAATCCAATTACAGGTACTTTGTAAAAAAATGTGTTCTTCTCCTCCTCTGATCTTCCCTCATTTTTTGTTTTTGCTTCCTCCCTCTTCTCTTTCAGTAATTCCAGTTCCTCTTGTGTTAGGCATCTTTTTATCCATACATTTTTGAACTCCTCTTTTTCCATAAGATTCTTTGCATTTTTTAGTATCTCTTCCACAGTGTTTACACTCTGGAAGGTTACCTTTAGGGGTGTGTGTGGTAGGGGAGTGTTGTTTATGGTGATGTGTGGAATGCAACTGTGTTCTGCTGCCCAGTTTGTGATAAGGGTCACTGTAGATTTGGCTGCGGCTATTTTTAGCCTGTTTGTGGTGAACCATTCATGTTGTGTGTTGAGGTAAGGTTGGAGGATGTGTGTGGCTGTGGTTGCTTTTTGGTGTGTACATGTATTTGTTGTCCGCATAGGAAACTATGTGTATTTGTGGTGTGTGGGGTGTGGGTATGTCATGCATATTTAGGTTAAAGAGAGTAGGGGACAAAACAGATCCATGGGGTACGCCATTTGTTAAGTTTCTGATGTTCGATGACGGACTGCCAAATGTTACATGTGCATGTCTGCCTGCTAAATAGTTTGCCAGCCATCTTTTTGTGTTAATATGGATGTCTTTTTTTAATATTTTGTTTGTGAAGTTGTGGTGGGGGATGGCATCAAGAGCGTTGCTAATGTCTAGTGTGACTGTGACTAGGAGTGTTCTGTGTGGTGGCCTAGCTGAATTGATGTCATCAAAAATTCTCTGTGTAATGTCTGTAAGAAGAGTGTTTGTGGAGTGTGGCGGCCTAAAACCATGTTGTGATGGGGCTAGGGGGATGTGAGATGTAACTAATTGTAATACCAGTCATTCAGTGACTTTGGAGGGGGTGCAGAGGAGTGTGATGGGATGGTGTGAGGAAGGTAACATGGGGTGTCTGTTGGGTTTGGGGATAGTGATGATAATGCCATGTTTCCAGATATTGGGTATTGTGTTGTGTAGTAGCTGTATTTTAATATGTTGGTGAGTGCTTGTATGCCTTGTGGTCCTAGGTGTTTGAGGTGTATGTTGCTTATGTTGTCTGGTCCGCAGGCAGATGAGTGCATAAGGTTGCTAATGATGTGCTTCGTCTGGTTGTAAATGAAAGGTGTGAAGCCTGGGTCTGTGGGGAACTGTCTCTCGTGTCGGATGACATGTCAGTCGTCGCGATGGGGGTGCAGATGGCTGACATGTGAAAAGTGATTGATGAGAATGTTTGCTTGTTGTTTGTCAGAGGGTATGGTGTCTGCTGTTATGGTGGCAATGTGTGGTTGTGTAGTGCTGATGTTCAAGAGTGTGATACTGTTTAGTGTTTTGTAGAGTTTGCTGGTGTTTATTTTGTGACCAAGTGTTTGGAGATAATTATTCCAATTTAGTGTTTACTGTTCTGATATTTTATTGTTTATTTCAGTGTTAAGTTCTTGTATTTGTTGTATGATGTCTTGTGTATGGGGTGTTGGAGAGTGTCATAGTGTGTCACGTTTACTGATGAGGCCTTGAATTTCTGGTGTGAAGTTGGGGTTGTGTCTCTTTCTGTTGCCTCTAGGGATGTGTCTTTTGTCTGCATTTTGAATAATTGTATTGAAACTGTGCCCAGCGGTGATTATGTTTGTGATGGATGTACTGTTTAATGTTTCAGAGTGTTGTTCTGTTTCAATTGTGAAGGCCTCCCAGTTGGCTGTCTTATAATTAGTGTATGTGCATATGTGGCCAGCTGGGGTGATTCTGGTTTTGGTAGTGATGATGATTGGGAGGTGGTCAGAGCCAAGGTTTTTGACCACTCTTAAGGATGTTGTGGAAATGAGGTTT
Source organism: Coenobita brevimanus (assembly GCF_032717465.1). Taxonomy (NCBI): domain Eukaryota; kingdom Metazoa; phylum Arthropoda; class Malacostraca; order Decapoda; family Coenobitidae; genus Coenobita; species Coenobita brevimanus. The sequence goes on along the minus strand of NC_137053.1, from coordinate 32,340,722 downwards.
GGGGAGCAAAAGGTGATGTGTGGGGATGATGGGAGGAAGAGGGCTTGGTGTGGGATATGAGTATGTTGATGGAGATTATTGAGGATGAAAAGATTATCTGTATGGGATTGTAATACCAGCCCTCTGTCTGTGTCAGGGTTGTTGACATACCAGTCTGATTCCTTGGCATTGAAATCACCACCCAGGATGATGTTGGGTATGTTAGTGATGTGGTGTATTTGAGGAGAGTAATATTGTGTGGTATTGTGGGGGACGATTGGGGGGAATACATGTATTGGTGATTGTTATGTGTGATTTGTTACCAGTGGATATTTTGATTGATTGTACTTCTGTTGTGGTGTCATGTGGGGGGAGAAGTGACTTTGTGTGTGCACTAGTATCTGAAAAGTTGATGGATTGGTGTACCAGGGTGAAGATTCCACTGCCACCGCCGTTGCCCCAGTCTTGTCTAATAATGGTGAAATTATGAAATGTAGGTGTTTTCTGCATTCTGCATAGTTTTGTTTCTTGTAAGATGTCAGTGTGCATGTTTTGTTGTTTGATGAATTGTGTGAATTCTTGTTTTTAAGTGTTTATGCCATCTGTGTTTATTTAAAGAATGTTTATGTTGTGTGTATGATGTGTGTTGGCTGCTGCAGCACGGGAGGGAGGTGATGGTGTGGGTGGGGGGAAAGGGGTAGGAGAAGGTTGTGATGGAGATAAAGATTGGGGTGAATTAGATTGGGGTGGAATGGGAGGGGTTGAGGGATTGGATGGTGTGGGAAGGATCAGTGGGTTAGGCTGAGGAGGTGTGGAGGAAGTAGGAGTGCAGTTGGTGGAGGGGTTAGAGGGTGGGGGAAAGGAGCATAAGGTGCAGGTCCAGGTGTTTGTTTAATATTCTCTGGATGCAAGTGTGTTGTGCAGGTGTAATGGGTCCAGTTCTTGCAGGAATTGCACTTTATTGAACCCTTTGTCTGTTGGCTCGATGTACAGTGAACTCTCACATTTGGCGAATTCACTTTTGGCGATGGGATAGGATTGTACACAACACTCTGATTTGGCGACAGAAATCTCACGTTTGGCGAGTTGTTTATAATAAAAATATACTGTAACTGTATTCTATATATATATATATATATATATATATATATATATATATATATAATAAAAATATAGTGTAACTGTTGGAAGGACACAAGTCAGGAGTGAGAGCAGTGGAAATGAGTTATTTAAGTGGAGCCTGTGGAGTCACATGGAGAGATAGCCTGACAAATGAGGATATAAAGGAGCGTTGTGGTGTGGATGTGGATGTGATAGGAAGCGTTAGGAGGAATACACTGAGGTGGTTTGGCCATGTGGAGAGGATGGAGGGTGAAAGACGGACGAAGAGAGTGTATGTGAGTGAGGTGGGGGGGGGGGAGAGGGAGGGGGAGGCCGAGGATGAGATGGAGGGATGGGGTGGAGAGGTATATGAGAGAGGGGGGTGTGAGTTGGGAGCAGGGCAGTGAAATTGCGGGGGACAGGACGACGTGGAGGCAATTTGTTTGGGGCCACCCCGAACGGGATTGAGGCATCTGGCAATAGATGGATAGATAGATAGTATTCTATCATTTTTTTCAACAATTTTTTCATTAATCTGAATTAATTTCAACAAAATTTAGTTTGTATTGTGAAATTCAAGTCTTGTCTTCTCAAACCACTTAAAGTTTCAAGACATCTTTGTTTACACTTCTCTGCCAGCCACCATCACGTGCAGTACACTTCTCTGCCAACCACCATCACGTGTGCAGCATTTTGTCTGTGTTTTATTGTGATTCCCACCTGTGGTGAGGACTTGAGAACACATAATGGCTGATGAAACACAGAAAGGTGGAATGGGTGACTGTGGCATACCACCAAATCGCCCAGATGTGAAGAAAGGGCCAAAATGTGAGTGCAGAGTTGGGAAGAAATTCAACAAGTACACTTTGCAGGACAGAGAGTAAGTTGTCAAAATGTTTACGGCCAGTAATGTTATAATATAGTTGGAAAATCAGTCCAGTCATGCATGGCCAGAACCAAACTATTTTTTTCCCATTAGTTATTCAGTTCAGATTTGGCGAATTCCAGTTTGGTGAGCTTTTTTTTGCACCTATATCTTGCCAAATGTGAGAGTTCACTGTAATAAGTTTTGAACATGCTGGACATATGTATTTGTTGATGAGTCCTGGATTGCCTTCAATGTCACTGGCTAGAAGAAGTCGTCGAGAAATGACTGCTGGGGAGTCATTTTTCGGTGTAGAAAAAACGGTGTTGTTGTATGTGTTGAGAGATGTGATACCTGCCAGGGGACCAAAGCCACTTCCAGGTTCTCGGGCCCCACGAGGGGCCGGGGGGGTTTGCTGTCCTTCTTATCTGCTTCAACAGCATGGCCAGACAGACTGGGCTGTGCATTACAGTAAAACCATAGGCATAGGGGAAAAAGTTGTCAATGTTGTTGCTCAACCCTGGTCACACCTGGCCCAGCAGGCCCATCAGCTGCAGATGTGCTGCAGCAATGGAAGCGTCACATAGGTTCCCTACGCTGTTAATGTTGTGTCTGTGTCATATGTTCTGCGGTGCTTAATTTGGTGTGGATTGCTCTGCTGGGCATGTGTCACTTGTGATTTTTTCCATCCCAGATCTAAGCTAATAACTGAAGAGGACTGGGTGATTTCCTGATCTAAGCCTAGTTAGGTGAATTTAATCAGCTATATTTAAGGATACCCCTTATGGATGGATGTTTGCAGGGGGGAACTTGTAGTATAGTTTTCTGAGCAAGGTGCTGTATTACCATGTGTGTAAAATGAGTATCTTCGTGTATTTTATTGCTGGTGTTAGAGTGCCTGGAGGTTGGATTATGTTCAGTGTGTCTAGTTGTTGCTCCTTCATATAACGACAGATTTTGTGTTTGGTGCAGGCTGCCACATAGGATGATGTTTTATGTGTTGGTGCAGGCTGCCACATAGAATGATGTTTTATGTGTTGGTGCAGGCTGCCACATAGAATGATGTTTTATGTGTTGGTGCAGGCTGCCACATAGAATGATGTTTTATGTGTTGGTGCAGGCTGTCACATAGAATTAGGTTTTGTGTGTCGGTGCAGGCTGCCACACAGAATTAGGTTTTATGTGTTGGTGCAGGCTGACACATAGAATTAGGTTTTATGTCTTGGTGCAGGCTGTCACATAGAATTAGGTTTGTGTGTCGGTGCAGGCTGCCACACAGAATTGTGTGCCTCTCATGTTAAAGAGAACTTTGATTTCATAGAGTAAGTGAGCTGTGGGAGTGGTGTTGGTGCAGCTGATGATGTTACATTGAGGGATGTTCTGTATGATCTGCAAGATGATGCACTGAACATTAATGGGATTGGGCTCCATGCCAGGGAGGCATATGACATCATTGATCTGATGTATTGTTTGTAAGGTAGAGTGTTTCTTTTTTGTTATCCAAAGTGTGTCCCTGTAATTGTTTAGTGTCCTGGTCTGAGGGTGCGCCATCTCCTGATGCCTTGTACGTGGTTCATGAAGGTAGGTCCAGTGTCATATGTCACTCCAAAAATGTTATTGGCAGGGATATGATGCACTGGTGCATTGTTTATGATGTTAAAGGTATATCTGTGCTCATGATTGTTCCTGTTGATAAGTGTAGTGGTGGATTTGTCTGGAGCAAGCATCAGCCTGTTGTTCTCAACCCATGCCTGAAATGTATTCAGGTAGTCTCGTTGCAGTGTACTGGCTGTGTCGGCAGTGTGGTGTGTGGTTGTTATGGTAATGTTGCATGTGAGGCAGTGTTTGAATGGTTGGGTTGCAGGATTGCTATGCATGTATTGGTAAAAAAAAAAAAAAAGTGTGGATGAAACAAAGGAGCCTTGTGGATCTCTGTTAGGAAAGCTTTGTGTTTGTGATGGCTTACCTTGGTCAGCCAGATAAATAGTCGGCAAGCCAGCATTTATTGTTGTTCTTTACAATGTTTTGTTAGATTTTGGTGATTAGTTTGTGTTGAGGGATTTCATCTGTTGCTGTGAGAAGTGTATGTTGTGCAGGTCTTGTGTGGTTAATACTCTCACATGCATGTTGTGTGAAATTGGTTAGTAAGGTGTTTGAGGAATGTAGTGCTTGAAAGCCATGTTGTGAGGGAGTGGGGGGATATCAGATTTTAAATTGTTAAGAGTGAGGCATTTATTTTTTCTTGGATGGTATGCTAAATACTCATAGAGTCATGTGTCTGTATGAAGAAGAGTGTGTTGGGTTCGTGCTTGATTTCCAGATGTTGGGAATTCTGCAATGTGTGTAAGAGTAGTTGCTGATGTTTGTGAGGGCCTTGATTCTGTATGATCCTAATGTTTCAAGCATAGGTTGCTGATTTCATACCACCCTCAGCTTGTAGAGTTCTTTGTTTTCTTGTTGATAATGTTGTAGCTGAGTGGAAAAGACTGTCTGTTCAGAGAAGACTTTTTCAAATTCAGTGCACATTGGTGTGAGGTGACATGTTTCTGTAGCAGTTCATCAGTATATATGCTTGTTCTTTGTAAAAAAATGACATGTTGTGTGCTGGAGGTCATGACAGCATGTGTTGTGGAGGTGCTCATTAGTTATTTGTAAAAATGTTAAGTGTTTTGTAGAGCTGAGAGCAGTATGTAGATTGGCTGAGTATTGTAACAAAGGCTTTCCAGTTTTCATTGTACTTATTTTGTTGCCAGTGTTGTTATTTAATTGCTGAACCCTTGTGACTGTCATGGGATGGATGAGTCAGTGGATGGGAGGGGATAGTGTAGTGTTTTAGAGATTTGGATTAAGGCTAGGAATCTCTGGTGTAAAGTTTATGTTGTAGCATCATCTCCTGCCATGTGTGTTTTTTTTTTTTTTTTTTTTTTTTAATTACTTATTTTATGTAGCAAAGACTTCAAGCCTGTACAGTTGTTCCCTCAAGAGAGAGAGAGAGAGAGAGAGAGAGAGAGATCCCAACATTTTAAGATGCCTGGATATTGTACATTACATTAAAAACACTGGAGCTTGTAGGCAGAAGGAAGTACAGTGATCCTTTGGTCATCATCATCATCATCTGGACCTCCTTTCCCACCCTAGGGCAGAGTGAGGAGTAACAACATCCAGACAGCCTAATTTTGCTCAGTTGTGTGGGACACACTTCCATTCAATCATCATTCAAGCTCATGGAATCCTGGCTCCATCAGATAGGCAAAAAATATTTCACCACGCTTTGTAGCTTCACATATACTATACCTATCTCATTCAGTCTGAATGCTGTCACATTAAAAAGGGGTGCCAAATCCCTGGTTATGCACTTCCTCACAAAAAATTCATCCAGCCAGCTCGGTCTCTTGTCAGTCCCTTAGCCTTACCAACTTCCATACCTCTCTTCCTCACACACTCATCCACCATATCCCTCCACCTTCATCTTGGTCTGCCTTGTCCCCTCCCTTCTTCCAATTCACTCAGATATGAAATTGTACAATAACAAATGCACAGAATCTTTGGGGTAAATCCCAGTTGATACCATGCATCCCAACTGCAATCCCAAATTTTCCCTCCTACATTAATTTAGACCATGGGAGTCCCATGGGAGATGTAGTATCCTGATGATTTGGTGCTGAATGCAGAGAATGAAAGGGAGATGGAGGAAAGATTTAGGAAGTGGAGAGATGGTATGGGGCACAGGAGCTTGAGAGTATTCAGATAAAACAAAGGTGATGGTATCAAGGGTTGGCAGCAGTACTGTCAAAGAAGAGGGAGAGTGGCCATGTGCAGTTTGCCACAAGGCCATGTGAAGTAATTCCATCTAGTTCAGTGTTAGTGATAAGTAGATGCATAAGAGATGTAGTGGTATTAGAGATAGATTGTGAGATAATGCAGATTTCATGTGTGTGGTATGTCAGGGAGAGCTTGTGGAGATTGTCAGATGTGAAAGGATTGATCTTGCTGGTGAATATCTCTTGAATGTTTGGAAGTTTTGCTACTTGGGAGATGAGTTATATGCTGGAGGTGGGGCTGAAACTAGCTCTGTGGCTAGATCGAAGAGTGTTTGAAAGACGTTCAGGGAGCTGTTGCCTCTCCAGACATTGAGAGGGCTCTCCCTCCCTGCTAAAGGATCTTTGTAAGCAGCATGTATTAGGAGTGTAATGCTGTATGGTAGTGAGAACTGGGCAGTAAAGGAAGAGGATATTTTTGGCATAAACGTACAGAAATAACAATGATTAGGTGGATGTGCAGTACGTCTTTGGTTGCTAGGCCTGGGGGGACTAGGTGTACGATGGAAGAGTTGAGAAAAGGATGGAACTGGAGCATATTGGTGTTATGATGAGGATGCATAGATTGAGATGGTGTGAGCATGTGGAGAGGATGGGGAATGACAATTGAGTGCAGAAAGTGAGAAGTGTGAACAGTAGGGGAGGGGTTGCAAGAGGCAAACCGAAAAAGACCTGAGATGAGGTCACATTCTGTGACCTCATCTCAGGTCTTTTTCGGTTTGGATTCAGAAGTGGAAAGTCGTGTGTTTCCAACTTGATGAGTTTCTACTCAAGGGTGATAGATGTGGTACAGGAGATAGTTGGGTGGATTGTGTGTATTTAGATTTGGAGAAAGCCTTTGACAAGGTACCACACAAGGAACTAATGTAGAAATTGGAACACAGGAGGACTTAAGGAGAATCTCATAGAGTGGATGAGAGACTTCTTGAGAGACAGACAAATGAGGACAGTAATTAAGGACAGGTTGTCTGGATGGAGGGAGGTAATAAGTGGAATCTCATAGGGCTCGGTGTTAGCACCCGTAATGTTTCTGATTTTTGTCAGTGATATGGTAGATGGATTGAACAGTCTTGCAAGTCTGTTTGCTGATGATACAAAGATCATGAGGAGAGTGGAAGTTGAAGAAGACTGTAAAATCCTGTAGGAGGACTTGGATAGGATTCATGATCAGAGCCGGATTTGGGAAATGAAATTCAACACAAAAAAATGTAAAATATTGGAAATGGGTAAGAGTACCAAGGGACCATCACTGAATTATTTGATGGGTAGTGAACCAGTCACAAAAACAAGAGAAAAGAAGGACTTGGGAGTTCTGGTCCGGGATAATGTGTCACCCGAAAAACACATTAACAAGATAGTTACAGACGTACAGTCTCTTGACAAACATAAGAGTAGCATTTCATTACATGGATGAGATGATGAAAAAGTCGGTAGTGACCATGATCTGCCCCAGGTTGGCATATGCGGCAGTAATGTGGCCCCCACATAAAAAGAAAGATATGAACAAGATTGAGAGAATACAATTACAACAACCAAGATGGTCCCTAGCCTGGCAGATCTGTCGTACAGGGAAAGACTGAAAAAACTAGTCCTGCCTTCCTTAGAAGAAAGGAGAGAGAGGGGCAACATGATTGCAGTGTTCAGGGCCAGGATGGGAGTAGAAAAAATTGACAGAGAAGATCTGTTTGTATGGGATGAGAGAGTAACAAGAGGACACAGAATGAAACTAAAAAGGCCAAGTTGCTTGAAGGATATCAAGAAATATATTTTTCCATATAGATGCATAGACCTGTGGAATACCTGGACATAGAGATCGTTAAGTCTAAAAACTTAACCCTTTTCCGTGAAGGGAGGAGCGTAAATTCTGGCTGTGCGCGTAACTCTCGCTTGAGATCTTTCAGAACACTCGCGTAGAGACATTTTACTTTTGACGCTCGTAGGAAGGTTACTATTATCATAGAAAGGCCACTGTGGTCTCATTTTGAAGATGAAGAGTTTTACTCTGTCATACATTGTCCAAAAAAACAATATATCCATCCATCCATCCAACATCCAATCCCACATTGCCCCATGAGGAGCGCAGGAGCTTGGGCTAGGAAAGTTGGTCCCGGCATTTAAGATGAGAGTGACCAGCCTTACTCATCCCTGAGTGACACTACATGAGCAATAAACCCCAACCACCCCTTGGATATAAACCTTCACCGGCTCAATCCGATTGGAGCACCTTTATTACCCACTAAACCACCAGGAGCCAAAATTTGGATATATGGTTACCACCCAGTGTAGTAAATGGTTTCCAGGTGTACGGGAAACTATTTGGCTTGTCACTCAGTGTAGAGTCACCCATAGGCAGAATCAAGAGGAAAGAATGAAGGAAAGAAAGACAGAGGAGGGAGTGTAAAGTCACCTGCAGGCAGAAGAAAGAGGAAAGAATGAAGGAAAGAAAGACATAAGAGGATGGATGGAAAGAAGGATGGAGAAGAGGAAAGGGCAGACACCCGAGAGAAGCACTACTTCAAGTGAGTGGATGGTGAGTGCCCCCACCTACCACAAAAGACGATATATACAAAATAAAATGCAAAAAAAGTGAGTAGAAGTTCGTTTTCGTTTTCGTTTTCGTTTTTAAAGGCTCCAACATGCTTGCATGTGTCGGCCTTGGTCACCTAATGGCGGCTCTCCATGCTGCACGATCCATTGCAGCCTCCCTGTTCAGTCCCTTAACCCTAAGGTCACACTTAATGACCTCGTCCCATGTCTTTCTCGGTCTACCCCTCATAACCCCACCCCCAATATTAACACTTCTCACCTTCCTCACCCAACTATCATCCCCCATCCTCTCCACATGTCCAAACCACCTCAATCTACCTCTCCTCATCACAACACCAATACACTCCAGTCCCATCCTACCTCTCAACTCTTCCATTGTAAACCCAGCCCCTCCAGGCCTTGGACGCAGGGACGCACTGCACATCCACCTAATCATTGTCATTTCTGTACGTCTGAGCCGGCGAATGTCTTCCTCCTTCACTGCCCAGGTCTCACTGCCATACAGCATTACACTCCTAACACACGCTGCATACAAAGACCCCTTAGCACGTAGGGAGAGCCCCTCAATGTCAGGAGAGGCAAGAGCTCCCTGAACTTCTTCCAACCACTTCTCACCCTAGCCACAGAGCTAGCTCCAGCCCCACCTCCAGCACACAACATGTCTCCTAAATAACAAAACTCTTCCACACACTCAAGAGATTCACCAGCAAGTTCAATTCTTTCACGTCTGACGATCTCCACCTGCTCACCCCGGCACGCCGTACACATAAAATCAGCATTATCTCGCAGTCTACCTCTGATACCACTACATCTCTTATGCACCCATTTATCACACACACCGCACAAGATGGAATTACTTCCCACGCCCTTGTGGCAAACTGCACATGGCCACTCTCCCTCGTCTTTGACAGTACCGCCACCAACCCTAGATATCATCACTTTTGTTTTATCTGCATTTACCCTTAAACCCTTTTGCCCCATACCATCTCTCCACTTCCTAAACCTTTCCTCCGCCTCCCTTTCATTCTCTGCAATCAACACCAAATCATCAGCATACAACAACTCCCACGGAGTCCGTTTCTAAAGTCACGTGAAAGGGCTTCAAGTACCATGATAAACAACATGGGACTCAAGACTGACCCCTGATGCACACCAACATTCACGGAAAACTCATCACTCAAATCTCCATTCACTCTCACCTGGGTGTGAGCACCCACATACATGGCCATAACCACCCTAACCAGCCACTCCTCCAAGCCAAGCTTTCTCATTGCCCACTTCACCACCTCTCTAGGGACTCTGTCAAAGGCCTTTTCCAAATCAACAAAAACAAAATAAAGATCCCTTCTCCTACCAATATATTTTTCCTGAAGCTGTCGAACAATGAATATGGCATCAGTGGTCCCCCTGCCTGGCATAAACCCAAACTGCATCTCATCAATATTCACTCTTTCTCTAATCATACCTTCTAAAACTCTCTCCATTACCTTCATTATCTGATCTAAAAGCTTTATACCTCTATAATTCCCTCTTTCCAGGGCATCACCCTTCCCTTTATACACATTTACAATTACACTCTTCAGCCAATCATCTGGGACAACACACTCATAAATAATCCTATTTATCAGGTCAGTGACTAAACTCACCCCTATATCGCCTGAGGCCTTCAACATTTCGGCAGTCAACCCAGACACACCTGCTGCCTTCCCCACCCTCATCCTGCCTATTGCCTCACTCACAGTAGCAGTATCAATCAAAGGCCAAGGGCCAGACACTGGATCTGCTGGCTCCAAACCTTCCCTGTCCCAGTCAAACTCCTCATTCAACAACCGGTTATAATGCTCTCTCCATGCATCTTTAATATCCTCACTGTTCACCACTACCCTTCCTTCATCATTCTTCACACACTGCTCACCTATGATATCCCGATTATCCCTCTTCACCTGACCTGCCACCCTAAATATATTTTTCCTTTCCCCATGATTGAGGTTATCAAGTAATTGTCTCTGTGACTCAGACTTTGCCCTGTATACCTCTCTCCTAGCCCTACGCTTGGCAGCCAAATATTCCTCTTTGCTACCACCCTTCTTCCATTCCCGGAAAAGCCTTCTTTTCTCCTTAATTGCAGCTTCTACACCCTCATCCCACCACCAAGTTACTTTATGTCTTGGTGGTCCTCTTGTCCAGCCGCATGTTACATTAGTAACTCTCAAGAAATTGTTCTTGAGGGCTCTGTACTGTTCATTAACGCCTCTGTCTACAGCTCCCTGTTCAGCCACCACTCTCCTCAACTCGCTATAGAAGGCATCCCTTACTACTTGGTTTTTCAGCTTCCATATTTTCCTCCTAGGTACATAAGTCCTCTTTTTCATCATTTGTTCTTTAAGCACCATATCACAAATCAATAGTTTGTGCTGCTGCACACACTCCTCACTTCCTATAACTTTAACATCCCTCACTAACCTCCTATCGGCCCTCCTAACCAGAAAATAATCTATCTGACTGCTATTTCCCCCAGACTCATACGTAATTAACCTACTGTCTCTTTTCCTAAAATATGTGTTGCACACAATCATGTCCGTTGCCTCCCCAAACTCGAGTATCCTTTCCCCTTCTGCATTCCTTAGACCATATGCACATCCCCCATGCACTCCTTCATAACCTTGGGCTGCTTCACCTACATGACCATTTAAGTCCCCTCCCAAAATCACTATCTCATCATCCCGCATACCACCCACTACACGTATTAAATCATCCCAAAATCTATCTTTCTCTGATTCATCCAATCCTGCCTGTGGAGCATATGCCGATATAATCACAGCTATCTTTCTTCCCAACAGAATTTTCACAACCAATATCCTATCGCTTACTCTCAAAACATTCATAACATATTCCACCCATTTCTCCGCAACCATCACACCAACACCTCCATATCCGTCTGTCCTCCCCTGCCAAAACAACTTATAGCAACAGTCCTTCCCAACAATCTTTCTGGCTGATCCACCCCTGTACCGGACTTCCTGCAAACACGCCACGTCCACCCACCTCCTACTGAATGCCTCAACGACTTCCCCTGCTCTTCCCCTCAAACTTCCCACATTCCATGAATCCACCCTCATCCCCATGGGTGATTTACTGTCCTCAGGCTTGCTTTGAAACCTTTTTTGTTTTGTCATCTTCAGTATTAATAAATGGGGACAGACACAGCACAGGTCCCACTCACCGCACAATCCCATGTCCAGGCAATGGATCTGGGACCCCTAGCCCACCAGCTTACCAGTGGCTGTGGTAGTGGCCTTGGGGCACCCTGCCAGGACAGCTGCAGGGACACCCTCCAAGCATGTCTTGGCACTGCAACTATCCCGCCATTATACACCCACTGATAGGGCAGCCTCCTGGGACGCTACTCCCAGGTTCGGGCCCCTCTCTATTGGGCGGAAGCGGCAGCCTGGGAACCGCAATGCCCTGTACCCTCTAGCACAGGCCCGAGCCCCATCTCGCCCTGGACCCATGATCTATGCCGGCGGAACCCCTGCCACGCCTCCCCCCAGAAGTCCGCCACTAGGTAGCGGGGGCAAAGTTTTCTGGCCGCATGCCCTTGCTGGCGCCAACCCCTGTAACGTAGTGGGATACGTTGTGTGAAATGTAAAGTGCATGTGGTGTAGTGCATAGATAGTTAGAGGAAATGTTTGGGAGAGTATGCTGGTCTACTCTCCATGTTACTGTCACACTGAAAAGGTCAGCAAAGGGGGATGGTTAGATAGCTAGTGAAACAGGAGCTCCAGCTCTCCCTATCACCAGCATTCCCATTCCCCTCGGGAGTACTACCCTGTTCGGCCCGTGCTACGGCCTCCTCCTAACCATGCTAAAGTTTTACACCAGCTGTGGCAGGCTTGGCTCTGCCCACTTTTGCCCGTAACATCCAACAAAAATGACAACTCCCTAAATATTTCTTTAGAGATTACATCGGATGACGGTCAAAATCGTCATACTGACATCAGAGGTTGACAAAAATATTAATGATGACCCAGGTTGTTATTGGTAAGTTTAAGGGTTAATTGAGTTCAAAGCTAAATTTGACATATCGAGAAAGAGAGATGGGACCTCTCGAGCGTAGCTCATTTCCTGTATATCACAACTAGGTATACACACATACACACACACAGGTCGCCGACAGAGATGGAGCTCTTCCTGGATCATGGAGAAATAATCGCAAAATCAGCAACGAAAAGAAGACCAACCTATTTGTAATTATGCTAATGAGTGCGTGAGTGGTGGTCCCGTTGGACAGTAGTAAAAAACCGCGGTTTCACCTACAAAAAGAACAAGAAATAGTGAAAATAGTCTCCATATGGTTGAATCATGGCGGACGGTGCAATGTTTACACGTGACGAGAGAGAATTCGAGGGCTTCTGTGAAGAGGGTGTGGGAAATGGAAGTATTGAGTTGAACCAAACAAGAATAGCAGGTGTAGAGAAAACAGTGGAGAGGAATGTCCAGGAGATGAAAAAGGTATGGGCAGTAATTAAAGAGTTACAGGAATGGACCATAGAGCAGGATAATGAGATCAAAAGTTTAAGGAATACACTGGAAAAAATTCGTACACACAGTGACGAACAAGAAAGAGAAGTTACCGAATTAAAAGTTAGCAATGAATCAGCCTCTAATGAAATAAATCAGCTTAAGAGCGAGAATAAGAGGTTAGAAGAAAAAAGGGACAGGATGAAAAACAAACTAGATGAATACGAATCTAAATCAAGAATACAGGACGAGCACATTAAAGAAATCAAAGAGCAACATAAGGGGTGGAAGAAAATTCAGGAAGAAGGAAATGTCAATTTGAAAAAGATTATAGAACAACAAAGGAAGGAAAAAGTGGAGAGGGAAGTGGTTAGGGTACTGAGAAGTAGAGAATCTTTAATTAGAGATGTAGCAGATAAGAAAAAGTGTATAATAATTTCAGGAGTTAAAGAAAAATGTATGACAATGAGATCAGAAAGAGAAAGAGAAGAACTGAGGAAGGTTAAAGAAATAATATCACTAGTCATGGAGGAAAACTACGAAGCTCAAGAAGAGATTGAAGAGGTGTTTAGGTTAGGAAAGTACGAGAAAGGAGGGGCAAGGCCATTGAAGATAAAGTTTAAGTCCCAAGCAACAGTAAATGAAATTATCAGTAGAACATGGAAATTATCAGACAAGGAAGGGTTCAAAAATGTTTGGATAAGGAGAGATGCAAATGAAGAAAAAAGAGCTAAGATAAAAGAATTAGTACAGGAAGCAAAGGTAAAAACCGAACAGAGAATGAAGGAAGAGAAGACAGTGTTTTATTGGAGAGTAATGGATCAGAAATTAAGGAAGTGGTACCGGCGGAGAGGAGAAAAGAGGGTATAAAAAACATTTTAAAAAATTGGAAGGTGGCATATACTAATGTTGATGGTTTATTATTTATTTGAGGATGCATGAACCTGATGTTATGTGCTTTGTAGAGACAAAATTAGGAGAAGATATTGATGTTTATATAGGAGATGGTAAATACAAATTGTGGAGAAGAGACAGAAGAGAAAAAACGGGAGGAGGAGTGATGATAGCAGCGAAGAACAACATAAATGTAGATACCGTGGAAATGGGAGAAGGCAGGGCTGAAGTGATAAATATGAAATTAGAAACTGGAGAGAATAGCAAGGGAGATATGGCAGTAGTGTATGTTCCCCCTAAGACAAGAGCATGGAGTGATGATGAATACAAGGAAATGTTGTCAGACTTGGCTAGCTATTTACAGAAAATGATTGAGAAAAGTAACAATACAATTTTAATAGGTGACTTCAATTGTAAAGAGGTGAACTGGGAGGAATGGGACTCAGGAGGCAGCAAAGGTTCATGGGGCACTACATTATTAAATATTGCAATGAACAATGTAATGACACAATGGGTCAAAGAAGAGACACGGTTCTGAGGTGAGGACACACCAGCAAGACTAGACACTGTTTTACCAAAGATCCCCATGTAATAGAATCCTTGGAATATCTGTGCCCTGTTGGAAAAAGTGATCATGTGGTCATTGAGTTCTAGATGATATCATGGGACATGGAGCCAAGAGACGAGCTTTATAGGCAAGGAAGATACAACTTTGGGAAAGCAAACTTTACAGGATTGAGAAAATTTTTCGAAAATGCAGATTGGAGAAAATTCAGAGAAATGAGAGATACAGAGTAAGTGGGATATTTTTCTAGGCTTTTATAATTTGGGAGTGGAAAAATTTGTGCCAAGAGTAAGGGGGAAAGAAAACAAAAAAAAGGAGTGGGTTAACAGGTGTATGATAGCAAAAAAAGAGAGAGATAATGCGTGGAACAATTGGAGAAAGAGAGGTAACAACAGAACAAAGGAAGAATATAAAAGAACTGGAAATGATTACACAAGAATACATAGAGAGGAAGAAACGAATTTTGAAAACGGTATAATAGACAAATGTAAGGACGAACCCAAACTGTTTTATAGATTTGTCAATGGCAAACTGAAACAAAAGGATGGAATCACCAAACTGAAAGTAGAAGGAGAGGTATATAAAAATGCGGCAATGCAAGCAGAAATAATGAACAAACATTTCCAATCAGTTTTCACTAATGAAAGTGAGTTTGTGGAAGGGGAGGGAGTGACTAGAAATGTAGTGATAAAAGATATAAAAGTGGGAGTACAGGAAGTGTATAAATTACTGGAAACTCAAGATGTAAAGAAAGCCCCAGGACCAGATGGAATCTCTAATTGGGTACTGAAGTAATGCAGAAAACAACTGGCAGATAAGATTCACAGTGTAATTGTGTGCTGTCTGGAAGAGGGGAAAGTGCCTCAAGAATGGAAGAGGGCAAATGTGGTACCAATTTATAAGGAAGGAAACAGGGAAGAACCCCTGAATTGTAGACCAGTGTCCCTAACCAGCATGGTCGCAAAATTGTGCGGGAGAATTCTGAAAGATCTATCTATCTGTCTATTGCCAGACGCCATAATCCCTTGAGGGGTGGCCATTTGACTTTGAGTTATTGGTTTTATGGGGAGGGGCACTAACCCTCCACCAACCCACTTGTTGACACGTGGGGAGCACATATGGGTTGGTTATATGGTTACCACCCAGCGTTGTAAATGATTTCTTGGCTTACAGGAAACCATTTGGCTTGCCACTTAATGTAAAGCCACCTGTAAAGGAAAGAAGAGCAATAAGAAGTGACAGGAAAGATGGGAGATATAGGAAGAGAGGAGGGCAGGCACAGAAAAAGAATGATAAAGGATAAGGAAGAAGTAGGCAGCACTACATCAAGTGAGTG
This sequence comes from Coenobita brevimanus, assembly GCF_032717465.1. Classification (NCBI taxonomy): domain Eukaryota; kingdom Metazoa; phylum Arthropoda; class Malacostraca; order Decapoda; family Coenobitidae; genus Coenobita; species Coenobita brevimanus. The sequence continues at coordinate 32,325,096 of NC_137053.1, read as the reverse complement.
GATGACAGTCGCCACCACCTACCACCAATCTGAAAGATAGATGGGTAAAATGTCTGGAAGAGATGAATATTTTGGCTGATAGTCAGTTTGGATTTAGAAGTGGAAGGTCATGTGTGTCCAACTTGTTGAGTTTTTACTCAAGAGTGATTGATGTGCTACAGGAGAGAGATGGTTGGGTGGATTGTGTGTATTTAGATTTGGAGAAGGCCTTCGACAAGGTACCTCATAAAAGACTAATGTGGAAACTAGAGCATATAGGAGGACTGAAGGGGAACCTCCTGGAATAGATGAGAGACTTTTTGAGAGACAGACAAATGAGGACAGTAATAAAGGATAGGATGTCTGGATGGAGGAAAGTAACAAGTGGAGTCCCACAGGGCTCGGTGTTGGCGCCAGTAATGTTCCTGATTTATGTAAATGATATGGTAGTTGGAGTGAACATTTATGCAAGTCTGTTTGCTGATGATTCAAAGATCATGAGGAAGGTCGAGGTTGAGGAGGATTGTAAAATGCTGCAGGAGGATCTGGATAGGATACACGATTGGAGCTGGATGTGGGAAATGAAATTTAATGCTAAGAAATGTAAAATATTGGAAATGGGTAAAAGTACCAAGAGGCCATCATTGAATTATTTGATGGGTAATGAACCAATCACAAAAGTGAGAGAAGAGAAAGATTTGGGAGTGCTGGTCCAGGATAGCTTGGCACCTGAAAAACACATTAAGAAGGCAGTTAGAGGGACGTATAAACTCCTGACTGATATAAGAGCAGCTTTTCATTATATGGATGAGGAGATGATGAAAAAATTGATAGTGGCCATGATTCGCCCCAGGTTAGAATATGCAGCAGTAGTGTGGTCCCCACACAAAAAGAAAGATATAAACAAGATCGAGAGAATACAAAGAACAGCAACCAAAATGGTCCCCAGTCTGGCAGATCTGTCGTATAGAGAGAGGTTGGAAAAGCTGGATTTGCCTTCCTTAGAAGAAAGGAGAAAGAGAGGAGACATGATTGCAGTGCTCAGGGCCATGGTGGGAGTAGACAGAATTGACAAAGAAGGTCTGTTTGTATGGGATGAAAGATTAACAAGAGGACACGGAATGAAATTGAAGAAACCAAGCTGCTTGAAGGATATCAAGAAATATAGTTTTCCTTATAGACGTATAGACCTGTGGAATAGTCTGGACAAAGAGATCATCCAGTCTAAAAACTTAAACTAGTTTAAAGCTAAATTTGACTTATTGAGAAACAGAGACGGGGCCCCACGAGCATAGCTCATTTCCTGTATATCACAATTAGGTAAATACAATTAGGTAAATTAGGTAAATACACACACTTGGAGCCAGAGCGAACGGACGTGTCGCTACTACCTCTGCAGACCTTAAGTAGTTGTCAAGAATTATGTTTGTCCTGTCTCCTGTAGTCTCTAAAGTTTAAAGTATTGTCTTAATGGAGTCAGCCAAAAATGTAAAGAGCCATTGTCAGTAATTATTTGTGTATACATGAATGTTCATAGGAATCTCGCTAACAGCTGTTATTTCTGTACCCAACCATCAAACATGGCCGACAAGGTAAACATTGAGGGACCTGAATTTCCAGGATTTGACAGTGAAACAAGTGTGATGGATTTAGTTAAAACAAATGCTCATGTGCCCTTCGGGCCCCTCGCACTTGCTCCTGCGGAGGGCTCTTGCATTTATGTGCTGTTCTAATGTAACATTGTCACTTGGATTTTTTGCAGCTAACCAATTGATTGTGTTATTTGCAGCTTCGGTAATGGAACCCAGTTTATTTTGAGTTCTACCTCTGGGCAAAAAATTCTGCAGAGATCCTATGCTGGGCTTCGGGAGCAGCGTTTTTTTGGTCAAAATGTAATCGCTCATTATAGTCAAAGTTTTTCAGTCGTGATGGGACCAAGATTTTTTTACATCAGCAATTTTTTTTCCGATTTTTGTGCCAATTTTGGTGCGATTTGAATGTGTAGTTTCGGCTGCCCAAAGTACACACACACACAGACAGACACAGGGCTACAGTATATTAGATGTTGATTATGAGAATTAGTGAACTAGAAAATAAAGTGGACAATCTAGTATCAAGAAACATGCCAGAAAATACCAAAAACACTGAGTCTGATACAGGCTAATGAGACAGCAAACCAGGTGATTGAGAATTTGAAATGAGAAAATATCAAATTAAGGAGAAAATTAGAAGAGAGCAGTAACAAAACGGAGAAGGTGAGTAGTGTGTAAGAAGAGCAAAAAGCAGAGTGGGCACATGTGGAAAGGACAGAAAGAAGTGGTCAACTTAAGGGAAATCATTCAGGAAGAAAGGGAAGTGAGCAAGAAAAAAATGGAGGAATATATAGTTAAAATATTGAAGAAGGAGGAGGAAATAGTGAGAGAAACTGCAGAAAGGAACAGATGTGTGGTAATATTTGGAAACAGGGAGGAGGAAGAAAAGGTTTGATCTGTGAGGCTCGAGAGAGACTCGAATCAAGTGAGAAAAATATTGGGAAAGATCGATCCTGAAGAAACCAAGTGGAAAAAACAAATTGAGGATGTAAGGAAGATAGGGCCGTATAAGAAAGGGGAAGCAAGACCAATGAGAGTTAAGTTGTCATCAGAAAGTGTAGTAAATGATATACTGTACTTAGAGTGACCTGGAAACACTAAGTAAAGAGGCAGGGATGGAAAATATTTCAGTAAGAAAAGTTATGAATGAAGAAGAAATAGACTTTTTAAAATCTTTGAAGGAATAAGTAAAGTAAGAAAATCAGAGGATGACAGAGGAAGAATGTAAAAACTTTTTTTGGTGAGTGATGGATATGAAAGTAAGGAAGTGATGTGAGAAACTAGACGTGAAGGAAACAAGGGGGATGGATATGAATATGAAAATGAGAAGAATGAGTAAAGATAAAACTGGGGCAGTAAATCGAAGAATCATGTACAGTAATGTAGATGGGTTAATGTCTAAGAATCTGGAAATTGGAGACTATCCATCCATCCATCATCCAATCCTACATTGCCCCATGAGGAGCGTAGGAGTCTGGGGTTAGGCAAGTTGGTCCTGACATTTAAGATGGGAGTGACCAGCCTCACTCATCTCTGAGTGGCATTACATGAGCAATAAACCCCAACCACCCCCTGGGTATAAACCTTCACCAGCTCAATCCGATTGGAGCGCCATAACTACCCACTACACCACCAGGCGCCATAATTTGGTCATATGGTTACCACCCAGCATAGTAAATGGTTTCCTAGTGTACAGCAAACCATTTGGCTTGTCACTCAGTGTAGAGTCACCCATAGACAGAAGGAAGAGAAAGGAATGAAGGAAAGAAAGACAAAAGAGGGAGTGTAAAGTCACCCTTAGGGAAAAGGACGAGGAAAGAATGAAGTAAAGAAAGACAGAAGAAGACGAAAGGAATGGAGGGAGGAGAGGAAAAGGCAGACACTGGAGAGCCGCACTACATCGAGTGAGTGGATGGTGAGCGCCCCCTATATAAAAGAAAAGAAACCTGAAATTGTTTGCTTGTTGGAGACTAAATTGCCCCATGATGTTGATACAAAATTATTTGGATGGAACAATTATAATATTTGGAGGAAGGATAGAGGAAGCAAATTTGGGGGCGGTGTAATGATTTTAACTTGTTCTGACTTAAGAACAAAAAATATAGAAATTGAAAATACCATGGCTGAACTCTTGTGAGTGGAAATGAGGACTGTTATGGAGAAGAAAATAGATGTAATAGTGTTTTACATGCCCCCTAAACTAAGGCATGGACCAAAGAAGATGATGAACAGTTAATAAGAAAATCCATTATTAAGTTAAAGATGTTAATTGGATGAAGAAATAGAATAATAATCATGGGGGATTTTAGCTATAGAGAAGTTGATTGGGTATATATGGATGCTGAGAACAGTGAGGTATCTTGAGGAAATAAATTAATGGGACTGGTGATGGAAAACATGTTAACTCAATTAATTAAAGAAAATACAAGAATTAGAGGAGACGACGAACCATCAAGGCTCGACTAGGTATTCACAAAGGACCCAAAAGATGTGAGGAACATAACCTACCAATGGCCCTTTGGTAAAAGTGATCATCTGGTTATTGAGATGGAAGTGGTGGGAGTAAGGGAAGGAGAAAGAGATGAAAAACACAGAGGAAGTAGATACAGTTATGGGAAGGCAGACTTTGCTTCCCTGAGGAACTTTTTCCAAAATGTAGACTGGAGTAAAATGAATGTGATCACAAATGTTGATGAGAAATATGAGTTTTTGATAGAAGTATATAAAACAGAAGTTAGTAAATATGTCCCGAAATTCTCCATAGCATTGGAAAGGAAGAAAGAATGGTTTAACAATAGGTGTAGAATGGCACTTGAGGCAAGAAAATGAACATGGAATAAAGTGAGAGAAAGGTATAGTGAAAAGGCTAGGGAGGAGTACCAGTAGGCAAGAAATGAATATGTAAGGGTGCAGAGAGAGGAAGAAAGGAAATACGAAAAGATATTGTAACTAAATGTAAAAAAAGGGCCTAAACTGTTTTCTAGGTTTGTAAATGGTAAAATGAAAGTTAAGAACAGTATAATATGATTGAGAGATGGAGATGAACTTAAGAAAGAGAAGAAGATGTGCGAAATAATGAACGACAAGCTGCAGTCAGTCTCTGTGTTGGAAGAGGAATTTAGGGAACCTGATATGGAACCCAGGATGATGGGAATGGCAGAAATTACAATTGACATGAATGAGGTGCTGCAACTGATGAGGGATTTGAATGTGAGGAAAGCAGTGGGACCAGATGGTGAGGCTGGATTTGCTGCACTGATTTTCCACAGTCCTGTATTTGTAAGTTAAATATTTACTGTTCTGGTATGTAAGTAAAAGCACTTAAAGTTAAAGCGTTAAATAAAGCCTTGTAACTAGTTAACCTGATGTATATGATTACCCATGATCGTCTGGTTCCAAGACAATTATCCGTCAAGTCAATTTGCTGTCAGACAGTTCCCCTTCAAAATGTGGACAATTCCCCATCAGGACAATTTGCACCCTGAACGATTCCCCGTCATTCTATAAATATACTTATTTCCCCTTTGAATTATATTTAAGCATCACCCACAGCTGTCTTCATTAATGATGGCGAATTGTCTTGTTATTGTTGTGATGGCAAATTGACTTGACGACGAATTGTCCTGAAACCAATTGACATACCAGTGGCAGATAACAGCAAAACACCACATTTAGGGGGTCTAGGGAGCAAAATAAGTAGTATTTAAACCTTATTCAGTTTCGCGCCAAGCACGCCACAGTTGGAACAAATCCCTAATGTTAGGGGCGAGCTTGTTGTAGTATATATCATCATCAGCCGTTTGAGTATCCACTGCAGGACCAGCCTATCCCAACCGAAGTCGGGACGATACGGCCAAAGTATCTCTACCAAGTGGCTTAGGCTGTCTGGTAGAGATTGTATGTAGGGTGAGAAGTGCTTGTAAGTGTAATTGTAGTGTTGAAGTGGCTTTGGATGTGTGTGTAGTCTGTGAACCAAGTGTAATCGGCCCGTGCAAGCTGACTGGGTGCAGCCATACTTTACAGTAAGTGACACTGGTTCAACCACAGCACCCCTTGTGTTCGCCAATGCAGTACGTGGCCAGGTGAACACTCCCAAAGTTTATTACCCTGGCGGGGCACAAACCCTGGTTCACCCGTGTACAAAACGCACATTCTACCACCGTACCACAGAGGCTTCGTAGTATACTGTATATATATATATATATACACATAAATACATACAGTCACTACATGTTTTACGTTGATTCGGTTTACAATAATTTGCTACAACAATAATAGAAAAGTTCCACCCCAAAATCCAATTTACGATAAATTTCCCACTACAGTAGACCCCCCATCAACCCGCACTAATGGGAATTTGAAAGTGCTGGTTAAGTATTTCTACCAGATGTATGAGAACTACTCCCGTGGGTAGGTTATTTAAACATTTTTTGGCACCCTACTGTATACCTAACACTCCATGGCACCATCCTACCACGTATTTCTACCGAGTTGAATGTTTGTATCACCGTGTACACCCAATATTTGTTGCTCAGATTCGGGTAAATAACTACTGTATATTATTTCTTTATTCTTAGCGTTGAGAAGTCATTAACCTCTTATCAAAAGATAGGTCTGGAATAAATAAATGTTCACACGCTGCAGCACACTATTTATTTAAAGTAATAAATGAAAGAATTCACAGACATGGCTCATAAAATACTGTATATTTCTGAAGCTTAAACACACGTCCGATTGTTGCCAGGCGAATGCATGTTTTTCTGTGCTAATGACTCAAACATTTATTTCTTAATTATCCCTGCTGGCTGGAACACACGTTGTCTGAATGTGTCAGGAGTACCGTAATTAAATACGGAAGGACCTCTGCTGGCTGCAACACTCGTTCAAATGTTGTCAGGAGCGGGTTATGCATTTTTTGTGAGCGACTGTTGTCCGTCTCCCCGCACCCATCCTCATTCCTAAGAAGCCCATTGAATGAAAACTTTAATTAAGCATTCCACTTTGCAGTTGATATCCCGCTTCATACTGAGAATTTTCAAGCACAGTCATATGCTAGCTGAACTACAAAACCAGTATGTTAAGATAAATGATGTTTTTGTTGGCAAGTGACTTCGGTAACTTAAGCTGGTGGGAGCAAGTGACTAGGGAAACAATGTGTTAGTCTAATCTTTTTTTGAGCAAGAAACCTGGTAAGAATAACGATAATATATAATGCAACTCTGCAGCCTACTGATAAAATATTGTGTAAGTACTCACTCATCCTTACGAACATTGTTAGAGTCGAAGGACAGCTGGATGGTCACCCTCCACATCCACAGTGGATGTGGATGGCACTGGTTCTGGCTGCCACGGCAGTTTTGATGACTGCTGTGCAGCTCTCTGGAACATCGTTTTAATGTCACTTTGTTTTTCTTGCGCCTCTCAGTAATCATCTGGTTATTCAGTTGGTGCAGAAACATTTTGGATTGTGAGGAAAAAAACGGTTTCGTCACGGCAAACTTGATGACGGTGTTCATTGCATTTATTCCCTCACTCCATGAAATTTTAGTCTCTTCAGGCTCTTCCTCGTCACTTTCTTGGTCCTTGGCGTTTTCTTTTCCTCTGTTCATCACTACATCTATTATTTGCTCGGTGCTGAAATTATGGGTGACAGGAATATTTTCATCAACTTTCAACCACTCCCTAACTTCTTCCTGGGGAACAATGTGGCCTGCCAAGTTGCATACCTCCTGCTGAAGATCCTCACTTGATGTTTTTTCGGTCAGGAAGCCCTCAAATTGTTGTTCGTCGTCAGAGCTTTCTGATTCAATCATAACCATAGGCCACATGTTGCGCCAACACCTACTGTGGGTTTGTTTCTTCACATTTTTCCACGCGACTGCCAGAGTGTAAATAGCTTCTCTTAAGTTAAACTCCTTTTGAAACTCACCAATTTTCCCATCAGCATTTAGGACTTTACGCATAAAGTCCCGCTTGTACAACATCTTGATTTTTGAATGACACCCTGGTCCATGGGTTGAACAAGGCTGGTAATATTGGGTGGCATGAACACTGCAAAAATGTTACCATTTACAAGCTGATCAGCTGGGGGATGCGCTCAGCAGTTATCAAGCACAAGCACCACTTTACTGTCCTCTGGCTTACCAGTTTTCTTAAGCTTAAGATGGTTCTTAACACTTGGAACAAACACATGGTGAAACCACCAAAGAAAAATTTCACAGTCCATCCAGGCATTATTCTGTGCTTTGTAATAAACTGGCAAATCAGATAACCCTTTAAAACACCGTGGCTTGCCGTACTTGCCAATAACCAGCAGCTTGAGTTTGTGTGTACCTGCCGCATTTGCACAGACAAGCACAGTCACTCTATCCTTATTTTATTTGAATCCATGTGAAACTTTCTTATGGCCACATGCAAGAGTTGATGTTGGTAAGCATCGCCACATCAGCCCAGTTTCATCGGCGTTATATATTAGCTCAGCAGTCAATCCGTGTTCAGAAACAAGGGCACTAAATTTGCTTACAAATTCGTCTGCAGAGACTGTGTCGGCAGACTTCTGTTCCCCCAAGATATCCAGCTACCTTATTCCATGATGAATTTTGAAGCGACTTAACCAACCGCTTGAAAAGACACATTTCTCTTCTGTGTTCATTTTTTCATGAAACTCTTTTGCTTTTTCAATCAACAGAGGACCCGAAATGCATGCGCCCTCAGACCTCATTGTCTGGAACCACTCATACAAAGCACGATCGAGGTCCTCTAACTTTGCTGTGCGCAGTGTTCGTCGCTTTTCAATGCCATCAGATGTTTCAGTTTTCATGAAAAATTCTTTCAGTTTCTGCGACTGTGCTTTGATATCGTAAATCGTGGATGAACCGATGTTGTACTCTTTCATCAACACTGTGTTTCACACCGCTTTCAATTTTCTTACATATCTCTAGTTTCTGTTTTAGAGTTAACACCACCCTTTTTCTCTTGTTAGAATCGTCCTTAGGCATTGCTGGATGATTTTGTGATAGACTTTTCTTGTAAAAGCGTTACAAAACACGGAGATAGTAGCGGAGCGGCAGCAGTGACCTACTCAGCTCGGCGACAGTGCAGAAAAAGGTCGTGCTGCTTTGTGCTTTACAAAGTCATCCATGTGTGGGGCCATCCACCTAGTGCAACCTAGAACCACCTACCCAGCACAGACTAGAACCATCAGCCCGGCGCGGCCATAGAAGCATGCAAAATTCAGATTTATTTATTTTTTTTCACGAGTCAAACATTTTTATACACTCTGAATTTGCCAGTTTTTTAAAACTGCCATTTTTTTAACTTCCGGATGAATGGGGTTCTGCTGTATAACGATTTTGCCATTGAAAAGCGCCAGGTTTATGCAAGGTGACCTTTGCTTGTCCCAGGCAAGATGGTGACCCCAGCGTGCAACGCATTGTTATGGTTCAGGTCCCGCCACCCCTTCAAAGCCCTGTCTTTTCAACTTGTTCATGTGCGCCCCCTGTTATCGTCAACTCTCAGCCTTCAATACAAGTTTCTCTAACTGTCAACACCAAACTACATGCACAGTACACACCACACTTCCTTTTCCGAAATTTAAAAAAAAAATCATGGCAGCAAAACACGTGGCCTTGGAGTCCCCATGGGGGGGGGGACCATAAATGCCCCCACCTTCCGCCCCTATCCCGGTAATGACTTGAGACACCTGGACCACTGTCTGACTCTTCTTCTTCATTTCTGCAACATTCGCGGCCTTTTCTCTAACTTTCGCTCTGTTGAGCATCACCTCTCCTTCTCTTAACCTCACCTTCTTTTTCTAACTGAGACTCAGCTGTCTGAGGCAACTGACAGCAGACCCTTTTCTGTATCCTCCTACTTTCTCTATACTCATTTCAAAGCCAAAGGTGGCTGATGTTTATATATTCACAACAACATATCTTGCTCTCATGTTCCTGAACTTGATTCTTCTGAATTCTCTGCGCTTTGGCTTCGGCTTTCCTGTCATTCTTTGACTAAATATATCTGCGCTGTTTACTTATCTCCTAGTTCTACTATCAAAAATTCTTTGACTGTCTTACTTCTACGATGGAATGCATTCTATCCATTTCTCCTTTCTCTGAAATCTCCATTCTAGGAGATTTCAATGTTCACTACCACCTTTGGCTCTCCTCTCCTTTCACTGATCCACCTGGTGAACAAGCCTACACCTTTTCTATCCTTAATGACCAAAAGCAGCTTGTACTGCACCCAACCCGTATCCCTGACCCCCTTGGAGAGAGCTCCAACATACTTGACCCCTTCCATACAACTAATCCTTCTGCATACATTGTTAATCTTTTCTCTCTGTTGGGCTCCTCCGATCACAACTTTATCACCTTAACCTGTCCTATTGCTCCGGTATGGCCTGCAGACCCTCCAAAGAAATGTTGTCTGTGGCACTTTGGAGCTGCAGATTGGGGGTCCCTCAGGGGGTACTTCTTTGATTTTCCTTGGAATGATTATTACTTCCATGGCCGGGAGCCATGTGGGTGTGCCTTGCGCATTATGGAGGTTATTCTCTCGGGCATGGACTCATCCATTCCTTTCTCATATCCTTTGACTAATGCAAGCAAGCCTTGGTTTAATCACGCTTGTTCTAGTGCTGTCTGCAACAAGGAGAGGGCCTATAAAAGGTACCGGATCCAACTCACCCCTGAATCATATCTTTTATACGTTTCTGCCCGGAATTGTGCTAAGTCTGTTCTTTGCTCTGCTATAAATAATTTCATCCGTACTAAATGCTCTCAACTCTCTAACTCGAATTCTTCCCGCTTCATCTGGCACCTTGCCAAAAACCTTTCTAACAACTTTACCTCATCATCCTTCCCTCCCCATTTCTACTCTGATGACTTTGTAGCTATTTCTTCTACTTATAAAGCTGATCTCTTCGCTCAGACTTTCTCCTCCAATTCCACCTTAGATGATTCTAGTGCTGTTCCTCCATCACTTCCCCCCTCTGACTTCCTCATGGCTGACATTTAAAATTTCTCCATCTGATGTATTTTATGCCATCACAGGCCTCAATACTAATAAGGCATATGGGCCTGATGGAGTCCCTCCTGTTGTTCTCAAGAACTGTGCTTCTGTGCTTACACCCTGCCTAGGCAAACTCTTTCGCCTTTGTCTATCAACTTTTGTCTTTCCTTCTTGCTGGAAATTTGCTTTCATTCAGCCAGTCCCAAAGAAGGGTGACCATTCCCAATTTTCTAACTTTGTCCAATTGCGTTAACATCCTGTATCTTAAAAGTTTTCGAGTCAGTTTTTAATAGAAAAATTTTAAAGCATCTTTCCTATCACAACCTTCTTTCTGATCGTCAGTATGGGTTCCGTCAGGGACGCTCCACTGGCGATTTTCTCACCTACCTTTCAGACTCCTGGTCATCCTCCTTTCGGGACTTAGGTAAAAGCTTTGCCGTTGCACTTGACATCTGAAAGGTTTTCGATTGAGTCTGGCATATATCTTTAAATTCCAAACTGCCCTCTTACGGTTTCTATCCTTCTATCTGTGTCTTCATCTCTAGCTTCCTTTCTGATCGTTCTATAGCCACTGTTGTTGACGGCCATTGTTCTTCTCAAGAACTGTTAACAATGGTGTTCCTCAGGGCTCTGTCCTTTCACAAACTCTCTTCCTTTTATTCATCAATGACCTTCTAAGCTGTACATCTAACCCTGTCTACTCATACGCTGATGACCCCACCCTTCACCTTTCCATTCGGTTCCCACAACGTCGATCTCAGCAGTTACTTCAACAAACAAGGGATGAGGCTATGGCACATCTAATGTCTGACTTGGCTCGTATCTCTGACTGGGGTAAAAATAATCTGGTTGTTTTTAATGCATCAAAGATTCAGTTCTTACACCTATCAACCTGACAAAATCTTCCACAGGTATACACACTAATGTTTAATAATATTCAGCTTAATCCAGCATCATCTTTGAACATGCTTGGGGTTTTATTTACTCTGGACTTATCTTGGAAAGATCATATTACATCTCTTGTAAATTCTGCTTGCAAGAGATTAGGTGTGCTAAGCCGACTCCTTTCCTTCTTTACCTCTGCACAGTTGTTGACTCTATACAGAGGTTTTATCCGCCTGTGTGTGGAGTACAACTCTCATATGTGGGGAGGCTCCCCACATATAGCCCTTCTCAATAGGGTGGAGTCAAAGGCTTTTCGTCTCATTAACTCTCCTCCTCTTACCGACTCCCTTCAACCTCTGTCTCTTTGCCGCACTGTTGCATCTTTATCTCTTTTTTATCGCCGCTTCAATGGTCACTGCTCCTCTGAACTGTCTGCATGCATTCCTCCACCTCTACAATGGGCACATAGCACCCATCTAGCAGCAAACTCTCATCCCTTTTCTGTCCAACTCTCTAATGCAAGAGTTAACCGTTACTCCCAGTCCTTCATTTATGCAACAGGTCAACTCTGGAACTGTCTCCTTCCGTCTGTATTTCCTGCTTTCTTTGATCTCCAGTCTGTCATACGCAGTGTGTCCAGGCATCTCAAAATGATCTGATCTTGAATATGGCTCTCTCATGTATTTTATTTTTCTCTTGGAAGGAGCAGTTTTGCAGCCTCGTGGCCCTTGGTTCCTTCTTCATCACATAAAAAAAAGAAAGAAAAAAAAAAACATCGTACTACAGTAGACATCGTGTAGCACCAGACCAACTTCACGCAGGTGTGATTAATGTACTGTATTGTGTTGTTGCAACGTTTTACTGTACGTGAGTAACTCTGCCTCTACTGTGTGATAGTGTTTCTTTTGATGAATTACTGTACAGTACTGTGGATTTGTGTCCCCAGTGGTAAGGTCAGTGCCAGTGTAGGCCCCAGTGCTGTGGTTGGTGCAGGTATGGGCCCCAGTGCTAAGGTTGATGCAGGTATGGGCTGGATTCCCCTCCCCCTAACCTGTTCCTGTCTGACTTAGAGGCTGACCACTAGTGCCTGTATGCACAGGCTGTCCCCCAGCCTCGGTGGGTACGACTTGGAGACAACTTGGACCAACACAGGAAGGAGTGAAGGTGGATTGTCATTTATGGTTCAGTCTTGGATAAGTGACTTTGGGAAGTTGAGTTGACATAACCCCCCTTTTATAATGTGCTTCAATCTCACGATTTACGATAAAGTTGGTATACTATAAGATATGACCTGACGTAACCCCTTCGTAAAATGGGTAGTAACTATATATATATATATATATATATATATATATATATGTCATCATCATCATCAGCCGTTTGAGTATCCACTGCAGAACTGGCCTATATATATATATATATATATATATATACAGTATATATATATATATATATATATATATCCATCCATCCATCCATCATCCAATCCTACGATGCCCCATGAGGAGTGTACGAGCTCGGGGCTAGGCAGTTGGTCCTGACATTTAAGATGAGAGTGACCAACCTCACTCATCCCTGAGTGGCATTGCGTGAGCAATAAACCCCAACCACCCCTTGGATATAAACCTTCACCGGCTCAATCCGATTGGAGCAAAATGATTGCCCACTAAACCACCAGGTGCCAAAATTTGGTTATATGGTTACCACCCAGCATAGTAAATGGTTTCCTGGTGTACAGGAAACCATTTGGCTTGTCACTCAGTGTAGAGTAACTCATAGGCAGAAGGAAGAGGAAAGAATGAAGGAATGAAAGACAGAAGAGGGAGTGTAAAGTCACCCGTAGGCAGAAGGACGAGGAAAGAATGAAGGAAAGAAAAATAGAAGAAGATGGAAGGAAAGAAGGATGGAGGAGAGGACAGGGCAGATACACGAGAGCAGAACTACATCGAGTGAGTGGATGGTGAGCGCCTCCATACATATATATATATATATATATATATATATATATATATATATATATAGATGTATATATATTTATATATATATATAAATATATATATATATATGTATATATATATGTATATATATATATACATATATATATATGTATATATATATATATAGTATATATTTAAATATACATATATATATATATATATATATATATATATATATATATGTATATATATATATATATATATATATATATATATATATATATATATTTATATTCGTTTTCGTTTTCGTTTTCGTTTCTAAAGGCCCCAACATGCTTGCATGTGTCGGCCTTGGTCACCTAATGGCGGCTCTCCGTGCTGCACGATCCATTGCAACCTCCCCGTTCAGTCTCTTAACCCTATATATATATATATATATATATATATATATATATATATATATATATACAGCAAGCTCGCCCCCAACGCGTGGGTTTCATTCCTAACGTGGCGCGTTTGGCACGAAACCGCGTAAGTTTTAACTACTCCTTATTTTGCTTCCTAGATCTCCTAAACATGGTCTTTTGCTGTTATCTTCCATTGGTAATCAATATGAAGCACTTTAAGTGGTTAGAAGGTTTATTTAATGTTATAACTTACATATACAGTACTGCACAGCAAAACTTCAACATACAAATACGTAAACACAAGGCAACATTCCGATGTCGAAACCAGTCGGCGTCGGAATGTTTCCTTGTGTTTACATATTTGTATGTCGAAGTTTTGCTGTGCAGTACCGTATTTGTAAGTTATAACATTAAATAAACCTTCTAACCACTTAAAGTGCTTCATATTGATTACCAATGGCAGATAACAGGAAAATACCACGTTTAGGGAGTTTAGGGAGCAAAATGGTTTCTGGACTATTCGCTGTCAAGCCAGTTCACCGTCACAACAATAACAAGACAACATCGACTTTGATGGATCCCCCTGAAATATAATTATTAAAGTATTGATTAATTAATGATAAGTATATTTATAAAACACACTGAGGTGGTTTGGCCATGTGGAGAGGATGGAGGGTGAAAGACTGACGAAGAGAGTGTATGTGAGTGAGGTGGAGGGGGGAAGAGGGGGGGGGGAGGACGAGGATGAGGTGGAGGGATGGGGTGGAGAGGTATATGAGAGAGGGGGGTGTGAGTTGGGAGCAGGGCAGTGAAATGGTGGGGGACAGGGCGACTTGGAGGCGATTTGTTTGTGGCCACCCCAAAGGGGATTGAGGCGTCTTGCAATAGATAGATAGATAGATAAAAGTATTAATTAATTAATACAAGTATATTTATAGAATGACGGGGAATCATCCAGGGTGCGAATTGTCCTGACGGGGAATCATCCATGTTTTGAAGGGGAATTGGCACGATGGCGAATTGTCTTGGAACCCACCAATTGTTTGTAATCTATAACTGGTTAGAAGGCTTTATTTAATGCTTTAACTTTCTTTAAGTGCTTTAACTTACAAGTACATACCAGAATAGTAAATATTTAACTTACAAATACAGTACTGTGGGAAAGCAGTACAGCAAATATTTAACAAACAAATAATCTATCTATCTATCTATAGCCCGACGCCCTAATCCCGCAAAGGGTGGCCGCAGACAAAACGCCTCCAAGTCACTCTGTCACCCACCATTTGACTCTGACTCCCCTCCCCCCAACTCACCCCCCCCTCCCTCATATACCTCTCAACTCCATCCCTCCACCTCATCCTCGGTCTACCCCTCCCTCTCCCCCCCTCCACCTCACCTACATACACCCTCTTAGTCAGTCTTTCATTCTCCATCCTCTCCACATGTCCAAACCACCTCAGTGTATTTCTCCTAATCTTTTCAACCACATCCACATCTACCCCACAACGTTCCTTCACTTCTTCATTCATCAACCTGTCCCTCCATGTCACTCCACATGCTCCTCTCAAGTAACTCATTTCCACTGCTCTCACTCTTGACTTGTTCCCCTCTTGCAAGGTCCACGCCTCGCTTCCATACGTCAGGGTAGGGATCACAATACCATCATGCAGTGACTTCTTAACTTCCATACTCACCTCCCTATTTCTCATCACTGCTTTCAGTGTGCCAACAACCTTCCTTCCCTGCTGTACCCTTTCACGTACTTCATCCCCCAAAGTTCCATCCTTACTCATCACACTACCCAAGTACTTGAATGCACTCACATTCTCCATATCCTCACCATCCAACCTCACTGCACACTCTGTGACTTCATTCCTCTCAAACACCATAACTTTACTTTTGTTTACATTAACTTTCAGCTTCCTCCTCCTACACACTGTCCCAAATTCATTCACCAAACCTTGCAACTCCCATTCATCTTCACTCAACAATACTGTATCATCAGCAAACAGCAACACCGGAAGCTTCCAAATCTCACCCTCATTCATTAGGGCCACCCCACATCCACTGCCCTACCTTGTACCTCCTTTACGACCCCATCCATATATATATTAAACAGCCATGAAGACATTACACACCCCTGTTTCAGTCCCACATTGAGATCAAAGAACTCACTCAGCTCACCATCCACTCGCACCGTAGCCCTAGCTCCCTCGTACATACTCTTCACAGCACTCAACAATTTCCCCTCCACTCCATATATTCTTAATACCTTCCACATACCTTTCCTATCTATTCTGTCATAAGCTTTCTCCAAGTCCATGAAGGCAGCGTACACTTTCCTTCCCTTCTCTAGATACTTCTCCACTAAACATCTTAAAACAAATATCTGATCTACACACCCTTTTCCCTTCCTAAATCCCCCTTGTTCTTCTCCAACTAGCTCCTCTGTCATATGCCTAACCCTATCAATGAGTATTCTACCATATATTTTACCAGTCACACTAAGAAGGCAAATACCCCTATGGTTACCACATACTTCTCTCTCCCCTTTTCCTTTGTACAGAGGAACAATTATACCTGATTTCCAGTCCTCTGGAACCCTTCCCTCTTCCCAAGCCAATCTACACAACTTCCATATCCACTCCACAACAATCTCACCCCCTTACCTAAGCATTTCACCACACACTCCATCAATTCCTGGGGCCTTTCACAGCTTAATCTTCTTCATCGCTTCCACTACTTCCGACCTACTGATCTCTTCCTCCCTCCTCTCATCTCTTCTTCTCCCAGCCATTCCCCAACCACTTATACTCACACTGCTCTCACTCTCTACATTCAACAAATCCTCAAAGTGCTCCTTCCATCTCCTCAATTTCTCTCTCTTCTCCACCAACAATCTATTATTCCTATCTTTCACTCCCCTACTATTTCCCCTTTCACACTGCCTTACTTTCTTTACCTCCTTCCAAAACAATTTCTTACTCTCCCTCCATTTCACACTCAAATTCCTCCCAAACTCTTCATCCACTTTCTTCTTACTCTCCTTCACCAGTCTCTTAACCTCCTTTCTCCTGCTCACATATACCTCTCTCTTCTCTCTCTCATCTTCTCCCCTACCTCTACTCGCCAACCATTCACCATATGCCTTCTTCTTTTGTTCCACAGCTCGTTTCACCTCATCATTCCACCATGCTGTCCCTTGCACACCCTTGCATCTCCTCCTCACTCCACAAACCGCCTCACACGCTGCGCTTATCTCTTCCGTGAATATCTTACATACGTCTTCCACCCCTTCCATCTGCTCTAGCTCATACCTTCCCAATCTTTCTTCCACTATGCTCTTATACTCTGTCCTCTTCTCACTATCTTGCAATTTCTCCACTCTTCTCACAGGAGCTGCTTCCTCCTGTCTTCCCCTTCGCCTCCTCAACCACTTTCTTTGCACCTCTACCTTGGCCATCACTAAGTGATGGTCCGAGACTCCATTCCCCCACCCTCTCCACACCCTTGCATCCAACACTTGTCTTCTCATTCGCTCATCCACACACACGTAGTCTATCATTGCCTTTCGTTCAACAAGTTCACCATCCATCCTCCTCATTACTCTCCATGTATACCGGTGGATCATCTTATGACGAAAGTAGGTGTTGGCTATTGCCAACCCCTTACCAGCACAGATGTCCACCAAAGCACTACCATTCCCATCTACTTCCGCTGGCACACCCCACTGACCAACCACTCCATCCACTCGTACATTCCCGACTTTGCCATTCATGTCTCCAATCAACAGCACTCTCTCGCTCCTCTCAAACTTGTCCATACATGCTTCTACTCTCGCCCAAAACTCATCTTTCACTCTTGCCACTCGATCCTCTGTTGGAGCATACACACATACAATCGCCCATGCTTGTATACCTACTTTCATCCTCACCCATACAATCCTTGCACCCACTGTTCCATACTCTCTTATATTCTCCTTCCACTTCTTGCTTATCATCAGACATACTCCCTCTCTTGCCCTCTCATTCTCACTGACTCCCGCACATATACCTATACCGTATTCCCATTCTCTCACCCTTTCACCTTGCCATTTAGTTTCAGTCAATCCACATATATCCACTTTTGCATCCTCAAGCACCTGGACAATCTCTCTCTCTTTCACTTCATCATTCACTCCTCTCACATTCCACGTTCCTACTCTCAGAATGTCCTTTGTCCGTTCCTTAGTCGTCAACGTATGGTCCGTCCGGGTCCGAGGCGCTTTATTTGCTTTTTTTAGTTAGTTCTTTTTACGGGGTGGGGCACTAACCCACCACCAACCCTTTTAGTCGCCTCGTACGACAAGCAGGGATACTGGGGGAGTATTCTTGAAACCCCCCTACCCCCCTACCCCCAGGTAATAATCTGATGCCTATCAGAAAACTGGTTATAGGACTTTATTTCATGCTTTAACATTATTTAATAATACTTTAACTTGCACATAAACTTACCAGAACAGTACTGTAAATATTTAACTTACAAATGCAGCACTGTGGAAAAGCAGTACAGCGAATCACATCACGTGATGAAAACAAACCGTGCATGCTGAGCTGATGTTTGAGGATTTGGCTTTTCAAAGGCCTCTCTTGCATAAATATATAGTTTTCGTAATGGTTCTTTAATCTCACGTTGTCTTATACGTATCCCAGCACTAACCGTGTGTAATTGCGAGCGCGTTCGGCGAGAACGTGTTCAGGGTGAGTTTACTGTATATATATATATATATATATATATATATACCGTCAAGTCACCTAAGGCACAGCTAATTGGTTCTGGACCAAACCTGTGTAATAGAAAACCGCTCCATACAAATAACTAAACTTATGGGAAAAATACAATTTGGTTCCAGACGTTTGCCCAAAGTCCCCCTTTTCACCCCACTTTTCCCTATTTTTCCCCACTTTTCACATGCATACAATCAAGCAATCAGTCCAACAAAAATGGCAACCCACCTTAATCACTTCCTGTGTCGGTTCAAGTCATCTCCAAAGCCAAAGCAAACACTATCACACCAATACAAGCAGCGTTACTCACGTACAGTAAATCATTGCAACAGCACAATAATCACACTTGCATAACGTTGACCTGGTGCTACACGAGGTATACTGTAGTACGATGCTTGGTCGAGAGGTGACAATAGCAGGGAGGCACATGTGAACGAGTGGAAAAGACGGGGCTTTGGAGGGGAGGCGGGACTCCGCAACTGAACCTAAACAATCCTCTGCACGCTGGGCCCGCCATCTTGCCTGAGATGAGCGACGGTCGCCTTGCATGCGCCTGGCACTTCATGCAAAATTTTCTAATGGCAATATGATAATAGTGGGAAATTCATCGTAAGTTGGGTTTTGGGGTGTACTTTTTTGTTATCGTTGCAGCGAATTATTGTATACCGGTTCAACATATAATGAGTAGTGACTGTACTACCGTACCTGACTCCAACGATGATAGTGCTTAAGTGGAAGAGGTAGGGTTGGGGGTTCCGAGGCAAGAGGCGCGTTTCAAATTTTGCCGTGCCCACTCCATAGGTATGTTATGCGTGTGGTTCTTTTCTGGGGGTTCTGGCACCTTGCTGTGTTATAGAAAACCGAGCCATAGACGACTTGACTATATATATATATATATATATATATATATATATATATATATATTTATATGTATATATATATATATGTATATATATACAGTATATATATATAGTAAAATCTCAAATTTCAACAATTTAGAATTCGATGAATCAAATTTCAATGCATTTTGGAGTGGTCTGCCTACCTTACTTTTCAATGCAAATTTGCGTATATCGATGCTCTCAGGGCCAGACTCCAACCAAAACATGCAAGGATAATATTTATGATACGAACCAAAATGCTAGAAGTGAAGGAAAATTATAAAAAAAAGTATGAACCTAATCTAATATCGTATGTGACATGTGCTTTCAGGGCCAGACTCCAACCAAAACAAGCAAAGATAATATTTTTGATGCGAACCAAAATGTTAGAAGTGAAGGAAAATTATAATAAAAAGTATGAGCCTAACCTAATATCGTATGTGACATGTGTGAAGAAGAGAATGAAAATCAACATCATTTGTTCATACAGTATATGAAGCATACGATGATATGGTTTCGAGACAATTCACCATCAAGTCAATTCGCCCATCAGATAATTCCCCGTCAAAACATGGATGATTTCCTGTCAGGACTATTCGCCCCCTGGATGATTCCCCGTCATGCTATAAATATACTTATTATTACTTAATCTATCTATCTATCTATTGCCAGACACCTCAATCCCGTTTGGGGTGGCCACAAACAAATCGCCTCCAAGTCGCCCTGTCCCCTGCCATTTCACTGCCCTGCTCCCAACTCACACCCCCCTCTCTCATATACCTCTCCACCCCATCCCTCCATCTCATCCTCGGCCTCCCCCTCCCTCTTCCCCCCTCCACCTCACTCAGATACACTGTCTTCGTCAGTCTTTCACCCTCCATCCTCTCCACATGGCCAAACCACCTCAGTGTGTTCCTCATAACGCTTCCTATCACATCCACATCAGCACCACAATGCTCCTTTATATCTTCATTCGTCAGCCTGTCTCTCCATGTGACTCCACAGGCTCCTCTTAAATAACTCATTTCCACAGCTCTCACTCTTGACTTGTGTCCTTCCAACAATGTCCAAGCTTCACTTCCGTACGTTAGAGTTGGTATCACAATACTGTCATGTAGTAACTTTTTCACTTCCATGCTCACTTAATCAGTACTTTAATAAGTCGAAGATATAACAAGAGAAATTATAGGAAGATAATCAAAAGTTGAAATACTGAAACAAAATGAATTACGGGTGGTAGCAAATACTGTACAGTAGGCAGAATACTGAAATGAAGAGAAGTATGGTAATTATGAATATAAGGAGTAACAGAAATGAACAGTAGAGACTGAGAAAAAAAAATAGTCATGTTGTTTAAAGACAAAGAGCTCCCAGATGAGAGTGGGCACCACCAACAACAAGCCATGTGCAAGGCGATGCTCTGTTGTCGGCGGCCATCTTGCGACTGTCCTGCCAGCAGTCAGCCCTCTACAGCCAAGTGCTGCACTTTCAGCCTGTAACTTCCATATGTGGACATGCATTTCACTGCAATTTAGTTGTATGTGTTTTCTTTGTATTTTCATCGCAACTTACCTGTTTCAAGATCGCAAACAAGAGTGGTTCTTTGGGTAGCAGTGGTAATGTACGAGAGCAGCCTGGCACCTCTAAATCTTCGCAGCCAAAGGAGAAATGGCAGAAATACACCAAGTATACACTTGCTGACAGCATGGCAATATACTGCAGAACTACAGTTACTTAACCACAATTATAGTTCATAAAGTTTACAGGAGGTGTGGGCAAAAAATCATGATTTTAGGGAGTTAGGTTTGGAGGCCCCAGACCCAAACTAATTTTTCCCATAAGATATTCAGTTTAAATTTCAATGAATTGAATATTGCAGTGATTTTTAGGTACATATCCCCATCGAAATGTGAAATTTCACTATATATATATATATATATATATATATATATATATATATATATATATATATATACAGTAATCCCTTAATTTTGTATTTATATATACAGGTAATCCCATAATTCACGCGAGGGTTACGTTCCCAGACCCTTCACGTGTGTGGTAAATTCGCATATACATTCTGCCCATTTGTGCACGTAATTACGCATGTGTATTAAATTTATTACATCTGCATAATACTGTTTATGCACTACATACACCTTATAAACTAGCATAAATTATGAAAACCAATGAAAATGTAAGAAATTTAACACTGAAAGCTTACAAGCACAGGCATAGGTGGAGACACTTTAGCAGTCTGGTGCACTAGCCCTCACTGCCTCCCGTATGCTACATTCTGCCTTCTTTATTGTACGAACAGTTGACTCTTTCATCCCAAACATACGGTTTCGAGATAATTCACTGTCAAGTCAATTCACCGTCAAAACATGGATGATTCCCTGTCAGGACAATTCGCACCCTGGATGATTCCCCGTCATTCTATAAATATACCTATTATTGATTAATTAATATGTTAATAACTAATTTTCAGGATGATTTTATAACTCATATTAGTAAAAAATTAGTGTACTGTACTTGCTGAATAAACTGGTAAGTAAATAAATGACGGGGAATCGTCCTGACGGCGAATTGTCGCCGACATTCCTTCCCTAAGTTTGTCTGACACATTAACTTTCTCTGTCAGTGACATCATTTTACGAGTCCATTTTGGTGTGTTACCACATGCATCACTAGCACTATGTTTAGGCCCCATGTTGGCAGACAAGGCAAGCAATCACTGCATGGCAGAAAAATAAGCCACAAATAACGATTCGCGAGTCACACATGGTTCGACTGTTGGATTCAAACTGACTGTGTGGTGTGTGGTAGACCGACCTCCCCCCCCACACACATACATATATGTATGCATATGGGCAGCAGGTAGGCATTTTTATATTTTATTTTTCTCGTACACTCAACCCTCGGCTATCACGGGTTCCGCTATAGCGTATCTCGCTATCACGCCAATATAAAAAACTACGCAAATACCTTTATCACGCACTAAATGCCCGCTATCGCGGACTGGAAATGCTCGAAATTTTCAAGAAGGCTGGGCTCCGGTGCTCCGCCCAGCCAACAAAAGCTTCACTCCTGTGATGTCAGCGCCAGCCAAGCACTGATTGGCCGCCCAACTGAGTCTCCTGCCCGCCAAACCATTCAAGTGCACACCCTCAGACCGTGAACAGTGACAGCGAGAACAATAACCTTTTTTATGATATGACCATGGCCAACGTACCCCCTCCTTGTCCCACTACCATCACCCAACATAATGCTGCGGCACCTGGCAGGGAAATAAAGAAAAGGAAGAACCTAAGTTATGCAGATAAACTGGAAATGTGAAACTTACAGACAATGAAGAGACCAAGTGAAGTGTGGGGAAGAAATATAACATCAGTGAATCAACTGCGAGGGGTATTTATAAGAATCATGATCACATAATAAAACATGCTCATTTTTGGACTATTGTATGTTAATATGTGGTACAAAATGGGTATCTTAGGGGTAAAGATTGAGGTCATGGCACCAATTAGAATTATTTCCATAAGTTCTTCAATTCGGCTATCACGGTTTCGGCTATAGTGCAGCCATAGCAGGACCAATTAGGAGTGATAGCCGAGGGTTGAGTGTATATTAAAATTATTTATTTGAATACTATAATTTTAATTATTGTACGAAAAATTCGTGGATAACCGAAACCGTGTGAAAAAAGTTCGCGTTAATTAAGGGATTACCTGTATATATATATATATATATATATATATATATGTGTGTGTGTATTTATATATATATATATATATATATATATATATATATATATCTATATCTATATGTATGTATCTATCTATCTATATATATACAGTGCTCGTCAGAAGTATCGAGCACCCTTCGTCCCTCCTACGAAACAAACCTTTCAACATTGAAAAAACATGTAAATAATCCATTATATTTACCTTTACTCCATGATAGGGTATCCTTTGCGCTTCTTCACGGACCTGAGACGTCGTGGAAGTGAAAGGGTGAGGTTCCTCATCTGCTGGGGTGGTATTTTTGCCCAGGACTCACGAATGGCTGCTTCCAGCTTAGGCTGGGAGCTTACGCCCTTCCCTTGGAGATTCTTCTTTACGAGGTACCAGAGGTTTTCTGTTGGGTTGAGGTCTGGGCTATTGCCTGGCCAGTCTTTCATGAAGAAGACCTCGTAGTCACGAAGCCAGTTGGTGACCGATTTGGCTTTATGAGCAGGTGCACCGTCCTGCTGAAACACTCGTGCACCTGTGAGCTTGTAGGACTCAGGTAAATGATCACAAAGAAGCTCCAGGTAAACATTCTGATTCACTCCGCAGTTCTTGGGAAGCACAACAAGCTTCCCCAAACCCTTCCCAGAGAAACAACCACATACCATAAGTGAATCAGGGTGTTTAACTGTGCTCTACACGTAATGGGGGTCAAGCAGGTCACTACCTTTGCGCCGGTACACGCGCACTCCTCGATTACAGGTAACACTAAATGTTGCCTCATCAGACCACAACACTGACAACCATTGGTCCTCACCCCAGTTGAGGTACTTGTTAGCAAAGGCAAGCCTACGAAGTCGCTGGTAACATGTAAGAAGAGGCTTTCTCACAGGCCTGTGACTTGTGTAACCAAGTTCATGGACTCTTTGAGACACCGTGCGCACTGAAACCTCACCAAACACTTCCGGGTTGCTCTCCTTAATTTTCCTTGCACTCACACGAGGATTAGACTCCACTGCACATTTTAACACATTAACAGACCTCGGGGAATTTTTCGTGGACCTACCGGACCGCGGTTTCTTTGTAGGAACGTCACCACTATTTTCCACTCGAAAACAGGCACACCACCTACGCACTGTCGATCGAGCCACACCAACCAAATCCCTAATTTCCTTCTTGGGGTGGCCTGCCTCCTTTAGAGCAATGATCTGTGATATAATTTCACTCGAAAGTTCATGGGTAGGGGCCATAACAAAGTGGCGAAAATCAAAACACTGCAGGACACTAGGTAAAAAATGGCTCAAGAAGAGAGGGAGGAGCGGCGGAGTTCCTCTCTCTCACGCAGCCTGTAGGCAACTGAGGCGGCAACCAACCAGCGCACAGTAAGGCCTCAAGCTGCCCTGACAATGTTAGCGGCCCAAATATCTGGCTCAATTTTTAGTACCAAAAAAGGGTGATTCTTTTTTCACCAAAAGTATTGCACGCCCTGTCATAGGCGCTCGATACTTCTGACGAGCACTGTATATATACACTCAATCCTCGTAAATCGCGTGTTTATAAATCACGGATTCGTAAATCACAGCCAAGTGGCTGTCAGACTGCTGGCACCCTTAAATCGCTGTTAAGTCACGAAAATCGCGGACGTAGGCACCGAAGTGGGCCTTTTCCGAGGAGAATTGTAAACCGCGGCATTCAATTTGAAAATCGCGACCCAACAACCAATCACCACCTGTCCCTGGTGGCAAGTGTGCATACTAATGCCGCCACATTGTTGTTGTTCTTCCCACCAGTCTGCACACTACAGACCATCGCCGTGGAGTACGAGAGCTACCTGCCTTTTTTTGTGCACCTTCCGCCCTGCCTCCTACCTTCCACGGCCCCTCCCGAACCCCCGATGAAGCGCTCTAAGCAGTATGGCATCAAGAAGCAGCCGCCGTTGTCATACAGTCAACGTTTGGAGCTCATTTGTCATGTTGAGAAGGGAGCACCCCCACCTCATGCTGAGAGGTTCCAAGTTCTTCCCAACACCACCCCACTCCATTCACTTAAGCAATATCGTCATAGGATTAACCCCTACACCGCGGGCTTGTTTACCAATTACTTGCGTGTCCCGCGGGGTTATTTGGGCTCCGAGAGACTCTCAAAAAATATTTGCTAAAAATCAGTTATTAGTCCTAGAATAATAAAATTATATATGCTTATAGCACATACCTTCAGCTTTCTCCTGGAATGATTGTTGAGCCTTCGTCAGTTTCCGTAGGACTTGTGGAGACCTCTGAAGTAGGGTAACTAAGTCTCCACTTTACACTTCCCGACAACCCGTTATATGATTACCACAGCCAGATACAAACACTATAAACACTATTCTACCATTTTCAAGTAGTTTGGGATCCATACTAAAAAAAAACAGTGTGAAAGCAATGGAAATTACGAGCGCGTCTGATCGCCGCACTTGCGCTAGTTCGCTCTAGGCACTCTGTCATTTATTATTCATAAAACCCCTCACACTTTATATTTCTATTACTATATCACACTTATATATATCTGGAGTCTTTCTCCATAAGTTTCATTCAGTCGTATTATTTTATTGTCACCGAAGTCATTCTATTTTTCAGTCAGTAAAATACGTAGAGAGCCACGGATTCACTCTCACTGTTATAACATAAATTATTTGTACTCATATTCTTATATTACTAATTACTTACATTACTATTTACATTTTCTATTCTATTTTCAATATTTACCCTTCTATTTTACTTACAATATGTTATTCACTGTCACTTTCAGTAAGATGAAACTATAGTACACTGTTCAATCATATGAACTGAACATCCATTGCTTTCACCTGCTATTTACACATTATTTACACATTATTTACACATTATTTCCAAATAATTCTGCTTCCACACTTGCACTGTTAGAACTGCTTCTGGCTGTGATAATCGAAGAAGCAGGTTACACAGAGGGAACCTGGCATTCAGCGCACTGCCAAGAGGTGCGTTTATGCTCAGGTGTGCGGCGTGTGGTATGCGCACATACCTGACACCTGCGAATCGCAGCCTTCCTTTTCCCTGTGGCAGGCATTAGCTCAAGTCTGTGCCGCTCCATATACGCCCTCTGCTCAAGTCGGTCGGGAAGTGTAACTGGATGGCGCCTTGGAGTTGCTGCTTGCACCTTACCATATTTTCCAGCAGCTGCTGGACACAAGTCCTGCGAACAACCTCAGGGAGAAGGACTTGGGTGGCTTTACCTTCATCTTGTACAGGATGAAGGCGTTCAGCATCGTCATATCTATGAGATGCAGAAAAACTTTCCTGTACCACCTAGTATTCTTCCTGAGGCAGTCGATCTCACCAATCATCATGTCGGACTTGTCCACCAGCCGCATGTTTATATTATAGTCCAACACAGCATCAGGTTTCATCACAGGTTCGCCTGTCCTACGGTCGACCTTCCCACTGTCTCTCATCTCCCCTTATGTACGGTGGTGAGCATGTGCACGACTCTCTTGTCATGCCACCGTGTGCCAGCATCTTCTCAGACTTGCGTAGGTGCACGTCTCTCGCTGCGAGTTTCCTGCCTCTGGGAATTTGGGGGAAGTTGGCACGATTACTTTTGACAGTGCCGCAGGAGCCAATGCCGTGCTCAGAAAGGTATTTGGCAAGTTTCGGTGCTGTATAGTAGTTGTCTGTATACAGCACATGATTCCCACCAAAATACTTTTCTAGGAGCACTTTCACTACACAGCCTGAGAAGCCAAGGGGTGTGTTTTATCGAGATCGACAGTGCTGGCTGAATATATGACGAAGTCAAGGATGTACCCGTCTTACAGTCGCACAGTACAAAGAACTTAATTCCAAAGCGATGGCGTTTGCTTGGAATGTACTGAACAAACCGAAGAACGTCCTCTGAACAGAACCAAGGACTCAACAATGACAACCTTATGAAATGGGTGGAAGAATGACATGAACAAATCATTCATTAAGTTCAGAATCTCCCGGATCTTCAGAGTGGGTCGGTTTGGGAAGGTACATCGTTGTCGGCAAAGTGCAGGTTTCCCATGATGTTCCGGAAGCGATCTCTGGCCATGTACTTGTTGAAGGTCGGTGAGGGTAGTAAGGGGTCCATGGACCAGTATTCTTCCAACTCATGCTTCTTGGAGTGTGGCATAAGAAGCATGAGGGCAAAGAACACATACAGCTCCTGCACTCCCAGCATGGTCCACTGTTGCATCTTGGCTGCACCTGTACCACTAGCAGCACGTTGTGATTCGAACCTGTTAGTCTCATCACATATGTGCTGCATGACTTCGTCATCTAGGAAGGCCAAAAGGTAGTCGACACACTCAGCATTTTTCGTCCATAGTGAAGGCAGGCTGAACTCCTGACGAGCTCTCATCGAAAACCAGGTTTTCGGGGACAAATCTGACCCTTCCGTCCACGCGAAGGCGTCCAGGATTCCCTGGCGTGGCGGTGGAGGGATGGTGGTGGTGGTGGTGGTGGAGGTTGGCTGAGAGGAGGCTTATCACGGTCAAGGTCACTCGCACTGACCCTAGGTTGCCGTACAGCACTAGCAGCCCTTACCCTACTAGCTACACTACTTCTCACTCTCTTAGATCTACCTCTACCTCTACGGCCCGGCCTTCACTGTTGATGCTGGTGGTGACTCCGGCTTGAAGACTCCGGAGATAACTCAGCCCGACGATGATGACGAGATGAGTAAGCGGGGCTTGGGGGAACGGGGAGGTGAATGATCTCGTGACTCATGGCGGGCTGGGTCACGTGGGGGCATTGTTCTGGGGCTAACACGCCGCCTTTTCACTCCCTTCCCAAATTCTTTCCTTCCTGCACTAAAGGCTCCTTTCCCTTGGAGCTACACACAGATTCACTGGTAGGAGCACTTGTTGTCGCTGTTTCTGGCGCGATAAGTTCACCCGGCTCATCACACGATTCACCGGAATCGTCAAAATCGCTGTCCATTATTATCATCGACAATTCAGCAAGTTCTCGTGCCACTGCAGAGTCACTGAGGCCTTTCCTGCTTGCCTCAACACTTTTCTTGGGGGTAGAGGTCACGGGGCCCTTTGCAATGGGCGCAGAAGCGGCAGGAATGGCGGGGGCGCGGGTGCGACATGTTGTCTCTGCAGTGGAGGACAAGGAACTAAATGCCGCGGCTTATCTGAGAAGGGAAGGGTTGACAATGACACTTTAGGCTGACTGCTGCTAACTTACAGGCTAATTTTTTATAGGTAGAAAATCTCGGCAATAAATAAAGAAATAGGTACTTCCAGGTGAATGTAAATGTCAATTAGGATTCTCCCTTCCTTTCTGATATATATTTTTATTACAGACATCGATTACAAGGCATAAATCAAAGGGGAAATTACCGTGGTAATGTAGCGAATGAATGCACGTGAGGTTTTGTCAGGTGATAATTGGGCAATTTCAGGGTATAACACTATCACTTACCTGTTTTTTTTTTTGGTATATATTATTGGGTAAAAATATTGGGCATAGGGCTTATTTCAATGGATGAAATCTGTGGAAAAAGAAGAGGGGAAATTTCCGTGGCGCAGCGAGCGTGGGAGGTGAGAGGAGAGGGTAATGGAGGGCAAGTAGGGAGGGGAGTCAAGAAGGGGGTAAATTATCTGAGAAGGGAAGGGTTGACAATGACACTTTAGGCTTACTGCTGCTAACTTACATGCTAATTTTTTATAGGTAGAAAATCTCGGCAATAAATATAGAAATAGGTAGTTCCAGGTGACTGTAAATGTCAATTAGGATTCTCCCTTCCTTTCTGATATATATTTTTATTACAGACATCGATTACAAGGCATAAATCAAAGGGGAAATTACCGTGGTAATGTAGCGAATGAATGCACGTGAGGTGTTGTCAGGTGATAATTAGGCAATTTCTGGAGTATAACACTATCACTTACCTGTTTTTTTTTGGTATATATTATTGGGTAAAAATATAGGGCATAGGCCTTATTTCAATGGATGAAATCTGTGGAAAGAGAAGGGGGAAATTTCCGTAGCGCAGCGCGGCGTGGGAGGTGAGAGGAGAGGGTAATGGAGGGCAGGTAGGGAGGGGAGTCAGGAAGGGGTTAAAATAGCTAAAATGTCAACAATGGATGGGAGTACAGATGAGATTTGGAGTGCTGACTAGTGTTGAACATTGGCAGTACTGATATATGATACAAGCCACCACTTGAGAGCCCGGGATAATTCAAAATAACACAGAATCACAAAAGTGACGCCCCGCGGTATGATCCATTGTAGCCGAGCGTCACGAAAGTGACGCCCCGCGGTTAAGGGGTTAAGGTGAGATCCCTTAACATTGCTTATTTCTATTAAATACATGCACTGAATATTCCTAAATTTGTATGTTTGTGTTTGATGGTGCCTAGATAGGTGTAGGTAGGGTGCTGTGGGGGGTGGTTGGCCAAAGGCCAGACCCAAATTCATTTTTCACATAAGAGTTATTATTTATAAACCACAGAATTTGTAAATCGCGGCAGTGGTCCAGACCCAAATTGCCATGATTTACAAGGATTGCCTGTATATATATATATATATATATATATATATATATATATATATATATACTGTATATGTATATATATATATATATATATATATATATATATATATATAGTAATCCCTTAATTTACGCGAGGGTTATGTTCCCAGACCCTTCGCGCATGTGGTAAATTCACGTGTACGTTCAGCGCATGTGTGCACTTAATTGCGCATGTTTATTAAGTGTGTTCAATCAATCAATTGCCAGATGCCATGATCCCGTAAGGGGTGGCCATTGACTTTGAGTTATTTGTTTTACGGTGAGGGGCGCTAACCCTCCACCAACCCACTTGTTGACACGTAGGGAGCACTTATGGGTTGGTTATATGGTTACCACCCAGCGTTGTAAATGGTTTCTTGGCTTACAGGAAACCATTTGGCTTGTCACTCAATGTAAAGCCACCTGTAAAGGAAAGAAAAGCAATAAGAAGAGACAGGAAAGATGGGAGAAATAGGAAGAGAGGAGGGCAGCCACAGAAAAAATAACTAAATAAATAAAGGCTGAGGAAGAAGTAGGCAGCACTACATCAAGTGAGTGGATGATGGTCAGTGTATTACATCTGAATAATACTGTTTATGCACTACATACACCTAACAAACTAGCAAAAAGTATGAAAACAACAAGAATGTAAGAAATTTAACATTTACTGAAAGTTGACAAGCACAGACATAGGTGGAGACAGTTTAGCACAGTCTGGTGCACTAGCCCTCACTGCCTCCCATATGCTGTGTTCTGCCTTCTTTATTGTATGAACAGTTGACTCATTCACCCCAAACATACAGTTCCGAGACAATTCGCCATCAAGTCAATTCACCGTCAAAACATGGATGATTCCCTGTCAGGACAATTTGCACCCTGGACGATTCCCCGTCATTCTATAAATATACATATCATTGATTGATTAATACTCTAATAACTAATTTTTAGGGGGATTTTATAACTCATATAAGTAAAAAACTTGTGTACTTCCTAAATAAACTGGTATATAAATAAATGATGGGGGAATCGTCCTGAGAGCGAAAAGTCCTGATGGCAAAAAGTCCTGACGGCGAATTGTCACCGATATTCCTTCCCTAAGATTGTCCAACACTTTAACTTTCTCAGCGACATCACTTTATGAGCCCACATTGGTGTGTTACCACATGCATCACTAGCAGTATGCTTAGGCCCCATGTTGGCAAACAAGGCAAGCAATCACTGGAAACCAGAAAAATAAGGAACAAATAACGATTCGCGAATCACGCACGGTTCGACCATCGGATTCAAACTGACTGTGGTGCGTGGTAGACTGACCTCACACACACACACACACACACACATACACACACACACACACACACACACACACACACACAGGTTGCCGACAGAGACGGAGCTCTTCCTGGATCGTGGAGAAATAATAGCTGAATCAGCGACAAAAAGACCAGCCTATTTGTGATTATGTAAATGAGTGCATGAGTGGTGGTCCCGTTGGACAGTAGTTCAGGAAAACAGCGGTTTCGGTCATAAAAAGAACAAGACATAGTGGAAATAGAAAGTCTCCATGTGGTTGAATCATGGCAGAAAAGGACGTTGCTTTGTTTATGACTAGCGATAGAGGATTTGAGGGCTTCGCTAAAGAGGATGTGGGAAATGGAAGAATTAAGTTGAACCAGACAAGAGTAACAAGAGTAGAGAAAACAGCGGAGAGGAATGTCCAGGAGATAAAAAAAAGATATGGACAGTAATTAGACAGTTAAAGGAACTGGCCATTGAGCAGGAAAACGAGATCACAATTCTACAGAATAAACTGGAAAAAGTTTGTACACGCAGTGACGAACAAGAAAGAGAAGTTATGGAATTAAAAGTAAGCAATGAATCTGCCTCTAATGAAATAAAACAGCTTAAGAGGGAGAATAAGAGGTTGGAAGAAGAAAGGGACAGGATGAAAAGCAAACTAGATGAGTATGAATCCAAATCAAGAATACAGGACGGGCACATTAAAGAAATCAAGGAGCAACATAAGTGGTGGAAGAAAATTCAGGAAGAAGGAAATGTAAATTTGAAAGAGATTATAGAACAACAAAGCAAGGAAAAGGTAGAGAGGGAAGTGGTTAGGGTACTGAGAAGTAGAGAATCTTTAGTTAGGGATGTAGCAGATAAGAAAAAATGTGTGATAATTTCAGGAGTTAAAGAAAAACGTATGACAATAAGATCAGAAAGAGAAAGAAAAGAACTGAATAAGGTTAAAGAAATATCTGTAGTCATGGAGGAAAACAACGAAGCTCAAGAAGAAATTGAAGAGGTGTTTAGGTTAGGAAAGTACGAGGAAGGAGGGGCAAGGCCATTGAAGGTAAAGTTTAAAGCCCAGGCAACAGTAAATGAAATTATCAGTAGAAGATGGAAATTATCGGATAAGGAAGGGTTAAAAAATGTTTGGATAAGGAGAAATGCAAATCAGGAAGAAAGAGCTTAAATAAAGGAGTTAGTAAAGGAAGCAAAGGTAAAAAATGAACAGAGAATGGAGGAAGAGAAGACAGTGTTTTATTGGAGAGTCATGGATCAGAAATTAAGAAAGTGGTACCGACAGAGAGAAGGAGAAAAGAAGGTATAAAAAACATTAAAACTAATGTGAAGGTGGCATATGCTAATGTTGATGGTTTAATATCGGCATGACTAGAAATCAACGATTTTTTCAGGGTACATGAACCTGATGTTATGTGCTTTGTAGAGACCAAGTTAAGAGAAGAGATTGATGTTCATATGGGAGATGGTAAATACAAACTGTGGAGAAGAGACAGAAAAGAAAAAAACGGTAGGAGGAGTGATGATAGTGAAGTACAACATAAAATGTAGATACCGTGGAAATGGGAGAAGGCAGGGTCGAAGTGAAAAATATGAAATTAGAAACTGGAGAGAATAGCAAGAGAGATATGGCAGTAGTGTATGTTCCTCCTACGACAAGAGCATGGAGTGATGATGAATACCAGGATATGTTGTCAGACATGGCTAGTTATTTGCAGAAAAAGATTGAGAAAAGCAACAATATAATTTTGATGGGTGACTTCAATTGTAAAGAGGTGAACTGGGAGGAATGGGACTCAGGAGGCAGCAAAATTCGTGGGGCACTATAGTATTAAATATAACAGTGAACAATGTGATGACGAAATGGGAAAACGGTAGGAGGAGTGATGATAGCAGTGAAGTACAACATAAAATGTAGATACCGTGGAAATGGGAGAAGGCAGGGTCGAAGTGAAAAATATGAAATTAGAAACTGGAGAGAATAGCAAGAGAGATATGGCAGTAGTGTATGTTCCTCCTACGACAAGAGCATGGAGTGATGATGAATACCAGGATATGTTGTCAGACATGGCTAGTTATTTGCAGAAAAAGATTGAGAAAAGCAACAATATAATTTTGATGGGTGACTTCAATTGTAAAGAGGTGAACTGGGAGGAATGGGACTCAGGAGGCAGCAAAATTCGTGGGGCACTATAGTATTAAATATAACAGTGAACAATGTGATGACGAAATGGGTCATAGAAGAGACACGGTTCCGAGGTGAGGACACTCCAGCAAGACTAGATTTACTGTTTACCAAAGAACCCGATGTAATAGAATCCTTGAAATGTCTGTGTCCTATTGGAAAAAGTGATCATGTGATCACTGAGTTCCAGATGATAACGGAACGTGGAACCAAGAGACGAGCTTTATAGGCATGGAAGATATAACGTTAGGAAAGCAAACTTTACAGGATTGAGAAAATTTTTTGAAAATGCAGATTGGAGAAAATTCATAGAAATAAGAGAGATACAGAGTAAGTGGGATATTTTTCTAGGCCTCTATAATTTGGGAGTGGAAAAATTTGTGCCAAGAGTAAAGGGGGAAAGGAAACAGGAAAAAGGAGTGGTTTAATAGAAAGTGTATGATAGCCAAAAAAGAGAGACACACGGTGTGGAACAATTGGAGAAAGAAAGGTAACAACAGAACAAAGGAAGAATATAAAAGAACTAGAAATAAATACACAAGAATACGTAGAGAGGAAGAAAGGAATTTTGAAAGAGGTATAATAGACAAATGTAAGGATGAACCCAAAGTGTTTTATAGATTTGTCAATGGCAAATTGAAACTAAAGGAAGGAATCACCAAACTGAAAGTAGGAGAGGTCTATATAGATGCGGCAATACAAGCTGAAATAATGAACAAATGCTTCCAATCAGTTTTCACTAATGAAAAGGAATTTGTGGAAGGAGAAGAAGTGACTAGATATGTAGTGATAAAAGATATAAAAGTGGAAGTACTGTAGAGGAAGTATATAAATTACTGGAAACTCAAGATGTGAGTAAAGCTCCAGGACCAGATGGAATCTCTAATTGGGTACTGAAGGAATGCAGAGAACAACTGGCGGATAATGTTCACAGTTTAATTGTGTGTTCTCTGGAAGAGGGGAAAGTGCCTCAAGAATGGAAGAGGGCAAATGTGGTACCAATTTATAAGGGAGGAAACAGGGAAGAACCCCTGAATGATGGACTAGTATCTCTAAATTGTGTGAGAGAATTCTGAAATATAGATGGATAAAATATCTGGAGGAGTTGAATATTTTGGCTGATAGTCATTTTGGATTCAGAAGTGGAAGGTCATGTGTTTCCAACTTGTTGAGTTTTTACTCAAGAGCAATTGACATGCTTCAAGAGAGAGATGGTTGGGTGGATTGTGTGTATTTAGATTTGGAGGCCTTTGACAAGGTACCCCATAAGAGACTAATGTGGATACTAGAGCATATAGGAGGACTGAAGGGGAACCTCCTGGAATGGATGAGAGACTTTTTTGAGAGACAGACAAATGAGGACAGTAATAAAGGATAGGATGTCTGGATGGAGGGAAATAACAAGTGGAGTTCCACAGGGCTCGAAGTTGGCGCCTGTAATGTTTCTGATTTATGTAAATGATATGGTAGATGGGATGAACAGTTATGCAAGTCTGTTTACTGATGATGCAAAGATCTTGAGGAAGGTTGAGATTGAGGAGGATTGTAAAATGCTGCAGGAGGATGTGGATAGGATACACTAATAGAGCCAGATGTGGGAAATGAAATTCAATGCAAAAAAATGTAAAATATTGGAAATGGGAGAAATCACCAAGAGGCCATCACTGAATTATTTGATGGGTAATGAACCAATCACAAATGCTAGAGAAGAGAAAGATTTGATTGTGCTGGTCCAGGACTGAAAAACACATTAACAAGAGAGTTAGAGAGATGTATAAACTCCTGACTAATATAAGAGTAGCTTTTCATTTTATGGATGAGGAGATGATGAAGAAATTGATAGTGGCTATGATTTGCCCCTGGTTAGAGTATGCTGCAGTAGTGTGGTCCCCACACAAAAAGAAAGATATAAACAAGATTGAGAGAATACAAAGAACAGCAACCAAAATGGTCCCCAGTCTGGCAGATCTGTCATACAGAGAGAGACTGGAAAAGCTGGATTTGGCTTCCTTAGAAGAAAGGAGAAAGAGAGGCGACATGATTGCAATGTTCAGGACCATTGTGGGAATAGATAAAATTGACAAAGAAGATCGGTTTTTATGGGGTAAGAGAGTAACAAGACACGGAATGAAATTGAAGAAGCCAAACTGCTTGAAAGATATCAAGAGATACAGTTTTCCTTATAGATGTATAGACCTGTGGAATAGCGTGGACAAAGAGATCATCCAGTCTAAACACTTAAACAAGTTTAAAGCTAAATTTGACGTATTGAGAAACAGAGACGGGACCTCATGAGCACATCTCATTTCCTTTGTATCACAATTTGGTAAACATAGTTAGGTAAATACACACACACACACACACACATACACACACACACACACACACACACACAC
The DNA here is from genome assembly GCF_032717465.1 of Coenobita brevimanus. Classification (NCBI taxonomy): domain Eukaryota; kingdom Metazoa; phylum Arthropoda; class Malacostraca; order Decapoda; family Coenobitidae; genus Coenobita; species Coenobita brevimanus. Next base: position 32,289,459 of record NC_137053.1, on the reverse strand, counting down.
ACACACACACACACACACACACACACACACACACACACACACACACACACACACACACACACACACACACACACGAGCAGCCGGAGAGAGAGGTCGTCCCAGGCATCGCTCCTAACCTTGAGTAGTTTCAGGAATTTTGTCTGTCCTGTCTCCTAGCGTCTTTCTTTAAATTTAAAATAATGAAAGTTGGTAGACTACCAAAAATGTAAAGATTTGTTGGCAATAGTATACATGAATGTTTGTGGCTTATTCGGTAACAGCTGTTTAGGTACTTTACCGGTACGTTAAAGATGGCCGAAAATGTAAACAATGAGGGAATGGAATTTCAAGGATTTGATGCTAATACTAATGTCATGGACCTGGTGAAAACATTAATTATGAGGATTAGTGAACTCGAAAAAAAAGTAGAGAATCTAGTGATAAAGGATGTGTCAGGAAATACGGAAACCACCATACAGAGTCTAATCCAGTCCAACGAAACAGCCAATGAAGAGATTAAGAATTTGAAGAGGGAGAATGTTGAACTGAGGAGGAAACTTGAAGAGAGTACTAATAAAACGGAGAAGGTGAGTAATGTACTAGAAGAACACAAGGCAAAGTGGGCACACGTAGAAGAAGAACAGAAAGAAGTGGTCAGCTTAAGAGAGATCATCCAGGAAGAAAGGGAAATGAACAAGAAAGAAATGGAAGAAAATGTAGTGAAAATACTGAAGAAAAAAGAGAAAATAGTGAGAGAAACTGTAGAAAGGAACAGATGTGTGGTAGTATTTGGAAACAGGGAAGAGGAAGAAAAGGTTAGGTTCGCAAGACTCGAGAGAGACACGAACATGGTGAGAGGAATATTAGGCAAGATTGACCCCGAAGGAGACAAGTGGGTAAAAGAAATTGAGGAAGTAAGGAGGATAGGGCCTTATAAGAAAGGGGAAACAAGACCAATGAGAGTCAAGTTTACATCAGAAAGTGTAATAAATGAGATACTTAAAGTGACCTGGAAATTAAGCAAAGAGGCGGGGATGGAAAATATTATAATAAGAAAAGATCTGAATGAAGAAGAAAGAGAAGTTTTAAAATCATTAAAGGAAGAAGTAAAGGAAAAAAATGATAAGAGGACAGAGGAAGAACGTAATACTTTTTTTGGAGAGTATTGGATATGAAAGTAAGGAAATGGTATTTAAGGAAATAGAAGTGAAGGAAACTAGGGGGGATGGTTGTGAAAGATCAGAAGTTGAAGAAGTGGTACAGACAGAGAGTAGGAGAGAAGAGGGTATTAATAATGTCAAAAATAATTTGAAGGTGATATATACTAATGTTGATGGTTTCATATCGACAAGGATCGAAATTAATGATTTCTTGAGAGAACATGAACCTGATGTCATGTGCCTTGTAGAGACCAAATTAAGAGAAGATATTGATGTTCATTTGGGAGATGGTAAATACAAACTGTGGAGAAAAGACAGGAAAGAAAAAAAGGGAGGAGGAGTGATGATAGCAGTGAAGAACAACATAAATGTAGATACTGTGGAAATGGGAGAAGGCAGGGCTGAAGTGATGTATATGAAATTAGAAACTGGAGAGAATGTTAAGAGAGATATGGCGGTAGTGTATGTTCCCCCAAAGACGAGAGCATGGAAGGATGACGAATACCATGAGATGTTGTCAGATATGGCTAGCTACTTGCAAAAAATAATTGAGAAAAGCAATAATATAATTTTGGTGGGTGACTTTAATTGTAAAGAGGTGAACTGGGAGGAATGGTACTCGGGAGGCGGCAAGGATTCGTGGGGTACTATGTTATTAAATATAATAATGAATAATGTGATGATGCAGTGGGTCAAAGAAGAGACACGGTTTCGAGGTGAGGACACACCAGCAAGGTTAGATTTACTGTTCACCAAAGAACCCGATGTAATAGAATCATTGGAATATCTCTGTCCTTTGGGAAAAAGTGATCACGTGGTCATTGAGTTCCAGATGTTAATAGGAAACGTCAAGCCAAGAGACGAGCTTCATAGACAGGGAAGATACAACTTTGGCAAAGCAAATTTTACAGGATTGAGAAACTTTTTGAAAATGCGGATTGGAGAAAATTCAGAGAAACAAGAGAGATACAGAGGAAGTGGGATATCTTTCTAGACCTCTATAACTTGGGAGTGGAAAAATTTGTACCAAGAGTAAGAGGGAAAGAAAACAGGAAAAAGGAGTGGTTTAATAGAAGGTGTATGATAGCCAAAAAAGAGAGAGATAAGGCGTGGAACAATTGGAGAAAGAGAGGTAACGACAGAACAAAGGAAGAATATAAAAGAACAAGAAACGAATACACAAGAATACGTAGGGAAGAAGAAAGGAATTTTGAAAAAGGTATAATTGACAAATGGAAGGATGAACCCAAACTGTTTTATAGATTTGTTAATGGCAAACTGAAACAAAAAGAAGGAATCACCAAGCTGAAAGTAGATGGAGAGGTCTTTAAGGATGCGGCAATGCAAGCAGAAATAATGAACAAACGTTTCCAGTCAGTCTTCACTAAAGAAAAGGAGCTTGTGGAAGGGGAGGGAGTGATTAGAAATGTTCCGGTGATGAAAGATAGAAAAGTGGAGGTGCAGGAAGTGTATAAATTACTGGAAACTCAAGATGTAAGGAAAACCCCAGGACCTGATGGAATTTCTAATTGGGTACTGAAGGAATGCAGAGAACAACTGGCGGATAAAATTCACAGCTTAATTGTATGCTCACTGGAAGAGGGGAAAGTGCCAAAAGAATGGAAGAGGGCAAATGTGGTACCAATTTACAAGGGAGGAAACAGGGAAGAACCCCTGAATTATAGACCAGTGTCTCTAACCAGCATGGTCGCAAAATTGTGTGAGAGAATCCTGAAAGACAGATGGATAAAATATCTGGAAGAGATGAATATTTTGGCTGAATGTCAGTTTGGATTCAGAAGTGGAAGGTCATGTGTTTCAAACTTGTTGAGCTTTTACTCAAGAGCGATTGATGTGGTACAGGAGAGAGATGGTTGGGTGGATTGTGTGTACTTAGACTTAGAGAAGGCCTTTGACAAGGTACCTCATAAGAGACTAATGTGGAAACTAGAATATATAGGAGGACTAAAGGGGAAACTTCTGGAATGGATGAGAGACTTTTTGAGAGACAGACAAATGAGGACAGTATTAAAGGAAAAGATGTCTGGATGGAGGGAAGTAACAAGTGGAGTCCCTCAAGGCTCAGTGTTGGCGCCAGTAATGTTCCTGATTTACGTAAATGATATGGTAGATGGAGTGAACAGTTATGCGAGTCTGTTTGCTGATGATGTAAAGATCTTGAGGAAGATAGAGGTTGAGGAGGATTGTAAAATACTGCAGGAGGATTTGGATAGGATACACAATTGGAGCCGGACGTGGGAAATGAAATTTAATGTAAAGAAATGTAAAATATTGGAAATGGGTAAAAGTACCAGGAGACCATCACTGAATTATTTTTTGGGTAATGAATTAATCACAAAAAGGAGAGAAGAGAAAGATTTGGGAGTGCTGGTCCAAGATAGTTTGTCACCAGAAAAGCACATTAACAAGATAGTTGGAGAGACTTATAAGCTCTTGACTAACATAAGAGTAGCATTTCATTATATGGATGAGGAAATGAAAAAATTGATAGTGGCCATGATCCGCCCCAGGTTAGAATATGCAGCGGTAGTGTGGTGCCCACACAAAAAGAAAGATATAAACAAGATTGAGAGAATACAAAGAACAGCAACCAAGATGGTCCCCAGTCTGACAGACCTGTCATACAGAGAGAGGCTGGAAAAACTGGATTTGCCTTCGTTAGAGGAAAGGAGAAAGAGGGGAGACATGATTGCGGTGTTCAGGACCATGGTGGGAGTAGATAAAATTGACAAAGAAGATCTGTTTGTATGGGATAAGAGAGCAACAAGAGGACATGGAATGAAATTGAAAAAGTCAAGCTGCTTGAAGGATATCAAGAAATATAGCTTTCCTTACAGAAGTATAGACTTATGGAATAGCCTGGACAAAGAGATCGTCCAGTCTAAAAACTTAAACAAGTTTAAAGTTAAATTCGACTTACTGAGAAACAGCGACGGAAACCCACGAGCATAGTACATTCCGTGTATATCACAATTAGGTATATTCTTAAATATTTGAAACGACTTAGACAAAGAGGTGGTGCATGAGAAAAACATTCATGTGTGTAAAGGTAGACTTGATAAATGTGGATATGGAGACAGGACAACACGAGCATTGCTCAATTCCTGTATACTACAAATAGGTAACAAATAGGTAAATACACACACACACACACACACACACACACACGCTCGCTGGTGCAGTGGTAACGTTCTCGCTTGCCAACTGGTGGACGGGAGTTCGCACCTCGCTCAGGTTGCGAAAAGTTTCACTGATGAAGTGGGTGGTTACTGTCCCCCTTGAGCAAGGGGATGTGTGTGTGTGTGTGTGTGTGTGTGTGTGTGTGTGTGTGTGTGTGAAGGTCACAGCCTTGCCCTTAGATCGGACTATATGAGCTCTCAGCTTCCTTCCGGGAGGGTAAAAGCTGACGATCACAACCATCAAGTGATCCTGACCGACCCGGTGAATTACATATGTATGCACATGGGCAGTGGGTAGGCATTTTTATTTTTATTCTCTCATACATTAAAAGTATTTATTTGAATACTATATATATATACATATATATATATATATATATATATATATATATATATATATATATATATATATATATATACTGTATTGAGAAAGCCCCAAATTTTCAAGAACTTATGTCTCACGATCAAGAATTCACCTTGTGCATCAATGAATGATATTCTCATGGGGAAGGTGATCGTCAGCTTTTGTCCGCCATGTTGTTTGCACAGTTCCCACCAGCTGTGAGACTGTGTATGGTGCTCTAGTAGTGATCGCAGCCATGGTAACTGATTTTATTTTTTTTTTACCATTCCCTTCGTTCAGCTGTTGTTCTCATGTGGTTTGCCTTTACTGTGTTTTGGCTTCCTCTTCGTTCATTGGAGGACTAGGTAATAGTGGTGAGAGGTAAATACTGGGAAGTTCAAAGTATGGAGGCAAGAAGAGAAAAAAACTTTGTGAGTGTCGAGTTGGTGTCAGGAGGAAAAAGTATTCAGTAGGGGATAAGACAATGATTTTTTTAGCAGTTTATCCATTTATTTAATGTTTCTTAACATTTTTACCATATTCGTATGGTTGTTGATTATTTGGTATCCTGTTTAATGAGAATTATATTTCAAAAGTGACAAAAAGAGTGACCTTGGGAGGGGCTTCAGAACCAATTAGATTTTTTGCCATTGAATTAATACATTTCGGTTCTTGAAATTGTGGTTTCTCCCCAGCCTCTTGGTACCAGTTAGACGCAGACCTTAAGGGCTCACTGTATATATATATATATATATATATATATATATATATATATATTGTTATGGACTAAGTGGAAATCCATTGTACAGACAGAAATATATATGGCCTTCGTCCCAGAAAACTTGGTCCATCAACGCAAATTGATTGAACAGCACTAATGTTCAAGATATTATTGGTGTGGCAATTCTGTTTCAGGGGTTAATCATTTAACTTCTAGCTAGAGGATATAAACTAATAAAGTCAAATTAGATTAGATTTAATGAAACTAAAGTATAACAAAATAATCCTCAAAAGAGTACATAGCCTTCACCATTTATTTACAATACCACAAAATTATGACAATTACTAAAATGCCGGTTACTTCACATGACAAACCATTACTAGTAAAGCAGAACAAAAACTATAACGAATAATACAATGATATTCCTTCTCTGTGCAAAATAAATAAAGTAAACATGTGGTAAGAAAAGAAATTAAAAGCCACCCCCCAAGCCCATTCCCAGCCCAATCCCACTTATCTGAATTGTATCGGGTTCTGTAACGCCAGCATACGATCCAGGAAGTCAGGAATGTCCACTGATGTCAACACAAGGGGCTGGAGACAAACATTGCCCTCACAGGAGCTAACCAGCCGGAGTGAGATCACAAGGTCGACAGACTTCCAACAGAAGTTCACACAACACATCAACTATGTGTTGATGTGTCAGACACCCAACTCCACGAACACCACTGGGAACTCATCAGATCGATAGATGGCGTTCTGTAAGGTAGCTTGAGAGTAGCTAGGTGGGTTGACTGTTCCAGTCTGGGAACCCATCAGATCGATAGATGGCGTTCTGTAAAGTAGCTGGAGAGTAGCTAGGTGGGTTGACTGTTCCAATCACGGGAAGTCAAGAGTTTGCTAGGTGGTCAGGAGAGGTTCAAGGCTCCAAAACTCCAGGCCATCAGCTCTTGTTCGTAACATTACCTCCCCCCCGAAGTCCTCAATAGGTCTCATGAAGGAGGACTAGGGAGCTGATGGAAGGGAGTCGTCAGTAATGTCTCGAGAAAGGACATCCACAACCACGTTGTCCACCCCCTTGATGTGGCGTATTGTCAAATTGTACTCTTGAACTTGTAGAGCCCACCCCAAGATAGGCTGGTTCTTATCTTGAATGCGCTGTAGGAATACGAGTGGGTTATGATCAGTGTATACTCTTATTACATGTGGATGAAGGTAGAGGTAGCATTCAAACCTTTTTAGAGCCAATACTAAAACCAGTGCCTCCTCAATTGTTGAATAGTGTCTCTGGTGTTTCTTTAATTTGGCTGAAAAGTAAGACACTGGTAGCATATAGCCCTATTCATCTTTTTGTAGCAACACTGCACCCACACCACAACCACTTGCATCTATTTGTAGTATAAATGGGCTTGTATGATTAGGAGTTTTCAGAACTGGATGGGATGAAAGCAAGTGTTTTAGGCTTTTAAATGCCTCGTCACATTCAGTTGTCCAGACTAAAGGGACTTTGGGACCTGTAAGATCAGTAAGAGGGGAGGCTACGATTGAAAAGTTACTGCAGAATCTCCTGTAGAATCCCGCCATACCCAAAAACCTTAATAGAGCTTTCCTAGTTGTAGGAATGGGAAGTGAAAGGATAGCTTCCACGTTGGCGAGTTTAGGTCTGACTTGTCTTCTCCCAACAACATGGCCCAGGTAGGTCACTGTAGCACTCCCAGATGTGGACTTTGATAGGTTGATGGTGAAGCCCACAGCTCTTAGACGGGACAACAGGGCTTGCAGTCTCTCAAGATGTTCCTCCCATCTCTCTGAAATTATCACCTGATCATCTAGATATGCTTTTGTACCCTTAAGCCCATGAATGGTTTGGTTAATGGCCCTTTGGAGTGTCGCAGGGGCATTAATCATGCCAAAAGGCATGACTTTGTATTGGAATAACCCAAACGGTGTTATGAAGGCAGATATCTCTTTAGCCTTTTCCATTAATCCAATCTGGTAGTAGCCTTTTTGCAGGTCAATAGTAGTGATATATTTTGACTGACCCACGTCATCTATTAGTTCTTCCATCAAAGGAAGTGGATAGGAGTCTGGCTTGGTGACCCCATTCACCTTCCTATAATCAGTGCAAAATCTGAGACTACCATCAGGTTTAGGGACTAAGAGACAGGGTGAAGCCCAAGGTGAGCAACTGGGTTCTGCCAGGTTATGTTCCAATAGAAAATCTACCTCTTTCTTCATGGCTTCACGCTTTAGAGGGCAAACTCTGTAGGCTGGTTGTCTGATTGGCGGTACACCTGCTTCAATCTTGACATCATGCAAAATTACATTATATGAACCAGGAAGATCAGAAGTTACCTCTGGATAATCCCACAGTAGGGTTGCAATGTCAGACCTTTGCTTCTCACCTAGATATGAAAGGTTGTCGTCAAGATTAGCCAGAATCTCACTGTTCTTAGGGTTTACTTTAAGAGAAGGAATTTCAGCAACTTCCAATTCTTGGTCCTCAAATACATCTGTATAATGGGTAGAAGGGTTGACCTTGGATGTATCAACAGATTCTGTATTCGCAGATACATTACAAACTGGGAGACCACTCGTTAAGTCCTCCTCTACCTTCCGATCAACATAGGGCTTAAGCAAGTTGACCTGTATTAGTTGAATATCCCTACGTCTGTCAGGTGTACAAACTACATAGTTATGATCAGAAATTTTGTGACTTACCAGGTAGGGACCAGAATATTTACTTTTCAGAGGATTGCCAGGTATAGGGAGGAACATTAGTACTTTGTCACCAGGAGAAAATTTACGCAGTTTAGTGATTTTGTCATACCTCAACTTCATGGTCTTTTGGGACTTCAGGAGATTATTTCTAGCTACCTGTCTAACTTGGGACATTTTTTCCTTTAATTTGTTAATATGTTGGGCTACAGACAGGTTGGACTGGGATTTCTCCTTAAACCATTCATCCTTTAGGATTTTTAAGGGACCCCTCACTTGACGACCATATAATAGTTCAAATGGGGAGTACCCAAGAGACTTGTGTGGTACTTCTCTGAGTGCAAACAGTAGGAGATTGATATTTTCATCCCAATCAGCCTGTGTCCCCGCACAATATTTCTTTAACATTCCCTTGAAAGTCTGATGGAAACGTTCAAGGCAGCCTTGAGACATAGGATGATATGCAGAGGCTATTTGTTGTTTAATTTGTAATTCTTTAAGGACTTGTTTGAAAAGATCACTGGTGAAATTAGTCCCCTGATCATGTTGGATCACTTTGGGAAATCCCACAGACATAAACAGATTTAGAAGACATCTACTGATGTTCTTAGCACTGATGTTTTTAAGCGGGTAGGCCTCGTGGTAGCGAGTGGATGAACACATGACTGTCAGAAGATATTTATTGCCCTTCTTTGTGGGTGGTAAGGGGCCTACAATATCAATAACAATTTTTTCAAAAGGTTCAGACAATACTGGTACGGGTTTCAGGGGAGCTGGAGGGATGGTTTGATTTGGTTTGCCAACTGTTTGGCAGGTGTGACAAGACTTTACGAAGTTTGTAACGTCCTGCTTTAACCCTGGCCAATAATAGTGAGAGAGAAGCTTTTTTAGGTCTTACGGATTCCCAAACAACCAGATAATCCATCATGAGTGAGCTCTAATAAGGACATTCTCACTGATTTTGGAATCACAACTTGATGTACCTCAGACCAGGTGTCCAACCCCTTCAGCTCTGGAGGTCTGTAAATCCTCATCAGGACACCGTTCATATAATAAAACCCAGGTATCTTGCAAGACTCCTTACTTTCAGCAGCTAAGTTTCTGCACCTAGCTAAGGAGGTATTATGTTCTTGAGCTGCAATCAAATTCTCACGAGAGATTAAGTTTGCATGTAACTGGTCAGAGGGGATCTTTAGAGTATTAGGTTGTGGTTTGGGTACCTTGCTCTGAGATCATGTGATTGCACAAGCAGGAAAAATATGTGGTTGATTAGCATCCAGTTGTGCAGTAGGACTTTCAGTTAAGGGGCAAGTTACTACCATGGGATTTGGTATTACTTTAGTTCCTGCCAAGTCGTTTCCAAGAATGAGATTTACTCCTTCCAGGCAAATCATCTGCCTCCACTGCCACCCTAACTTTCCCCTTCACCAAATCACAGTCCAACACAACTTCCGCCATAGGTAGGTTAGGGAAAGAAGAAAAGTCTCGCAAGTTCACCCTCTCTCCAGTGAATCCTTTCTCAACACCAGGAAGGCTCTTTTTACAGAGGATGGATTGAGAAGCTCCAGTATCCTGGAGAATGGTGATGGGAATTCTTTTACTACCTGGCTGTAGAGAAACTGTTCCCCTGGACTTAAAACCTAAGAAAGGATCTCCAGAAGTATGGGAATTAGACACACTAGCAACTGTTTTAGGTTTAGAGGGTTCAGTAGTATTTCCTCGAGACTGGTTAGGTTTTGCTTTTCTACAGTTTGGATGAGGACATTTTTCTATGTTGTGACCCGATTGTTTGCAATAGCTACATCAATCAGACTTTGTAACAGAATGTTTACCATCCCATGATGCAACACTATTCCTAGAGGAGGACTTAGATTCAGCTGGTTTCTGTTTCTCCTGAGTCCCATGTGTATTGTGGAGAATAGCATAGGAATCGGCCAAAGAGCAGCTTTCATTACATCAGTTTCATTCTTTTCCTCCACGTGTACCATGATGTTAAATGGCAACCTCCTTTTAAATTCTTCTAGCACAATTAAATTCTTCAAGTCTTCAAAAGTGTTGACAGTAGTTGATTCTAACCATTTATTAAACAGTCTAATCTTCTCATATGCAAACTCTGCAAATGTTGACTGTATAGGTTTTAAATAATTATAAAATTTTTTACGATATCCTTCAACTGAGATAGCATAAGCTGCCAAAATTGATGACTTGACAAATTTGTAATCATCTGCATTGTCCAGATTTGCAAACACAGTTGCAGCTTTCCCAGTCAGTTTTCCTTGAATAAGCCAAGTCCATTCTGTTTGTGGCCAGTCAAAATGTGTAGCAGTTTTCTCAAATGTTTTAAAATACCCATCAGGGTCATCCTCAGTGAAGCTAGGTACTTATGACATATTTTTGGAGTGGTTGAAAGGAGCTTGCTTTTGGAGTGCGGTAAACTTTTCCCTTTCACACTTCAATTTCTCTTCCTCTAGTTTTAGTTTCTTCCTCTCAAAGGAAATTCTCTCTGGTGACCAAGGTTCTAGAGTAAGTGGAGGGTCTTGTTGGCGTTTGCTAACTGAAGCTAGACCCATTGGAGTGAGGAGTTCTATTGCTTCAGGCCCAAGTAATTTGTTTTGCACTAGATATTCCAGGACTGAATTTTTTATGACTTATTTAGTAACATCAAAGCCTACTTCCACTCCAAAATGAGTGGCCATATAGCACCAATCCTCTTTCCTAATGTTATGACCACATAGTTTATTTATATCCGGATTTTCACAAAAGTCTTTTACTTGGAAAGCCATTATTACAAATGTATGAAATAGATTAAAAAGGTTGCCGTTTAACTACCCAGAGTAGGAACAAAAGATCAGGCAATCAGTATACTGTGATGGAATACTTATTACCCAAGAGTGACTAGCTAAAACGGCAATGCATTTGATGCAGAGTGGTGAATTAATCTGGTTCAGTTTCATGTACGACTTGTGTACATGACCAATACAACCACGTTGCTATTGCAAGGCAGAGAGTTTAAGCAAAACCCTCCAGTAATTTTGCTCAACCTGAATTAAACCATGATAATTCATTGGAACAATCTCAAGAAATTAATCCAACTTATGGCTATGATTACCGAAGAGGGATTAGAATGGTGATTGTTCAGTCTCTTAGACTGCATTTATTATGCAAAGGTAGACAAGAATTCACGAGTCTTCGAAGCTTTAATTCTGTTACGGGAAGATCCGGATGAGAATTAAGGGGAAGACAGTAGAGCAAGGCGTTACACCTTGTCTCCGAGTCAGTAGGAAGACAAAAGGTACAGAGTCCCCTATATGACTGAGAAAAACGAACTTGTGTTTCTGCCAGAACATGTACAATGAGGTTAATTATTAAGAGAAGTTTGAATTTCTAAACTGTGAGGGATGTTACTTAATCCTTGTATAACCGTCGTAACCATCAAATCACTTATCCTTGCTTCTGGTATCCATATCAAATGATAATACTAACACAAACCTATATCATACAATAAGAGGAATGCTGTTTTAAGTTAGTATGCCAAGGGATATAGATAAACCAACACATGTTAAAGAAAACAGCGCAAAAGTAGTCTGCCAACAAATGCAATATTAAGTCGTTTCTTAAATTACTAGCCAAAATAAATAACGCCCAAAAAGCTCAACCACCAAAGATAGTCATAGAATTAACCGGTATGCTCCAACAATATTTTCTCTAGGGATTGGTTAAATGAAGCACAGTTGCCAGCACAAGTTCATATGCATCCTGGCGAGGTCGCCATTGTGTTACGGTCCAAGTGGAAATCCATTGTACAGACAGAAATATATATGGCCTTTGTCCCAGAAAACTTGGTCCATCAACACAAATTGATTGAACAGCACTAATGTTCAAGATGATATTGGTGTGGCAATTCTGTTTCAGGGGTTAATCACTTAACTTCTAGCTAGAGGATTTAAACCAATAAAGTCAAATTAGATTAGATTTAATGAAACTAAAGTATAACAAAATAATCCTCAAAAGAGTACGCAGCCTTCACCATTTATTTACAATACCACAAAATTATGACAATTACTAAAATGCCAGTTACTTCACATGACAAACCATTACTAGTAAAGCAGAACAAAAACTAACGAATAATACAATGATATTCCTTCTCTGTGCAAAATAGATAAATAAAGTAAACACGTGGTAAGAAAAGAAATTAAAAGCCACCCCCCAAGCCCATTCCCAGCCCAATCCCACTTATCTGAATTGTATCGGGTTCTGTAATGCCAGCATACGATCCAGGAAGTCAGGAATGTCCACTGACGGTCAACACAAGGGGCTGGAGACAAACATTGCCCTCACAGGAGCTAACCAGCCGGAGTAAGATCACAAGGTCAACAGACTTCCAACAGAAGTTCACACAACACATCAACTATGTGTTGATGTGTCAGACACCCAACTCCACAAACACCACTGGGAACTCATCAGATCGATAGATGGCGTTCTGTAAGGTAGCTTGAGAGTAGCTAGGTGGGTTGACTGTTCCAGTCTGGGAACCCATCAGATCGATAGATGGCGTTCTGTAAAGTAGCTGGAGAGTAGCTAGGTGGGTTCACTGTTCCAATCATGGGAAGTCAAGAGTTTGCTAGGTGATCAGGAGAGTTTCAAGCTCCAAAACTCCAGGCCATCAGCTCTGGTTCGTAACAATATATATATACTGTATATATATATATATATATATATATATATATATATACACTCAATCCTTAAGTAACACGTGGTTGAGTAACACGTTTTTGTTCTAACGCGGTCAGCATAATGAGACAAGTCATGTCAACACGCGGAAAAACTCGAGCTTACGCAGGAAGTCAGCTGGCCTGGGGACGAAATTTGAAAGCCGCGCGCTATGACGTCACCCTCTAACCTCTGGGTACATTTCCTGGGCGCATATTTCGATTCTGTATGGGTATTTATCTCAGTACCACAGCCAGTCACCTCAGCCAAACAGCCCTAGTGAGATGGGATAGGTTAGGGTGGGTTAGGTTGCTGAAATTTTGCCTGGGAAGCACAGTGGGCATATTTTCGTGAAAAACCTATGGTTAGTTTTGAAACGAATAGGCAAGCGTTGTTCCTGGCTGAGGGTTCCTGGTGGTTTTTATGAATACGCATACAGAATGGAAATATGTTTTCTTGGCAAACTCAAGGCCGAACGGTTTGACGAAATTTATGGGTTTCGGCAATTTCAGGGGACAAAATGGAACGACAATGTATGCTAATCAGAAAAAAAAAAAAAAAATCCTTGCGTTCTCGTAAGTTACAGTTCAGTTCCACATTCTTTGTTTGATTTCATGCTTCCCAACACATTTTGGACCAACTGGGCATATGGTTATCAGTCCTTTCTCATGCCTCATCTAGTTCTTACCCACAATTATCATGGATTTTGCAGTTTTAAGGAATGAAATGGAACGAAAATGTTTGCTAATTAGAGGAAAAGTTACTCTTTCGTCCATGTGTTATCGTAGCGTTCAGTTCCACATTCTTCGTTTGATTTAATGCTTCCCAACACTTCCAACTAACTGAGCATACTGTTATCAATCCTTTCTTATGCTTCACCTAGTTCCACCCCACACTCATAATGGGTTTCGCAGTTTTAGGGGGCGAAATGGAACGAAAATGTTTGCTAATTAGAAAAAAATACTTTCGTCTATGTGTTCTTGTTAGTGTTCAGTTCCACATTTTTCGTTCGGTTTCGTGCTTCCCAACACATTTAGGACCGACTGAGCATACGGCTATCAAGTCCTTTCTCGCTTCTCACAGACTCTACCTCACAGTCATATGGGTTTCGAGTTTTAGGAGACGAAACTGAACGAAAATGTTTGCTAATCACACACACACACACACACACACACACACACAAAATACTTCTGCTCGTGTAAGTGAGCACTCAGTTTCACATTCTTCGTTCTTCCTGATAGTCTTACGTTTGTCTGATTACTTCTGGGAGGTAAATAAACGTTTCATACTGACTCTATTTCCCCCGTCGTTTTAAGTTGTATTCCGCTGTCAACTTGTTTGACACATCAGGGTTACGGCGAAATTAGGGCCTGTCCTAACCTAAGTGTTTAAACTTGACGTAACCTAGCTTAACTATACCTTATAATTTAACCTAACGTAGCATCCAGTTGGGAAGTTGGGAGACGAAAATCACCTTTGAGTACATCAAGACAATCATGTTATGGCTTAAGGAACGTGATAAAAAGTGGGAAATTTTTCAGCAGGCAAAGGTAATTTACCACCCTGAAAATAGTCAGAAAAATACAGAAAACAAACTGGAGGAATATGAACGAATTGGTAAGGTTCTTCCACTGCTTTAAGCGTACAAATACCAAAATGGCAAAAGAAAAAAAAAAAAACCATAGCATAAAAGAAAGCACCATCATAACGATTTGGAAGGACAGGGAGAAGATAAAGATCGTGCGTAGGAAGTGATGCAATCCTGGCAGCTGTGAAGGTTTATATGTTGTCCTGAAACTGACTGAGAAGCTTATAGGGCGTTATGTGGAGCGTCAGAGAAGGCAAACTCTCACTTTTACCCCTTTTTACCATCTTACCCCACGTATTTACCTCCACCTATACGCACCATCAGATAAAACACTGAAAGAGATATAACTGTTGTAATTAAAAACATCAGTGGTATTAAAAATGGCATTAACAAAAACAGAAGTTGGACTGGGTCAACACCACCTCCACTGAGTACCCTTTTGTTGATACGTAGCTCGAAGGTATTTTACTCCCGCCCCCCAACCCCAAAGTTGTTGTCAAAGTTTCGCCTTCTCGTATCATGTGGCCTTCGGGAGAGACGTTAGGCTGTATAGTTAGACTAAAATTTACTGGTCTGGCTGTTTTAGGGAACAAAATGGAGCGAAAATGTTTGCAAACCAGAAAAAAGGTACATGTACTCTTTCATCCATGTGTTCTCCTGAGTTAGCGTTCCGTTTCACATTCTTCGTTCGGTATCGCTCTTCCCAACACATTACTCTTCGTTCGGTATTGCTCATCCCAACACATTTCGAACTGATTGAGCAGTTTAGCCATATGTTTAGTTTATCAGAAATGCGTTGGGAAACGCGATATCAAACGAAAAATGTGAAACTCAACGCTAACTCACGGGAACACATGGATTAATTTTTTCTTGTTAGCACAAATTTCCGTTCTATTTCGTACTCTAAAACTGCCAGACCCATAAATTTTCGTCTAACCATATGGCCTAAGGTCTCTCCTGAAAGCCACATGATATGAGAGAAGGCGAAACTTTGACAACAACATTGGGGTTGGGGGATGGGAGGAAAATACCGGGGAGCTACGTATCAACAATAGGGTACCCATCCCTACTTTTATTTTTGTTAATGCTATTTTTAATACCATTGATGTTTTTAATTACAACAGTTATATCTCTTTCAATGTTTCACCTGATGGTGGTGCACGTGGGGGTAATTTACGTGGGGTTAGGTGGTAAGAAGGGGTAAAAGTGAGAGTTTTGGAAAGTTGCCAGAACACATTGTACCATTATACATGTAAACATATTGTCTGAGTGACGCGGATTTGGGTACCACGGTCCTTGTCCAGTCCCTATTGCCCGCTGTACTCAAGGATTGAGTGTATATATATATATATATATATATATATATATATATATATATATAGTATATATATATATATGTATATACAGTATATACAGTGCTTGTCAGAGGTATCGAGCTCCTGTGGCAGGGTGCGCAATACTTATGGCCAAAAAAGAATCACCCGTTTTTGGTACTAAAAATTGAGCCAGATGTTTGGGGTGCTAGCATGATGTCACGGGAGCCTGAGGCCTTACTGCGCGCTGGTTGGTTCCCGCCTCAGTTGCCTACGGGCTGCGTGAGAGAGAGGAACTCCGCCGTGTCTCCCTCTCTTATTGTACCATATTTTACCAAGTGTCCCGCAGTGTTTTGGCTTTCGCCACTTTGTTATGGCACCTACCCATGAACTATCAAGTGAAATCATATCCCAGATCATTGCTCTAAAGGAGGCAGGCCACCCCACGAAGGAAATTAGTGAATTGGTTGGTGTGGCTCGATCGACAGTGCGTAGGTGGTGCGCCCGTTTTCGAGTGGAAAACAGTGGTGATGTTCCCACAAAGAAACTGCGGTTTGGTAGGCCCAGGAAAACTTCCCCGAGGTCTGTTAATGTTTTAAAACGTGCAGTGGAGTATAATCTTCGTGTGAGTGCAAGGAAAATAAAGGAGAGCAACCCGGAAGTGTGCCCTTGACCACCCCGTTTGGGATACATGGCGTCTGGCAATGGATGGATGGAACCCGGAAGTGTTTGGTGAGGTTTCTGTGCGCACAGTGTCTCAAAGAGTCCATGAATTTACACAAGTCACAGGCCTGTGAGAAAACCTCTTCTTACATGTTACCAGCGACTTCGTAGGCTTGCCTTTGCTAACAAATACCTTAACTGGGGTGAGGACCAATGGTTGTCAGTGTTGTGGTCTAATGAGGCAACGTTTAGTGTTACCTGTAATTGAGAAGCACGGATGTACCGGCGCAAAGGTAGTGACCCGCTTGACCCCCCTTACGTGGAAAGCACAGTTAACCCCTAAACTGCTGGGTAGTTCTGGCTTGACTTGCATGTCTCGCGGGCATATTTGCGCTCCGACAGACTCCCTAATAATATTTGCCAAAAATCAGTTAGTCCTAGAATATTAAAATTACATATGCATATGGCACATACCTTCAGCTTTCTCCTGGGATGTTTGTTGAGCCTTCGTCGAGTACCATAGGACTTTTGGAGACCTTTGAAGCTGGGTAACGAAGTTTCCACTTTACACGTCCTGACAACCCGTAATATGATTACCACAGCCTGATATTATCACTAGAAATACTATTCTATGATTTTCAAATAGTTTGGAATCCATACTCCAAAAAAAAAACACTGTGAAAGCAATGAAAATTACTAGTGCGTATGACCTTCCCACTTGCGCTCGTTCGCCCTTGGTGTTCTGTCATTTATTAATCATAAAAACACTCACACATTATATTTCTATTACTTTATAACAGTTATATATATCTGCAGTCTTTATCCATAAGTTTCCTTCAGTAATAATACTGTAGTTTATTGTCCTGTAGGCATTCAATTTCTCTTTCAGTAAAATACGTAGCATTCACTTTCTTGTCCTGTATACTAGCGTTGAGAGCGAATCTGTCACTTTCACTTTCACAACTCCCAGTATTCATACATGCTAGAGTGAAGCTTTCACTTTCATTACTCCTAGTATATATACTCGTATTCTTATATTACAGGTAACTCGCACGGAACACGATCTCACGGAACGCGCTCGCAATTATACACGGTAAGGGCTGGGATACATATAAGACAACGTAAGATTAAAAAACCATTATGAAAACTACAAATTAACGCAGGAGAGGCCTTTGAAAGATCAAATCCTCGAACGTCACCGCAGCGCGCGGTTTGTTTTTATTACGTGACGATCTAGGCGGGAAATTATTCAGCGAGTGAGACATTCCCGAGTACAGTAGCACAGTATTTGTAAGTTAAATATTTACAGTACTGTACTGTTCTGGTAAGTTTATGTGCAACTTAAAGTACTATTAAATAACGTTAAAGCAAGAAATAAAGTCTTATAACCAGTTTACCTGATAGGCGTCAGAATATTGCCTTTTTTATTTGTTCGTTTTTTCCACAGTGCTGTTCAGTATTTGTAAGTTAAATATTTACTGTTCTCGTATGTACTGTACTTGTAAGCACTTAAATAAAGTTAAAGCATTAAATAAAGCCTTGTAACCAGATAACCCAAATTATATGATTACCCATGATCGGCGTCGGAATATTGCCTTTTTTGTTTGTTCGTTAAACTCTTACTGTACTGCTTTTCTACAGTACTGTATTTGTAAGTTAAATATTTACTGTTCTGGTATGTACTTGTAAGCAATTAAAGCATTAAATAAAGCCTTGTAACCAGTTAACCTGATTTATATGATTACCCATGATCGGCGTCGGAATATTGCCTTTTTTTTGTTTGTTCGTTAAAGACTTATAATAAGAGAAAAATACATTTTTGTCTTGGTATCTTTACCTATTTGCTCAGATTTGCTGTAATGGTTTGCAACTTGTAGAAAACTGTGAAAACTTTCGGGAAGTGAACGAAAATCTGGGACATGACCTTGACTTCATCGTCTCATGTATCATCTGTCAGTTCACCACCGGCTATCGTAATGAGTGGATGTACGATTTTTTCGCTCGTGGCCATGCCTAACCACACATAGTTACACCCATTATCTCGACCCAGACAGAAAATACAACCTTTTTCCTCCCTTGCAAAACACAAACAACCACCCTGTTTACGAGACAGCAATATATATTGCGAAAATAACAAGGTAAAATGATAAAGATGAACGTAAAATAATTGAGAAAGATGAACATGTTATGACGGAAGAAATACGTTTTCCCTGTCTGTAAACGTATTTATTTCTGCTTTGTATCTGTATTCGTAATAATTAGACTTATTGTTAGTTCTGAAACTGCATTACGATTCTATTTTTAGCCATTCTCGTGGTGTGGGAGCTGGAAGTTGTGACACAACTTCCTTATTGCTAATCGGACTGACCCTCCACTTTATTCTCCCGTGGCAGAGTCTAGCCTTGGAGGACGTGCAGTTTTCTCATTTAGGACTGAAAATTCAACTCTTTCGCTCCCTTTTCCAAGCATGGGCACAACGATATCGTAAAAAATAACTCGAAACTACCATAAACATATATCAAAAAGGTGAAAATGTATTCATAACATTTTTTTTTTCCAGCCATTCCTAACAGATTATGTACTGAAATCATTCGATATCACAGTACTGCATTTCTAAGTTAAATATGTACTGTTCTGGTATGTACTTGTAAGTTAAAGCACTGGTACCAGTTAACCTAATTTATTACCTATGATCGGCGTCGGAATGTTTCCTTGTGTTTACGTACAGTATTTGTGTGTTGAAGTTTTGCTCAGGAGTACTGTATTTGTGAGTTATAACATTAAATAAACCTTCTAACCACTTAAAGTGCTTTCTAGTGACAGATAACAGCAAAACAACACATTTGGGGGGTCTAGGGAGCAAAATACGGAGTAGTTTAAATATATGCGATTTCGCACCTAACACGGCACGGTAGGAACGAAACCCTTGTGTTCCGTGCGAGTTACCTGTACTACTCATTTACATTTCTATTTACATTCTCTTTTATTTATGTTATTTACATTTCTATTTTATTTACACTGTGTTATGCACTGTCACTTGCAGTAACTTATAAATCTATTTTCCACTGTTCACTTATTTTTACATTCATTGCTTTCACTTGCTGTTTACACATTATTTACATTTCCACTTGCACTGTTTTACTCACCAGAAAGATCGTGGTCACTGTCCATCATTTTCATTGATAAATTAACCAGTTCACGTTCCACAGCAGTCACTTAGCCCTTTACCCCTTTCCACACGAGGTTTAGTAGGGGTAGAGGTCACAGGGCCCTTTGTATGGGGCTAAAAAGCGGCGGAATTGTACAGGCGCGAATCTGACGTGGTTTCACCTTGAAAGACAACAGTAAACTGAATACAGTGTGGTGGCCTAGGGGGAGTGCAATGCTGCCAATGTCAGCGTGGTGACAGCTACTAATATATACGCTATGAAATGATTGGCAGGAAATCTAGACAATACATAATACGTTAGGTAGTTCCAGTTGAATGTAAATATCACTTAGGCGTCTCCCTTCCTTTCTTATGTATATTTTTATTACGAGAATAGATTATACGGCATATTTCAAGTGGAAATAAACAGCGAAAATTAGCGAATGAGTGCACTTGAGGTGTTGTCAGGTGATAATTAACCAATTCCAGGTGTATGGCACTATCACTTACTTTAGGTCTTTTTTGTATATATCATTTTGTATAAGAATAGGGCATAGGGCTTATTTCAATGGATGAAATCAGTGGAAAATTCCAGGGATGATTTACTTAGCGCAGCACTGCCGGGCAGGCAAGAGGAGAGGGTAATGGAGGGGAGGTAGGCAGGGGAGTCAAGAACGGGGAGAAATGGCTACAATGGATGGGAGTACAGATGAGATTAGGAGTGCTGACTAGTGTTGGACATTGGCAGTACTGACAGATGATACAAGCCACCACTTGAAAGCCCGGGTGAATTCAAAATAACACAGAATCACAAAAGTGACGCCCCGCGGTATGATCCCTTGCTCCCAAGCGTCACGAAAGTGACGCCCCACGGTTAAGGGGTTAAACACCCTGATTCACTCATGATATAGGCTTGTTTCTGTGACAGAGATTTGGGGAAGCTTGTTGAGCTTCCCAAGAACTGGAGAGTGAATCAGGACGTTTATCTGGAGCTTCTTTGTGATCATTTACCTGAGTCCTTCAAGCTCACAGGTGCACGAGTGTTTCAGCATAACAGTGCACCTGCTCATAAAGCCAAATCGGTCACCAATTGGCTTCGTGACTGCGAGGTATCATTCATGAAAGACTGGCCAGGCAATAGCCCAGACCTCAGCCCGATAGAAAACCTCTGGTACCTCGTAAAGGAGAATCTCCAAGGGAAGGATGTGAGCTCTCTGCCTAAGCTGGAAGCAGCCATTCTTGACTCTTGGGACAAAATACCCCTCCAGCACCTCAGGAACCTCGCCCTTTCACTTCCAAGATGTCTCAGGTCCATGAAGAAGCGTAAAGGATACCCTACGAAGCACTAAAGGTAAATAAAATGCATTATTTATATGATTTTTCAGTGTTGAAAGGTTTGTTTCATAGGAGGGATGCAGGGCGCTCGATACTTCTGACGAGCACTGTATATACCATATATATATATATATATATATATATACACTCATCCCTTGGCTATCACGCCCAATTGGTCCCGCTAGAGCTGCGCTATAGCCGAAAGCGTGATAGCCGTACTGAAGAACTTAAGGTAATAATTCTAACTGGTGCCATTACCTCAATATTTACCCCTATGATGCCCTTTTTGTACCACATATTAACATATAATAGTCTAAAAATGAGCATGCAAATTAGAAACAAACCAAGATTAATAAAAAAGAGCTTAATATCCCTATTTATTCACCTTTTGGGGGATGTTGAGTGGCTTGGGTGGGATAGAGGGGTTACAAGGCTCGGTTGGAGTCTACTGACCACCTCTTCGACGTTCTATCTCATCAAGGAAATTCTCAACAAACCCATGAAATTCCTCCTCCTCCTCATCATCATCAAAGTCCAGGAGGGCAAGTGCTGGCTGACGGTCCTGGTTTGAAGGTCCTGGTTGTGGGTCCGGTTGTGCCTGTGTCCGACGGCGTAGGAAGTCGGTTATTTGCCGTTGCTGTAGAGAGTTGATGTGAGCATGGTATTGCTCTTTGTATCCTGCCAGTGCCTGAGTAATTAAGGAACACCTTGCCTCACTGTTAATGGTGGAATCTTGTTCAAGCAGGTGTCGTAGCTGGCCACCTAAGTCAATGACCTTTTTTATATCGTTTATGCACAGTCCCTCGATATGCTGCACATCACCGCCACCTTCCTCCTCCTCCTCCTCTCCTGCACTGTCCTCATCTCGTGTCATTTCCTCATCCACGATATCAGCAGCAGAAACTGGGGCTGGTCGTATCATTTCACGAATATCTTCGTCAGTTGTATCCCCAAAACCAGCTCCAGGAATCTGCCGTACCTCCTCAGCAGCTGCCTCAACCTTTGCCTGAACCGACTGAGGCTCACCACGTGCAGACCCGCGACGGTGCTCAGGTAAACCCTCCAAAAGATTCCACCAAGCATGACGAATTGTTGCCTGGGTTACGTTATCTCAACACTGAACCATCAGATTAACAGCCTGCTTGACACTGAACCGCTTCCAATAGTTTATAACCCTCTGCTCAGCATCGGTGTCTCCATGCAATTGATCATCCTCATTTTCATCCTCACTGTTGTTGACCAGTTGCTGGATTAACTGTGTCCTCAGTTGCTTCCCTCATCATTCTAAACTGACACCTGGAGTATGCAGCCTTCAGGACTGAAATAACTTCTTGGTCGAGGGGCTGGATCAGTGAGGTGGTATTGGGTGGGAGGAATTCCACTTTAATATTGGGGTGTGCGGTCCTCAGAAGGGGTGAGTGTCCAGGGGCATTATCCATCACCAGCAGAATGTTAAACCTGATGTTATTTTTCTTGCAATGCTCCTCAACTTGCGGGATAAATGCCTCCTTCAGCCAATCCAGGGACAGTTTGGCAGACATGTACCCCTTCTTTGAAGTCATCCATGTCACGTTAAGCTTCTTCATGTTATAACCTTTATAGGCCTTGAGTCTTTTCGCTTTGTGCAGAACCGTCGGCTTCAGGCGACACGTCCCAGAGGCGTTCATGGCCAGAACCAAGGTGAATCGTTCCTTGAGTGCTTTCCTCCCGTGTATTTTCGCTGACTTGGTGGTGATGAACGTCCTCCGTGGCAAAGTTTTCCAATAGAAATTGGTTTCATCCATGTTATAAATTTGTTCTGGTGTATACTGGCCCTCCTCAATTAAGTTCTTAATAGTTTCTGGGTATTCACGTGCAGCTGCATTGTCGGCACTTGCCGCTTCACCAGATATTTTCACACTTTTAAATTTGTGCCTTGCCATAAACTTGTCCACCCAACCTTTTGAAGCCATAAAAACTGGAGGTTGTCTCATGTCTAACTTCTTAGTGAGGTTCACATAAATTTCCTTGGCAGTGTTCATGATTTCACATGTGTCCACAGCAATATTTCTCCTTGCCTGTCGATCTATATATCTCCCAAGCAATTGCTCGGTCTTGAGGAGCAACTGATTTCTGCTATGTAGGGCATGGGAAGCAGCTTGTGATGGTGCAAGACTCATATGTTTTATGATGTGATCACGATTCTTATGTTTTATGATGTGATCACGATTCTTATAAATACCCCTCACAGTTGATTCATTGATGTTATATTTCTTCCCCACACTTCTCTTGGTCTCACCATTATCGAGAAGTTTCACTATTTCCAGTTTATCTGCATAGCTTAGGTTCTTCCTCTTCTTTATTTCCCTGCCAGGTGCTGCAGCATTACGTTGGGCGATGGTAGGGGGATGGGGAGGGGGTACGTTGGCCATGGCTGTATCACAAAAAAGGTTATTGTTCTTGCTATCATTGCTTGTGGTCTGAGGGCAAATCCTTGAATGGTTTGGCGGGTGGGAGACTCGGTCGGGCGGCCAATCAGCGCTCGGCTGGCGCTGACGTCACACGACCAATCATGGCGTGAATCACGCTGGCTGGGCGGAGCACCAGAGCCCGGCCTTTTTGAAATTTTCGAACATTTCTGGTGCGCGATAGCAAGCATTTAGTGCGTGATGTAGGTATTTGGGTGGTTTTTTATATAGGCATGATAGCGAGATACGCTATAGCAGAACTTGTGATAGCAGAGGGTTGAGTGTATACTGTATATATATATATATATATATATATATATATATATTATATATATATATTTATATATTTAAATATATATACAGCCATACCTCAACGTACGAACGTAATTGGTTCTAAGAGGCTGTTCGCAAGTCGATTTTGTTCGCAAAATGAAAATCCCTTACAGTACTACATGTACAACATAGACACTGTACTGTTCATTGATCTCTTGGTAGGGTTTTAAATGTTCATAAGCAGTTTATATTGTATTATGAAGTATAAATGCAAAAATTAACATAAGCGATGCACAAGAAAAGCATACAGTATGAAACACAACTCTGTTCCTGCTATTGTCTGATACCTATTTAGAACGGATGCAAAATGATGGAACATTTGCCACCAGTGAAGATGTGGATATGGCAAGCATTTCATTTTGTTTCATTAGTTGTTAATATACATTGGACATAAGCAATAACAGAGTTATTTTATAAACATTCCTGTAGCTCACCTGAGGGCAGACACAGCAGGATTTCCAGGAAGTTAGAAGAGGCAGGTGGAGGAGTGGAGTTAGTTGGAAGATGCGGGTGAGGAGAGAGCAGTAGGCGAGTTGGGATTTTCGGGAGAAGCAGATTGAACAGATGTGGCTGAAGGCTCAGCAAGGGAAGTTGAAGGCTCAACATGGGAGGCTTAAGGCTTAGCATAGGAGGTTGAAGGCTCAGCATAGGAGGTTGAAGGCTCAGCATAGGAGGCTGAAGGCTCAGCATGAAGGCTGTGGTTTGTCTAATTTCGTTTCCACCCTTGAGAAAAACCTCATGATTGATAACTGGGAAGCCTTCTTCTTATTCTCGTCAAGGATGAGACGATAGCAGGCCAGGGCATCATGCACAGCAGCATATACTGCCATTTATCAGCCATATTAAATGGAGTGAAAGTACTAAAAGCACAGTGAGTGGCAATTCTCTCTCCTACATGTGAACAAAACAAAACCAATAATGGTGGATTAGCCCCCTAGCACCCACACCGCTGCATAGCAACCTGCCTCGCAACAACTGTCATCCGACACATTCAAAAGCAGGTGCAACGGGCCACTACAAACTAAATTAGTTTTTCGTGGTTACTTTCGTACTTGTGATACTTTTGTTATTTTTTTCGTGTTCGCATCTTTGAAATGCTCAGATCTTGAATGCTCGTGAGTTGAGGTACGTCTATATAGATACAGCAAGCTTGCCCCCAATGTGTGGGATTCGTTCCTAACGTGGTGCGTTCGACGCGAAACCGCGTAAGTTTTAACTACGCCTTATTTTGCTCCCTAGATCCCCTAAACATGGTCTTTTGCTGTTATCTGCCATTGGTAATCAATATGAAGCACTTTAAGTGGTTAGAAGGTTTATTTAATGTTATGACTTACAAATGCAGTACTGCACAGCAAAACGTCAACATACAAATACCTAAACACAAGGCAACATTCCGATGCCAAAACCAATCGGCGTCGGAATGTTGCCTTGTGTTTACGTATTTGTATGTTGAAGTTTTGCTGTGCAGTACTGTATTTGTAAGTCATAACATTAAATAAACCTTCTAACCACTTAAAGTGCTTCATATTGATTACCAATGGCAGATAACAGCAAAATACCAGGTTTAGGGGACCTAGGGAGCAAAATGGTTTCAGGACTATTTGCTATCAAGCCATTTCGCTGTCACAACAATAACTAGACAACATAGACTTTAATGGATCCCCCTGAAATATGTTTTTTAAAGTATTGATTAATTAATAATAAGTATATTTAAAAAAGTATTGATTAATTAATATAAGTATACTTATAGAATGACGGGGAATCATCCAGGGTGCGAATTGTCCTGACGAGGAATCGTCCATGTTTTGAAGGGGAATTAACATGATGGCGAATTGTCTTGAAACCCACCGATCGTGGGTAATCATATAAATCAGGTTAACTGGTTACAAGGCTTTATTTAATGCTTTAACTTTCTTTAAGTGCTTTAACTTACAAGTGCATACCAGAATAGTAAATATTTAACTTACCAATACAGTACTGTGGAAAAGCAGTACAGCAAATATTTAACAAACAAATAAAAAAGGTAAAATTCCAATGCCTATCAGATAAACTGGTTATAAGACTTTAGTTCTTGCTTGAACATTATTTAATAGTACTGTACTTTAACTTGCACATAAACTTACCAGAACAGTACTGTAAATATTTAACTTATAAATACAGTACTGTGGAAAAGCAGTACAGCAAATCACATCACGTGATCAAAAGAAACTGTGCGTGCTGAGCTGATGTTTGAGGATTTGGCCTTTCAAAGGTCTCTCTTGCGTAAATTTATAGTTTTTGTAATGGTTCTTTAATCTTACGTTGTCTTATACGTATTCCAGCACTAACCACGTATAATTGCGAGCACTTTCGGTGAGAATGCATTCGGGGCGAGTTTACTGTATATATATATATATATATATATATATATATATATATATATATATATACTGTATATATATATAGAGAGAGAGAGAGAGAGAGATCTTTAGTGGAAAAGTTTTTAGATAAGGGAAAGAAGTTGTATGCGGCTTTCATGGATTTGGAGAAAGCATATGACAGGGTGGATAGACAAGGATTGTGGAAAGTATTAAGAATATATGGAGTAGATGGAAATTTGTTGAATGCTGTGAAGAGTATGTATGATGGTGCTAAGGCTGCAGTGCGTGTGGATGGTGAACTATGTGAATTTTTCTCTTTGGAGGTTGGGTTGAAACAGGGATGTGTCTTGTCTCCATGGTTGTTCAATCTGTACATGGATGGGGTAATAAAAGAGGTACAAGGTAGGGTAGTGGATGTTGGAGTGGCCCTGGTGAGAGAGGATAGTGTTTGGAAACTTCCTGTACTGTTGTTTGCAGATGATACTGTGTTGTTGAGTGAAGACGAAGGGGAGATGCAAGGCTTGGTGGATGAGTTTGGGAGAGTGTGCAAGAAACGGAATCTAAAGGTGAATGTAGGGAAGAGTAAAGTGATGGTCTTTGAGAGAGGTGAAGTCAGTGAATGTACAGCGAGGTTGGATGGTGAGGAATTGGAAAATGTGAGTATGTTTAAGTAGTTGGGTAGTGTGATGAGTATGGATGGAGGTTTGGAGGGTGAAGTGCTTGAAGGGATACAGCAGGGAAGAAAGGTTGCTGGTTCTTTGAAAGCAGTGATAAGAAACAGGGAAGTGAGCATGGAAGTGAAAAAGTTACTACATGACAGTATTGTGATACCAACTCTAATGTATGGAAGTGAAGCTTGGACATTGTTGGAAGGACACCAGTCAGCGTGAGAGCAGTGGAAATGAGTTATTTAAGAGGAGCCTGTGGAGTCACATGGAGAGACAGGCTGACGAATGAGGATATAAAGGAGCGTTGTGGTGTGGATGTGGATGTGATAGGAAGTGTTATGAGGAACACACTGAGGTGGTTTGGGCATGTGGAGAGGATGGAGGGTGAAAGACTGACAAAGACAGTGTATGTGAGTGAGATGGAGGGGGGAAGAGGGAGGGGGAGGCCGAGGATGAGATGGAGGGATGGGGTGGAGGTATATGAGAGAGGGGGGTGTGAGTTGTGAGCAGGGCAGTGAAATGGCAGGGGACAGGACGACGTGGAGGCGATTTGTTTGTGGCCACCCGAAACGGGATTGAGGCGTTTGGCAATAGATAGATAGATAGATATATATTTTTATGTGTCCGACTCTGGGCACAGGCTTCACAGCCTGCTATCAAGGCCCAGCAGTCCTCCTACAAACCATACACCTCTACATGTCACCGCTTCGGCGCTAACACCCACTGTCCATATTGAATACATGCTAGGGCTGTGTTATACAGTACTGGTTTACTGGTATTAGTGGGGGTATTTTTATGACATGTTGGTGGGACTTCTGATGGATCAGTAAAGCCTGATTTAATGAAATTCAAATCCTTAAACTGTTCCCTGCCCCAGCCGGGATTTGAACTTGGGTCTGTTAGGACTGCAAGCTACCTCTCTACCGATTGAGCCACTGCCTTCCCCTAAATATGTATATGTATATATACAGTATATATATATATATATATATATATATATATATATATATATATCTATATATATATATATATATATATATATATATATATATTTATATATATATATATATATATATGTACACAGTAAAAGTCCTTTAATCTGAATGGTAGGGGACCGAGGGTCTTTCGGACTACAGGTTTTTTCGGCCTATTGGGAGGGACCTTTGAAGACATTAGAAAAATGTTATGGGTTATTGTTTTACTCACAGGAAATGCATAGAACTGTAGCTGAATACTTGCAGGGAAGTACATCAAAGTTGAAGGGCAAGTCCAAGCGTTGAATCCTTAGATAAAGCCCAGAAATTTTTTAGAAAAAGCTCAGAAAAATTAAAAAAAATTTGCCCTGAAAAATATGTAGTATTGGGATAATCGAATTATTGGTGGTCGGATTGGAGGACTTTTACTGTAATTGTTTTATTGTAGCTCTGTAAGAGCTAAAATTGCCTAGTACTGTACAGTGGTCAGAGAACCAAATAAACATTTTTACACTGTGTGATTATATATAAAGACAGCAGTGAAAAATTTCTGCTTCTGTTTTCTTTGCCTGTTATATAAGGTGACTAGAAAAGGAATTGCGGTGTGTTTGTGTCAACATCATTGTCCAGCCTGTGTATTGCAAACAACCTCATAACATTGACAACATAGGAGGTGGTACTGTTGTGTCTAAGGTTTCTTTTCTCTGCTGATTTGTGTTACCAAAAGCAATGTGAAGTCATGCTGAATAACTTGCCATGCCGTGTGAATATAGGCAATTAGAATCAGTTCATGATTATGAGAGTGACAGTAAGAGTATTGTAGGATGTCCTTTATCCATGTACAGTACAATATTGCAAAGTAATCATAGGTCATGTGTGCTTGTTGACTTGTGTTAGGATTATGCATGTTATTGTGGCAGTAATGGGTATAACTTGTAACTTTATCATGGTTATTACAGATCCGTGAGCACCTGACACCACTGGAGATGCTGGCAGCTCTTGTGGCCGCAGTGTGCCATGACCTGGACCATCCAGGGGTCAATCAACCTTTCCTTATAGCCACTGACAACCACCTCGCTGCTCTGTATAAGGTGCTGTGCCCTGAGGTCTTTAAATTCTACTGTGAATGTCTTGAAACTGATTTGAAGTACTGTATACCTATTGTTGTTATGTTACTGAATCTCTAAGACATGAATGAGAAAGAGAGAGAAGGATGAGAAATATATTAGTGGAACAGTTGTTAGCAATAACTGCAACTGCAGCATACATTGCAAGATATGTATAGAGAATTTGAAACAAGTATAATGGAGTATATATATATCTTTTTTCTTCTCCACATTGATTTTCGAGTTTATGTGCTTTCTGCTGATTCGTACTAGATTATCTGAAGACATCCACACCATACATTATATGCAGTTTCCTACAACTCCCACTTCCAGTCCTTCAGCCTAGTCTGGATTGATACAGTAGATTGGGTAATAGAAAGGACATATAAAAAAATAGTACAGTAAAAAAGAAGATTAGGAAGATATCAGTGTGTTTGGTAAGTGATGATCATGCACTGTAAAATATTTATGGCATTTATTGAAAAGTATATGACAAGGTGAAAAAGATGAGTTTTCAAAGTATATATATATATATATATATATATATATATATATATATATTGTTACGCTGTCCGCCTTTCCGTTCCCACGGGTGCAGCCGTTACAGCTGGGCTAGGGGATTATGCGGTATCCGTGTCATTCGCGGAGTTCAAATTAGCGAGTGTTACAAGTTCTTTTGTTTCTTTCGTTCCCGCCACTGAGGGCAATTTTATTTCATACCATGCTGAGTATGCATTTGATTATTTTGATTGTCTTATGTGAGCTACGAGTATATTTAATGATGTTTTGCTTGCATTAGAAGTACCAATTCTTTGTAGAGAGAGAGAGAGAGAGGGGCAGGAATTTAAGTTCCTTGTTAATTAATCTGATTCATGCGTTTGCGCTTGACTGCACACGAGCCTTGATCAGGGCAGTGTCTTCCCAACCAGCTTCAGTATCGGGTGTTGTACACTCTCTCTCTCTCCCCAGTCATTTTTTATGCCGAGTTGGCGTTTTCATTTAAGTTTATTTTATTCTTTTGTTGCTGACTGAGGAAAGTAGTTATTTTATTTGTTTTGTGACCTTGTTGTCTTTGGAGGGCCAGTCTGGCTCACCGTAGTCCTCTCGCTGCCTTAATTAACGTTCCCCAACACACGTACATACACACACACCCCTAACCCCTACACAGTTCAATCCCATCTACTTGCACAAGGCTAGTGAGAACTATCGTGAGCCGTCAACTGTGTTCCCCCTTGGACACGGGTTAAGTAGAAAGTCGTCACCACCGGAAGTAAGTGGGAGGTGTTCCTGTAGACTGTCTCGGGCGGTATTACTTCTGGTAGTGACGATAGTAGGCTGGATCTATAGGTAGGCTGTTCCGTTTGTTAGTCAAAGTACAGAGTGTTGCGTTTAAGTTTTTCCGTTGCGCAGTTTTTCTCTAGTTTGCGGAGCGTGAGTGCCGGGGTCTGCGTTATTTTTGCAACGCAGTGGAGGCCGATCATCTAAGGCTGCCTTGTTGTCTTTTTGTAATAGCCCCGGGCTGGCGCTACCGTAACAGTGGCGACCTCGCATCAGGATATCCTAACAGTGCCTTCTTCTTGCTAGGATATCGTTACCTTGGCGTTCTCTGTGCTTTGAGGTGAAGTTGATGTGTGTGTAGTTTCTCAGTCAGCATTAGTATTTCATTATTCAGTACTGCCATTGAATTGTCGCCATGGAGTCACGCGTGTCTATACCAGATCGCGTACGTGCTGAGTCACCTGTGGATATGGAACAACGAGAGGCACATAGCAAAGGTACTCCCCGTGTGAGCCCTGAGTTTGACTATGGTGCTGAGCTGCCTCGTTTCGCTACCCCACTATTACCATCTATGATACCGCTGAGCCAGTTTAGAGCAGTTCCCCCAGGTATGTCTAGTGCTTTCCCTGGAGCTGTTCATTCCACTCCCATATACCCTGGAGTCTTGTCACCGGAGGCCCAGTTGCAGTTGGAATTGAAAAAGTTGGAGATGGAAATGCAGCGTGCAAAAGAAGAGAGGGAAATGCAGCGTGCCAGAGAAGAGATGGAGTTGCAGCATGAAAAAATGCAATTTGAGCTGGAGAAGACTCGCTTGGAGGTGACTGCTAATAGACCAACTTCAGATACCCAAACCTCAGGCCGTGCAGAGGATAGGGAGAGTTGGTTCTCAAGGAGTCTAAAATTAGTGCCAGCGTTTGATGAGTTGAAGGTGACAGAATGGTTTGTCAGGTTTGAAAAGAAGGCTAGGGAGTTTGAGTGGCCCAGGCAGCGCTGGGTGGGCTTGGTATCTAATGTGCTGAAGGGAAAAGCTTTGGAAGTGTATAATAGGTTGAGCCCTGAGGATGTAGATGATTATGATGAATTTAAAGCAGCCATCCTGAAGGCATATGAACTTAGACCAGAGGCTTATCGGTTGTTGTTCCGTGGTGCTCAGAAAAGACCTGCTGACACCTATATGGCCTACGCCAGGTATCTGGAGGAGAGGTTAGACGAGTGGTTGCTGAGTGAGAGCGCCACTTCGTATAACGATGTGCGTGAACTGCTTTTGATGGAACATTTTACCAACATGGCTGACAAAGAAATTGGTGTTAAAATTAGGGAGAAGAGATTTAAGACCGTGTAGGAAGCAGCGACGTGGGCTGATGACTGGGTGTTTGCCTTGCGGAGTATGAGGGTCAGGTATGCTAATTTTCAGCATTCCAGGGAGAGGACTGTGAGTGGCCCTGCCTGGGATAAATCTCCCGTGAATCAGTCCAGGGGAAGTTCAGAGGAGAAAAAGAATTCTGGGAGAAAGAGCCCTGTATCCAGTTCGAAGCTACTTTGTTACTTTTGCAAACAGAGTGGGCACATCAAGCCTAACTGCCCTAAGTGGAAGGCCTCCCAAAATGCCAAACCAGTGGCACTAATTGTAGGTTCGAGTCAGGTGAACGAGAGGAGTTGGGAGAGTGGTAACTGTGAGGGAGAAGTCTGTGGAAAGCTGGAGTGCAGCTGGCTGTGCTCGCTGCCAGCTCAGGCTGAAAGAGTTACCCAACATGCTACGCCACCTCCGGATAAACTGCCTCAGAAATCATCCCTAGACTGGTGTAAACCTTTCATGTGTCACGGCACAGTGAAAATTCATGGGATCAGTTATCCAGTTACTGTGGTTCGTGATACCGGTGCACAACAGTCTGTGTGCAGAAACGTGACTGGAGGGCCTGTAAACTCGGGGAAGTATGTGCTGTGTAGAGGCATGAACTCAGATGAATACTATGATTATGTTCATGTGGAACTCGATTGCCCCATTGTTCAGGCTGCAGCTCAAGTAGCTGTTGCTGATGTAATGCCAGTAGAGGGGGTTGATTTTCTGCTGGGGAACGACCTGGCTGGGGAGAAAGTATTTCCATCTCTTCCCCCACCAGTTGTTGTGGCAGAGAAGTGTTTTGACGCCCCAGAAATTGGTATTGACGTTGATGCAGAAGTGGAAGCCATGTTCCCGGTCTGTGCAATTACAAGATCTATGGCACAGGTTGCAGCCTGGGAGGAAGAACTGGCGAAGTCATAGGTTCTTGGGGTCGACTGTGATGAGGCAGGGCCACCAATGGAGGAACCTAGTGAGCAGAGTGTTGCTGTGGTGGGTGAGGAGAGTGGGAATGCGTGCATGGGCGCCGCCCCACTTCCCACTCAGGACACTAGAGGTGGTGCTGAGTGTGTCTGTGTGGAGACTGAACCCAGCCCACCGACTGAATTAGAAGAATTTCAGGACGCTGGGGTCGACTGTGGGGATGCAGGACCACCGTCAAACGCGCCTGAGGAACAGAGTGTCACTGTTGAGGGTAGAGGTGATAATGTCAGTGTGGAGTCTGACATTCCTTCCCCTGTCGAGTGTACTAGAGGTGACGCTGAGATTGATCGCCCTTCGCAATCCAGTGTCCCGACCAGTCCCTGATCTCAGTCCTCAGTAGAGCTGGCGGGTGTTGGGTCAGCAGAATTGAGGGTGAAGCAACAGGAGGATGTAACATTAAAGCCCTTGTTTGCTCGAGTAGGGGAAGAAAGAAGTATGGAGTGTGGTAAGGAGGAGTTCCTGATTAAAGACAATGTTTTACATCGCCGATGGACGCCCACTGGCGCCACGGTGGATGGAGGAGTGGGTGAGTTAGTGCAGGTGGTGGTGCCTGTGCAGTATAGGGTGCCGTTAATACAGTTAGCACATGAGGGACCTTAGGAGGTCACTTGGGAAACAGAAAGACAGTGCAGCGCTTAAGATATAACTTTTGGTGGCCAAGTATGCCGGGACAAGTTGCTGCGTACATCAAGAACTGTCACACGTGTCAGATAGTGGGCAAGCCTAATCAAGTTCTTCCTGTGGCCCCTTTGACTCCCATTCCTGCAGTTGAACCTCCGTTTACCCGGGTAGTCATTGATATCGTGGGCCCTTTACCTCCTACTTCTGCTGGAAACAAGTATTTGTTAACCATAATGGATGTTACAACGCGATACCCAGAGGCTATACTAATCAGAAGCATGCAGGCGAAGTCAGTAGTCAAGCAACTTATCCTGTTCTTTACTCATTTTGGCCTGCCCAAGGAGTTGCAGTCAGACCGTGGAGTAAATTTTACATCTAATTTGTTTAAGCAGACAATGACAGAGTTGGGCATCAACCACATTTTGTCCAGTGCCTACCATCCGCAGTCACAAGGTGCCCTGGAGAGGCATCATCAGACCTTAAAGACAATGCTGCGCACCTTCTGCTATGATAGTGGAAAGGATTGGGACCTAGCGGTACCCTTTGTTATGTTTGCAGTGAGAGAGGTACCAACTGAGTCATTAGGTTTTTCACCCAATGAGTTAGTGTTTGGGCACAGAGTTCGTGGTCCCTTGGATGTGGTGCGAGAGGCCTGGAGTAACAACAGATCTGGCAACCAGGAATCCATGCTTGATTATGTCTGCCGCACTCAGGAGAGACTGCATTGCGCTTTAGAGCTTGCCCGTGACCATCTAATCGGGGCTCAAGCGAAAATGAAGGCTCATTACGATAAGAAGGTCAGAAGTCGTGAGTTTAAGCAAGGAGGTGAAGTTTTGGCACTGCTGCCCATGCAAGGAAAACCTCTGGCGGCTAGATTCAGTGGTCCTTATATTGTGAAGAAGAGAGTTGGGGAACTTGACTATCTAATTGTTACCCCAGATAGGCGGAAGAGTACTCAGTTGTGCCACATTAATATGTTGAAGCCATACTACCGCCCAGTTGATTCTCATTGTGGGATGACTGCTGATGTCTCTCACCTGGGATGTGAAGGACGGGGAAGGGAGGATGTGGCATCAAAGGAACGTGCTGTGGAGGGAGCTGTTGGTGCCGGTAATGTGAGTAGTGGACCAGGGTTACAGCCACAGTCCCTGGAAGGTGACTTTGGAGTGGACGTTGAGGGAACCAGGGATAAGAGCGCTCCTGTAGTTTTGGCGGTTGGTAGTGAGTTGGAGGAGCAGGAGGAAGTGCTTAGTCGTGGTGAGATGGTACCAGCTGACCTATGGGAGGGCAACGGTTATGTAGCTCTGGTGGAGAAATTGCGACACCTTGATCCAGTAAAGCGAGAAGAGCTGTGCAACAGATTATGGAAACATCCGAAAGTTTTTGGAGATTCACCGGGATTGACAACTTGGGCTACTCATGACATTGACGTTGGGGATAGTAAGCCTGTAAAATTAGCTCCCTACCGCATCAACCCTATCAGACAGAAAGCTCTCGATAATGAGATCAAGTATATGTTGGACCATGGATTGATCAAGAGGAGTTTCAGTGAGTGGAGTTCACCAGTTACCTTACAGCCGAAGCCAGATGGGAAGGTCAGGTTGTGTGTGGACTTCCGGAAGGTTAACTCACTGTCTAAGACCGATGCTTATCCCTTACCTCGGGTCGATGACTCCGTGGACAAGGTGGGAAATGCCACTTATATCACCAAACTTGACTTAGTAAAAGGATACTGGCAGGTCCCGCTGACGGAACGGGCTAAACAAGTGGCTAGCCTTGTTGTCAGTGGTGCAGTATATCAGTGCCAGGTGATGCCTTATGGACTGAAGAATGCTCCAGCCACTTTCCAGAGGCTTATGGATAAAGTGGTGGATGGCATACCTAATTGTGTCGTTTACATCGATGATGTCATTGTGTATGACACCAAGTGGGAGGAGCACCTTGATCATGTGGAAATGCTCATTAAGCGGTTGGAGGAAGCTGGCTTAGTAGTCAACTTGGACAAGTGCGAGTTTGTACGTGCTAAGGTCCAGTACCTTGGATTTGTTGTAGGACATGGGCAAGTGGCTCCACGTCGGGCTAAGGTGGATGCCATTTCCAACTTTGCAGCACCCCAGTGTCGCCGTGCCCTCCAGCGATTTTTGGGCATGATCGGCTATTACAGAAGATTTATTGGGAATTACTCCACAGTGCTTGCCCCTCTTACTGACTTATTGCGCAAGGATAAGAAGTGGCAGTGGACAGCCGAGTGTGAGCAAGCTTTTACTACTGTTAAGTCTCTGCTGTGCCACCACCCTATATTGCGTGCACCAGATTTTGACAAATCTTTTGTGCTGGCAGTTGATGCTAGCCGAGTAGGGGTAGGAGCAGTGTTGATGCAGCCGGATGAGGGCCAGGTTGAACATCCCATATCATACTTCTCAAAGAAGTTTAATAGAGCCCAGAAGAACTATTCCGTCATAGAGCAGGAGTTATTAGCGATTATCCTGGCCCTGCAACACTTTGCTGTCTACCTGCCCCCTTTTGGCCCTGTGATCAAGATTTATTCAGACCTTCATCCCCTGCAGTTTTTGAACAAGTTTAAATTTAAGAACCAGCGTTTGACCCGCTGGAGTTTGCTTTTGCAAGAGTACAATTTAGAAGTTAGGCATATTAAAGGGACTGATAACGTAATTGCTGATTGTTTATCCAGGGAGGGGTCAGGGTCTTGATTCGAAAATTTTGATCCAGGGCTCAAAATTTTCCCTTGGGGAAGGGCGTGTTACGCTGTCCGCCTTTCCGTTCCCACGGGTGCAGCCGTTACAGCTGGGCTAGGGGATTATGCAGTATCCGTGTCATTCGCGGAGTTTAAATTAGCGAGTGTTACAAGTTCTTTTGTTTCTTTCGTTCCCGCCACTGAGGGCAATTTTATTTCATACCATGCTGAGTATGCATTTGATTATTTTGATTGTCTTATGTGAGCTACCAGTATATTTAATGATGTTTTGCTTGCATTAGAAGTACCAATTCATTGTAGAGAGAGAGAGAGAGAGAGAGGGGCACGAATTTAAGTTCCTTGTTAATTAATCTGATTCATGCGTTCGCGCTTGACTGCACACGAGCCTTGATCAGGGCAGTGTCTTCCCAACCAGCTTCAGTATTGGGTGTTGTACACTCTCTCTCTCTCCCCAGTCATTTTTTATGCCGAGTTGGCGTTTTCATTTAAGTTTATTTTATTCTTTTGTTGCTGACTGAGGGAAGTAGTTATTTTATTTGTTTTGTGACCTTGTTGTCTTTGGAGGGCCAGTCTGGCTCACCGTAGTCCTCTCGCTGCCTTAATTAACGTTCCCCAACACACGTACATACACACACACCCCTAACCCCTACACAGTTCAATCCCATCTACTTGCACAAGGCTAGTGAGAACTATAGTGAGCCGTCAACTGTGTTCCCCCTTGGACACGGGTTAAGTAGAAAATCGTCACCACCGGAAGTAAGTGGGAGGTGTTCCTGTAGACTGTCTCGGGCGGTATTACTTCCGGTAGTGACGATAGTAGGCTGGATCTATAGGTAGGCTGTTCCGTTTGTTAGTCAAAGTACAGAGTGTTGCGTTTAAGTTTTTCCGTTGCGCAGTTTTTCTCTAGTTTGCGGAGCGTGAGTGCCGGGGTCTGCGTTATTTTTGCAACGCAGTGGAGGCCGATCATCTAAGGCTGCCTTGTTGTCTTTTTGTAATAGCCCCGGGCTGGCGCTACCGTAACAATATATATATATCCATCTATCGATCTATCTATCTGTCTATTGCCAGATGCCACAATCCCGTAAGGGGCGGGCACCTGACTCTGAGTTACCTGTTTTACGGGGAGGGGCACCAACCCTCCACCAGCCCACTTGTTGACACGTAGGGAGCACGTATGGGTTGGTTATATGGTTACCACCCAGCAATGTAAATGGTTTCTTGGTTTACAGGAAACCATTTGGCTTGTCACTCAATGTAAAGCCTCCTGTGAAGGAAAGAAAAGCAATAAGAAGTGACAGGAAAGATGGGAGAAGTAGGAAGAGAGGAGGACAGACACAGAAAAAGAATAATAAAGGCTGAGGAAAAAGTAGGTAGCACTACATCAAGTGAGTGGATGATGGTCGCCACCACCTATATATATATATATATATATATATACACACACACACACTCTAACCTTGAGTACCGGGGGCAATTGGGACTGGACAAGGACAGTGGTACTCAAATCCTCGTCACTCAGACAGTATGTTTACATGTATAATGGTACAATGTGTTCTGGCAACTTTCCATAACTCTCACTTTTACCCCTTCTTACAACCTAACCCCACATAAATTACCTCCACTTGCACCCACCATCAGGTACAACAATGAAAGAGATATAACTGTTGAAATTAAAAAGATCAGTGGTATTAAAAATAGCATTAACAATAAATGAAGTTGGTGGGTACCCTTTTGTTGATACGTAGCCCCACAGTATTTTCCTCCTTCCCCTCACCCCCAATGTTGTTGTCAAAGTTTCGCCTTGTATCATGTGGCCATCATGAGAGACCTTAGGCCATATGGTTAGACAAAAATTTATGGATCTGACAGTTTTAGGGGAGTTGAGAGTTAGCATAGTGTGCTAGTTTTGGGTTGCCTTCAAGGATTTAGCAGAAAATAGCTCAGAAAACCAGAAAAATCCTTTATAATGAACCTTGTTTACGGAACTCGATTTAGCAGAAAATTTGAGATAACGAGCACTGTGCTTTCCAGTACGGGTAGAATCCTTGCCAGACATGATTTCTAAGTCACAAGAGCTTGGGGAGGCGATGAATATGATTGTGTGCAACACACATTTTAGGAAAAAGGGTAAATTGATTACATACAAGTCTGGGAAAAATAGCAGTCAGATAGATTATTTTCTGGTCAGAATGGCTGCTAGGAGGTTAGTGAGGGATGTTAAAGTTATAGGAAGTGAGGAGTGTGTGCAGCAGCACAAATTATTGATTTGTGACATGGTGCTTAAAGAATGAGTGAGGAAAAAGAGGACCTACGTACCTTAGAGGAAAGTATGAGAGATGGAAAACCAAGCAGTAAGGGATGCCTTCTAAAGCGAGATGAGGAAAGTCGTGGCTGATCAGGGAGCCATTGACAGAGGCATTAATGAACAGTACAGAGCCCTCAAGAACAACCTCTTGAGAGTCCTGATGCAGTTTGCAGTTGGACAAGAGGCCCACCAAGACATAAAGTAACTTGGTGGTGGGATGAGGGTATAGAAGCTGCAGTTAAGGAGAAAAGAAGGCTTTTCCAGCAATGGAAGAAGGGTGGTAACAAGGAGGAGTACTTGGCTGCCAAGTGTAGGGCTAGAAGAGAGGTATACAGGGCGAAGTCTGAGTCACAGACTTTTGCTTTATAACCTAATTGTGTGGAAAGGAAGAATATGATATTTAAGGTGGCAAATCAGGTGAAGAGGGATAATCGGGATATTATAGGTGAGCAGTGTGTGAAGAATGATGAAGGAAAGATAGTGGTGATCAGTGGGGATATTAAAGATGAATGGGGAGAACATCATGGCTGGTTGTTGAATGAGGATTTTGACTGGAACAGATAAGGTTTGGAGCCAGCAGATCCAGTGTTTGGCCCTTGGCCTTTGATTGAGTTGTTGCTGTAAGTGAGGCAATAGGCAGGATGAAGGTGGGGAAGGCAGCAGGTGTGTCTGGGTTGACTGCAGAAATGTTGAAGGCCTCAGGAGATATAGGGGTGAGGTTAGTCACTGACCTGATAAATATGGGTATATGTGAGTGTTTTGTCCTAGATGATTGGCTGAAGAGTGTAATTGTAAATGTGTAGAAGGGGAAGGGTGATGCAGTGGAAAGAGGAAGATATAGAAGTATAAAGCTTTTAGATCAGATAATGAAGGTAATGGAGAGAGTTGTAGAAGGTATGATTAGAGAAATAGTGAATATTGATGAGATGCATTTTGGGTTTATGCCAGACAGGGAGAGCACTGATGTCATATTCATTGTTCGACAGCTTCAAGAAAAATATGTAGGAAAGATAAGGGAACTGTACTTTGTTTTTGTTGATTTGGAAAAGGCCTTCGACAGAGTTCCTAGAGAGGTGGTGAAGTGAGCAATGAGAATGCTTGGGATTGAGGAGTGGCTGGGTAGGGTGGTTATGGCCACGTATGTGGGTGCTTGCACCCATTTAAGAGTGACTGGAGATTTGAGTGATGAGTTTTCCGTGAATGTTGGTGTGCATCAGGGGTCAGTTTTGAGTCCCTTGTTGCTTTTCGTGGTACTTGAAGCCCTCTCACATGACCTCAGAAATGGACTCCTGTGGGAGATGTTGTATGCTGATGATTTGGTGTTGATTGCAGAGAATGAAAGGGAAGTGGAGGAAAGATTTAGCAAGCGGAGAGATAGCATGGGGCACAAGGGTTTAAGAGTAAATGCAGATAAAACACAAGTGATGATATCTAGGGTTGGTGGTGATACTGACAAAGAAGAGGGAGAGTGGCCATGTGTCACTTGCCACAAGAGCTTTGGGAAGTAATTCCATCTTGTGCAGTGTTTGTGATAAGTGGGTGCACAAGAGATGTAGTGGTATTAGATGTAGACTGCGAGATAATGTGGATTTTATGTGTGCGGCGTGCCGGGGAGGGCAGGTGGAGATTGTCAGGCGTGAAAGGATTGAACTTGCAGGTGAGTCTCTTGAGTGTGTAGAAGAGTTTTATTATTTGAGAGATATGTTATGTGCTGGAGGTGGGGCTGGAGCTATCTGGCTTGGGTGAGAAGTGGTTGAAAGAAGTTCAGGGAGCTGTTGTCTCTCCTGACGGTGAGAGGACTCTCCCTACATGCTAAAGGGCCTTTGTTTGCAGCATGTGTTAGGAATGTAATGCTGTATGGTAGTGAGACCTGGGCTGTAAAGGAAGAGAATATTCGCAGGCTCAAACGTACAGAAATGATAGTGATAGGAGGATGTGTAGTGCGTCCCTGCATGCAAGGCCTGGGGGGGGCTGGGTTTACGATGGAAGATTTGAGAGGTAGGATGGGACTGGAGTGTATTGGTGTTGTGATGAGGAGAGGTAGCCTGAGATGGTTTGGGCATGTGGAGAGGATTGGGGATGATAACTGGGTGCAGAGAGTGAGAAGCGTTAATATTGGGGGTGGGGTTGTGAGGGCTAGACTGAGAAAGACGTGGGATAAAGTCATTAAGTGTGACCTCAGGGTTAACCCCTTAACCGCGGGACGTCACTTTCGTGATGCTTGGGAGCAAGGGATCATACCGCGGGGCGTCGCTTTTGTGATTCTGTGTTATTTTGAATTCACCTGGGCGTCCAAGTGGTGGCTTGTATCATCTATCAGTACTGCCAATGTCCAGCACTAGTCAGCACTCCTAATCTCATCTGTACTTCCATCCATTATTGACAATTTAGCCATTTCTCCCCGTTCTTGACTCCCCTCCCTACCCCCCCTCCATTACCCTATCCTCTCGCCTGCCCGGCCGTGGTACGCTAAGTAAATCTTTCCTGGAATTTTTCACTGATTTCATCCATTGAAATAAGCCCTATGCCCTATTCTTATACCAAATAATATATACAAGAAAGAAATAAAGTAAGTGAGAGTGCCATACACCTGGAATTGGCTAATTTTCACCTGACAACACCTCATGTGCACTCATTGGCTAATTTTCGCTGTTTATTTCCCCTTGAAATATGCTGTATAATCTATTTTCGTAATAAATATACATATAAGGGTGGAAGGGAGAAGCCTAAGTGATATTTACATTCACCTGGAACTACCTAATTTATAATGTGTTGTCTAGATTTCCTGCCAGTCATTTCACTGCTATCTATTAGCTGCTGTCAAGAGGCTAATGTTGGCAGTAATGCATTTCCCTAGGTAGGCCACCACCCCGGCCCACCCTTATCAGTTCACCCTCATCTTCCAATGTGGAGGTACGTCTGTTTGCTCTTGCTGACTTCAGGGACTTTTCACCCCCATGCAAAGGGCCCTGTGACCTTTACCCCCTACTAAACCTCATGTGGAAAGAGGTAAAGGGCTGACAATTGATAAAAGAGTGACTACGATCTTTCTATTGAGTAAAACAGTGTAAGTGGAATTTTAAATAATGTGTAAATAATGTGTAAACAGCAAGTGAAAGTAATGAATGTAAATATATGTGAACAGTGGAAAATAGTTTTATAAGTTACTTCAAGTGACAGTGCATAACACAGTGTAAATAAAATAGAAATGTAAATAACGTAAATAAAATAGAGAACGTAAATAGAAATGTAAATGAGTAGTATTATAAGAATACGAGTTTATACCCTAGGAGTAATGAAAGTGAAAGTTTCACTCTAGCATGTCTGAATACTATGAGTTATGAGAGTGAAGGTGAAAGTGACATTCACTCTCAATGCTAGTATACAGGACGAGAAAGTGAATGGTATGTATTTTACTGAAAGAAATTGAATCCCTACAGTGACAATAAACTAATACTACTGAAGGAAACTTATTGATAAAGATTGTAGATATATATAAGTAATAGAAATATAAAGTGTGAGGGGTTTTATGAATAATAAATGACAGAATACCAACAGCGAACTAGCGCAAGTGGGAAGGTCATACGCACTCATAATTTTCATTGCTTTCATAGTGGTTTTTATTTGGAGTATGGATCCCAAACTACTGTACTTGATAATCATAGAGTAGTGTTTATAGTGTTAATATCTGGCTGTGGTAATCATATTACGGGTTGTCGGGAAGTGTAAAGTGGAGACTTCGTTACCCAACTTCAGAGGTCTCCACAAGTCCTACGGTAATCGATGAAGGCTCAGCAAACATTCCAGGAGAAAGCTGAAGTTATGTGCCATATGCATATGTAATTTTAATATTCTAGGACTAATAACTGATTTTTGGCAAATATTTTTTGAGAGTCTGTCGGAACCCGAATAATCCTGCTGAAGACGCAAAACATTGGGAAACATGCCCGCGGTGTAAGGGTTAAGGGACTGAACAGGGAGGCTGCCGTAGATCGAGCAGCATGGAGAGCTGCCATTAGGTGACCAAGGCTGACAAATGTAAGCATGTTGGAGCCTTCAAAAACGAAACAAGAAACGAAATGATGTTTCAGTATTTCACACAAAAAGTTATCTGTCTGCCTATATATCTATAGCCAGACACCTTACTCCCATATGGTGTGTCAATAAACAAATCTCCTCCATGTTGCCCTGTCCCCCCTTCATTTCACTGCCCTCACCCCAGCTCACACCTCCCTCTCACATATACCTCTCCACTCTATCCTTCCATCTCATCATTGGTCTCTCCATCCCTGTCCCCCCCTTCACCTCACTCACATACACTTTCTTTGTTAGTCTCTTGCTCTTCATCCTCACCACATGGCCAAACCACCTCAGTGTATTTCTCCTGATTCTTTCTATCACATCCACATTCACACCACAAGGCTTCCTCACTTCCTCATTTGTCAGTCTGTCTCTAGGGGCGTGGAAGAAGTTGAGAGGCGGAAGAGAGAGTTATATGCAGAAAGAAAGAGAGATTTGAAAAGATTAGTAAGAGAGAGTAAGAAGAGAGTGGATGAGGAATTTGGAAGGAATTTGAGTGTATAGTGTAAGAAAATGTTCTGGAAAGAAGTGAAGAGAGTAAGACAGGGTGGAGGTGAGGTTAGCAGGGGAGTGAGAGATAAAAAGGGTAGATTACTAGTGGAGAAGGGAGAAAAAGTGAGCAGATGGAGAGAACACTTTAAGGAATTGTTGAATATACAGGATGGAAGTAATGCAAGTATAAGTGGCTGGGGAATGGCTGGGAGAAGGAGGGAGGTGAGAAGACAGGAGGAAGTCAGTGGGGTGCAGGTTGTGGAGGCGTTGGGGGGGGGGTTGGGGAGGGCCGTGGGAGTTGGTGGAGTGTGTGGTGGGGTGCTGGGGCGTGGGGGGGGGATGGTTGTGGGGTGGATGTGGGGGGTGTGCGGGTTGGCCTGGGAGGTGGAGTTCCGGAGGGTTGGAAGTCGGGTGTGGTTGTTCCCTTGTGCAGGGGAAGGGGGGGTGTGGTGATCATGGGGTCATTTGTCTTCTTAGTATGGTAGGAAGGGTGTGTGGTGGGATGCTTGTTGGCAGAGTTGGAGAGGGAGCGGGGGAGTTGGTTGGGGGGGCAGGGGGGCTTTGGGAGGGGGGTTGTTTGGATCAGATGTTCGTTCTTGGATCTTTGGTGGAGGGGTTTCTGGAGAGGGGAAGGGAGGTTGTGTGCGGCTTTCATGGATTTGGAGAGGGCATGTGGCGGGGTGGATGGGCAGGGATTGTGGAGGGTGTTGGGAGTGTGTGGGGTGGGTGGGGGGTTGTTGGGTGCTGTGGGGGGGGGGGCTGGGGCTGCGGTGCATGTGGATGGCGAGCTGGGTGGGTTTTTCTCTTTGAAGGTTGGGTTGGGGCAGGGATGTGTTGTGCCTCCGTGGTTGTTCGGTCTGTGCATGGATGGGGTGGTGGGGCAGGTGCAGGGTGGGGTGGTGGATGTTGGAGTGGCCCTGGTGGGGGGGGGATGGTGTTTGGAGGCTCCCTGTGCTGTTGTTTGCGGGTGATGCTGTGTTGTTGGGTGGAGACGAGGGGAAGCTGCGAGGCTTGGTGGATGAGTTTGGGAGGGTGTGGGGGGGTGGAGTCTGGGGGGGGGTGTGGGGAGGGGTGGGGTGGTGGTCTTTGAGAGAGGTGAAGTCAGTGAATGTACAGGGAGGTTGGATGGTGAGGAATTGGAAACTGTGAGTACTTTTAAGTACTTAGGGAGTGTGATGAGTAAAGATGGAGGTTTGGAGGGTGAAGTGCTTGAAAGGGTACAGCAGGGAAGAAAGGTTGCTGGTTCTTTGAAAGCAGTGATAAGAAACAGGGAAGTGAGCATGGAAGTGAAAAAGTTACTACATGACAGTATTGTGATACCAACTCTAACGTATGGAAGTGAAGCTTGGATGTTGTTGGAAGGACACAAGTCAAGAGTGAGAGCAGTGGAAATGAGTTATTTAAGAGGAGCCTGTGGAGTCATATGGAGAGACAGGCTGACGAATGAGGATATAAAGGAGTGTTGCGGTGTGGATGTGGATGTGATAGGAAACGTTATGAGGAACACACTGAGGTGGTTTGGCCATGTGGAGAGGATGGAGGGTGAGAGACTTACGACGAGAGTGTATGTGAGTGAGGTGGAGAGGGGAAGAGGGAGGGGGAGGCCGAGGATGAGATGGAGGGATGGGGTGGAGAGGTATATGAGAGAGGGGGTTGTGAGTTGGGAGCGGGGCAGTGAAATGGCGGGGGACAGGACGACGTGGAGGCAATTTGTTTGTGGCCACCCCAAACGAGATTGAGGCGTCTGGCAATAGATAGATAGATAGACTCTCCAAGTAACTCTGTATACTCCTCTCAGATAACTATTTTCCACTGCCTTCACTCTTGACTTGTGTCCTTCGTACAAGGTCCAAGCTTCGC
This sequence comes from Coenobita brevimanus, assembly GCF_032717465.1. Lineage (NCBI taxonomy): Eukaryota > Metazoa > Arthropoda > Malacostraca > Decapoda > Coenobitidae > Coenobita > Coenobita brevimanus. The sequence goes on along the minus strand of NC_137053.1, from coordinate 32,245,018 downwards.
ATCCATGTTTTAGAATTAGTATCACAATACTGTCATGCAATGACTTTTTTATGTCCCTACTCACTCCCTGTTTCTTATCATGCTTTCAAAGAACCAGCAACCTTCCTTCCTTGTTCTCTTTCAAGCACTTCATCCTCCAAACTTCCATCCTTACTCATCACACTACCCAAGTACTTGAATGCACTCACAGTTTCCATTTCCTCATCATCCAGCCTCACTGTACATTCAGTGACTTAATATCTCTCGAAGAACACAACTTTACTCTTCTCTAAATTCACTTTTAGATTCCTTTTCTTATACGAGTACACACTCCCAAACTCATTCACTAAGCCTTTCATTTCCCCTTTGTCTTCACTTACAATACAGCATCATCTGCAAACAACAGAACCGAAAGTTTCCAGTACTGCCCTCTCTCATTAGGACCACTCCAGCATCCACCTTCCTACCTTGTTTCTTTTTTATAACTCCATCCATACACAGATTAATCAGCCATAGAGACATGACACATCCCTGTTTCAGTCCAGCATTCAGATTGGAAAATTCACTCAGCTCACCATCCACACACACTGCAGCCCTAATGCTCTCATACATACTCTTCGCAGCCATCAACAACTTCCCATTTACTCCATATATTCTTAATGTTTTCCACATTCCTTGTCTATACACTCTGTCATATGCTTTCTCCATATTCATAATGGCTGCATGTAACTTCTTTCCCTTCTCTATAAACATTTCCACTTAACACCATAGGATCAATATCTGATCTACACAACCTCATCCCTTCCTAAAAACCTTCATGTTCCCCTCCAATTAATTCCTTTGTTGTTTCCCTAACTCTGTCAATAAGTATCTTGCCATATAGTTTTCTTATTACTCTAAGAAGACAGATGCCCCCATGATTACCACACACTTCTTTTTCCCCTTTTCCTTTGTACAGGGGAATAATTATACCCAATTTCCTAGCCTCTGGGACTCTACCCTTCTCTCATGCTACTCTGCACATCTTCCATATCCATTCTACAACTATCTCTCCCTGTGTGTCATTCTCTCGCCAGATGTTCCATCAGTTCCTGGGGCTATCTCCATTTTAACTTTCTTCATTGCTTCCACTACTTCCATGCAAATGATACTCTTTCTCCCAGCTGTTCCACAGCCACTTACACCCTCATTACTCATTGTCTATGTTAAACACTTCCTTAAAGTGTTCTCTTCATCTGCTCACTTTTTTTCCCTTCTCCACTTGCAATCCTACCATTTTTATCTCACACTACCCTACTACCTTCATTATCACCCTGTTTTACTCTCTTTACCTCCTTCCAGACCACTTTCTTATATTTCCTACTCTGTACACTTAAATTCCTTCCAAAATCCTCATCGAGTCTCTTCTTACTCTTACTATTTTCACCTGTCTCTTCCACTCTTTGTAAAACGCTGTCTTCCGTCTCTCAACTTCCTCCATGCCTCTGCTTCGCATCCCTTCACTACATGCTTTCTTCTTTTGCACAACAGCTTGTCTCATCTCTTACATTCCACCATGCTGTTCTGTGCACCATCTTTTGTCTTCACCTTACACTCCACCTCACATGCTCCACAGATTTCTGTGAATATCTTGCACACACCATCCACCTTCCCCATCTGCTCCAAATCATCTTTACCCAATCGCTCCTCCACTTCTCTCTTATATTCTGCCCTCTTTTCATCCTCTTGCAACCTTTCTACCCTCCTTGTATGGACTACCTCCTCTTGCCCTTCTCTCCTTCTGTTCATCCGCTGCATTTGTATCTTGACTTTTGCCACTCCAGGTGGTGGTCAGAAAGTCTACTCTCCCAACCTCTATATGCTCTCACAACCAGTACATACCTTCTCATTCTCTCACTCACATGCACCACCCACCCATCTCATCACACACCATGTATACCTGTGGATCATTTTGTACCTAAAGAGAGTATTGGGTATCACCAACCCCTTCCCTGCACAAATGTCCACTGGAGCACTACCATTCTTATCCTCTGCAGGCACACCCCACTCACCAACTACTCCATCCACCTTCATGTTCCGTGCTTTTCCATTCATATCTCTAATCAAAACCACTCAAACTTTTCAATGTATTCTTCCACATTTGTCCAGAGCTCTTCTTTCACTCTGCTAACACGGTCTTCCATTGGCACATATACAGGCAAACCTCGGTTTAATGATGCAATTGGTTAATTGAAGACCCATCCCTGGGCAGGGTATTGTATCTCGGGGTACATTTAACATGTAAATTATAGGTATGCATTTCAAATTATAGGGATGCATTTTTAAGCCATGGGTTTCTTCCCAAGTCCTAAACCCACCCAAATGAGTCCAAAAAAAGTTTAAAGCCAATCAAAATTGCCTAACAGCTGTAAAAGAAGCTAACCTAAACCTAAAACCAGTGCCCGTCTCGCTTGTATCCAGTCAGGGCCACTGGAGAATGCAATCTTCCACTCATATTCAAACTCGGTAGAGAAGAAACAGCAGCATTGTATACAATCCCACAATTTGATGGTCCTGGGACAATTAAATTAACATCTGTTTTGCATAATAATAATAATGTATGAATGATACAGAATCGTCCAAGATGCGAATTGTTGTAATGGAGAATCACTGATGTTTTGACGGGGAATTCTCTTGACGGATAATGCGATCAATGATACGATTGGGATAGCTTTTTCAGTGGACTCTCTTTTTATGTTGTTTTAGTGTTCTGATTGCAGAGCTCCTTTATTTTCTCTCTTTTTTTCCAACATTTATTTAGAAATTTCTTTATATTTTCAAGGTTTTTTCCTTGAATAGCCCGAATGTAAACACTTGATTTATCGGTTACATTTTTGATCAGTGCGTGAAATAGTTACTCTTTAAGGTTTTCATAATTATCTATCTATCTATAGCCCGATACCCTAATCCCACAAAGGGTGACCTCGGACAAAACACCTCCAAGTCGCTTTGTCACCCACCATTTGACTGCCCTCCCGCCATCTCACTTCCCCCTCCCTCATATACCTCTCAGCTCCATCCCTTCACCTCATCCTCAGTCTCCCCCTCCCTCCCTCCCTCCACTTAACCTGCATACACCCTCTTAGTCAGTCTCTCATTCTCCATTCCACATGTCCAAACCACCTCAATGTATTTCTCCTACTTTCTCAGTCACATCCACATCCACCCCACAATGTTCTTTCACTTCTTCATTCGTCAGCCTGTCCCTCCATGTCACTCCACATGCTCCTCTCAGGTAACTCATTTGCACTGCTCTCACTCTTGTTCCACTCTAGCAAGGTCCACGCCTTGCTTCCGTACGTCAGGGTAGGGATCACAGTACAGTACACCCTCATTATCGACGGGGGTTAGGTACCTAAGATGCCCGTCGATGCCTAAAACCGTCGATACCGATTTTCGTCTGGTCAGGTACCCTTTGTTTATATATATTAGTATCCCTTCAATCACTCGTATGTAATATGCAGTTTAGTTTTAGTGTTTCTTAGAAATAAATTAGTTAGGCAATTGAAAAACTGAATATCATAATAAAACTACTTATATTAAGTAAAGAATTATGGAAAAAATAGCATAATCTCTGATGTTGATGCATAGTGGTCGTACACTGGACCTCAACTTGTAATGGCTGCTGTATCGTCACTTCTCTCTCCACTTAAACCTCACTCCATCTAAAAATAAAAGGCGAACCAGCAGTTGTAGCCATCCATACGTTTACATAACCGAGTGTGTAAAAAAACAAAAAAAAACAAAAGCAGCAGTGGTGGTCATTCATATGTTCTAATAACTGAGAGTGTGAGGCAAGCGTTACGTTAGATCAGCTGTTCGCACCGATCTTCACAACACACGCGTGGTGCTGCTAGCTCATACCAGAGAGACCACGCTCTCCTATTTACTTTCATTCTCAAGAGCTTCCTTTTATTCTTGTATTCCATTTCTCCCAGACCTAAATTTTCACGACTGTATGGCAGTTTATTCTCTGAAATATGAATCTTAGCCTAGCTTTCGCTAGGATCTTCTTTTAGGAAAATTCAACTCTCCTTATGCTCGTATATTTCATATTTAATCTCTGCTTAACTTTTGCAAAAAATATTCTTTATTGACAAAAAATCCAACTCGTCTTTAACTATCTATCTATCTATCTATAGCCCCACGCCCTAATCCCGCAAAGGGTGGCCGCACACAAAACGCCTCCAAGTCACTCTGTCACCCACCATTTGACTCCCCTCCCCCCAACTCACCCCCCCCTCCCTTATAGACCTCTCAACTCCATCCCTCCACCTCATCCTCGGTCTACCCCTCCCTCTCCCTCCCTCCACCTCACCTACATACACCCTCTTAGTCAGTCTTTCATTCTCCATTCTCTCCACATGTCCAAACCACCTCAGTGTATTTCTCCTAATCTTTTCAACCACATCCACATCTACCCCACAATGTTCCTTCACTTCTTCATTCGTCAACCTGTCCCTCCACGTCACTCCACATGCTCCTCTCAAGTAACTCATTTCCACTGCTCTCACTCTTGACTTGTTCCCCTCTTGCAATGTCCACGCCTCGCTTCCATACGTCAGGGTAGGGATCACAATACCATCATGCAGTGACTTCTTAACTTCCATACTCACCTCCCTATTTCTCATCACTGCTTTCAGTGTACCAACAACCTTTCTTCCCTGCTGTACCCTTTCACGTACTTCATCCCCCAAAGTTCCATCCTTACTCATCACACTACCCAAGTACTTGAATGCACTCACATTCTCCATATCCTCACCATCCAACCTCACTGCACACTCTGTGACTTCATTCCTCTCAAACACCATAACTTTACTTTTGTTAACATTAACTTTCAGCTTCCTCCTCCTACACACTGTCCCAAATTCATTCACCAAACCTTGCAACTCCCATTCATCTTCACTCAACAATACTGTATCATCAGCAAACAGCAACACCGGAAGCTTCCAAATCTCACCCTCATTCATTAGGGCCACCCCCACATCCACTGCCCTACCTTGTACCTCCTTTACAACCCCATCCATATATATATTAAACAGCCATGGAGACATTACACACCCCTGTTTCAGTCCCACATTGAGATCAAAGAACTCACTCAGCTCACCATCCACTCGCACCGTAGCCCTAGCTCCCTCGTACATACTCTTCACAGCACTCAACAATTTCCCCTCCACTCCATATATTCTTAATACCTTCCACATACCTTGCCTATCTATTCTGTCATAAGCTTTCTCCAAGTCCATGAAGGCAGCATACACTTTCCTTCCCTTCTCTAGATACTTCTCCACTAAACATCTTAGAACAAATATCTGATCTACACACCCTTTTCCCTTCCTAAATCCCCCTTGTTCTTCTCCAACTAGCTCCTCTGTCATATGCCTAACCCTACCAATGAGTATTCTACCATATATTTTACCAGTCACTCTAAGAAGGCAAATACCCTTATGGTTACCACATACTTCTCTCTCCCCTTTTCCTTTGTACAGAGGAACAATTATACCTGATTTCCAGTCCTCTGGAACCCTTCCCTCTTCCCAAGCCAATCTACACAACTTCCATATCCACTTCACAACAATCTCACCCCCATACCTAAGCATTTCACCACACACTCCATCAATTCCTGGGGCCTTTCCCAGCTTAATCTTCTTCATCGCTTCCACTACTTCCGACCTACTGATCTCTTCCTCCCTCCTCTCATCTCTTCTTCTCCCAGCCATTCCCCAACCACTTATACTCACACTGCTCTCACTCTCTACATTCAACAAATCCTCAAAGTGCTCCTTCCATCTCCTCAATTTCTCTCTCTTCTCCACCAACAATCTATTATTCCTATCTTTCACTCCCCTACTATTTCCCCTTTCACCCTGCCTTACTTTCTTTACCTCCTTCCAAAACAATTTCTTACTCTCCCTCCACTTCACACTCAGATTCCTCCCAAACTCTTCATCCACTTTCTTCTTACTCTCCTTCACCAGTCTCTTAACCTCCCTTCTCCTGCTCACATATACCTCTCTCTTCTCTCTCTCATCTTCTCCCCTACCTCTACTCGCCAACCATTCACCATATGCCTTCTTCTTTTGTTCCACAGCTCGTCTTTAACATTATAACAAATTCTATATCTTAAACAGTAAACTATACAGAAATGTAATTCTGCTCACCATTCAGTTTATTGTAGTGCTCTCAGTTTTTGGAGACTGGTCTGAAGAAGTGCTCAATTTTGGTCTGAGATATTTCCCCCCTCATAGATCGCTGAATCTCCACGTAGGGCATCATGGCACTTTCCAACAACCTCTTCGTTTTAAGAGACCTCTCAAGCGATGGATCTATTTCAAACAGACGATCAGTGAGGGCCCGTGTCATTCTTAACACTTCTCCTAGGTTTTCCAGAGTAAGTGTGGGGAGCAGTTCCTCTTCTAGTTCATCCTCAACCTGCTCTCGAACCTCGATGATTTGTTCTAGATCCTCATCTGTCAGGGCTTCACCAGCATGTCCCAGAAGTTCATCTTCTATCTCCTCAGGTCGTAAATTTGAAAAACCGTCACCACCAACTTCACGAGCCAGCTTCACGATGTTGAGTAACTGGGGAACAATAGAGGGGAATCCTTGGAAATCGTTGACGACATCAGGCCATAATTTTCTCCAACACGAGTTCACACATTTTGTTGTCAACTCGTCATGACTTTCTTTAATGAAAGCTATGCACTGGGCGATATTATACTGCCTCCATATTTCCCTGCTTGTGGCCTCACTTTTCTCATCAAGAGACTCCCTGATCATGGTAAATGTTTTCTCTGCATATTTTGCTTTGAAAATGGCGATGACTCCCTGATCCATTGGTTGCAAAATTGAGGTTGTATTCTTGGGGAGGAAGACAACCTCAACGTTGGGGTGGGCAAATTTTAAACTTTCTGGATGCCCAGGGCAGTTGTCCAAAACAAGTAAAACTTTAAATTCCATTCCCAGGTTTGCCCGATATTTTTCCACCTCTCGGACAAAACAGTTGTGGAACCAATCAAGAAACAGTTCAGCTGTCATCCATGCTTTCTTGTTTGATCGGTAAAACACAGACAAGAGGTTCATGTCTCTATTTTTTAAAGCACGTGGACATTTGGAATGATACAGGAGCATGGGTTTTATCATATGTCCTGCTGCATTACCACACAACGCACAGACACACGATCTTTTGCTGCTTTAAAGCCTGGCGCACTTTTCTCCTCCTTCGAAATGTACGTTCTTTTAGGCATTTTCTTCCACCACAGGCCTGTTTTGTCCGCATTAAACACTTGTTCAGGCCTGTACCCTTTCTCCCTTATAAGTTCAGCAAAGTCACGTGGGTACAATTCTCCTGCTATCTGATCTGCTGAAGCTGCTTCACCAGTCATCCTAAAGTTATGTAGGCCATACCTTTTCTTAAAATTCTCGAACCAGCCCTTGCTGGCTGCAAATTTCTTTTGCCTAGAAGCACCAACATTACAAGGCCTATCACCATCGTCATTGCTTTCATCACCATCATCACTATTTTCACCTGCCTCACTTTCATCACCATTATCTTCACCAACACCACTACTTTCACCAGCAAACCGAGCATAGAGTTGTTTTGCTTTGTTTCTGATGAACTGGGAGTCTAGCGGCATGTGTCGATGGTTTAAGTCCTCAATCCAAATATTCAGTGCCTTTTCCATTATCACCAAGGCATCATCTCTTACATGCATCGTTACTTTAGCCGATCCTGGTGTGCACGAAGCCAGAGCATCTTTAATGTCTTTTTCTCTCCGTTTTATGCCACGAACACTGGACTCTTTCATGCCATACTCGCGACCAGCCGCTTCATAGCTCATTCCACGTCTAAGTTTTTGTAATATTTCATTCTTTACTTCCAAGGTAAGTACTTTCCTTGCTCTCTTAGCTGCCTTATTTCCAGTTGGAGTGTTACAAGGGCGCTTCGGAGCCATGATGATCGCGAAAGCATGATAGATGTGGCTGAACACGATGTGAGAACAACAGACAAACGTGTACTGATGCTGTTGTTTGTTGGGTCGGCGGGAACATGCCGCGAGCAGCCAGAGACACCTGGCGGGATGGCGCACAAACTTGCTAGGAGATGCCAATACAATTCTTTATTTTTTTTTATTTTTTTAATAATAATAATTTAACTCCCAGCAGAAAAAAAAAACGTCGATAATCAAATCCGTCGATAAAAAAAACGTTGATAATGAGGGAGTACTGTACTATCATGCAGTGACTTCTTATCTTCCATACTCAACTTCCATACTCACCCCCCTATTTCTCATCACCACTTTTGTATTTTATGTAGGGTATTCCATGATAGGTTAGATGTTCAGTGGTCAGATATGGAAAATTCTTGGTTGAGTTGCCTAGTTGTCCACACTGTTTTGTACCTTGTTTGATTGGTGGAATCTATACCCCAAGTGACAGTGTTCACTCCACCTATGACTAGAACACATTAATCTAAGTCTAAAAACAGTTAATAGATCAACCTAAGCGCAAAATTTAATTCTAAAATATTATCAAAATCGATTAAAAAATGCAAATGCATCACAAAACCGGGGGTAGGTGTACGATAAGCGGTATAGGATGGTATTTCTACCCTCATCACTATTCCTGGGTAATGCATCGGTAGTAGACTGTAGCACCAGTCGAGCAGGGCAGTACTCCCAAGGTGGATGGAAAGCTGATGTTAGGTAGAGCTGGAGCTCCTGTTTCATCAGCCCTTGGGACTAGTTCCTGACTATCCCCATTTGCTGTTCTTTTTAAGTTTTCAGTAACGCAGAAAGTAGGCCAGCATACTGTCCAGTACAAGTTTCTCTAGCTGTCAGCACCAAACAACATGCACATTACACACTACACTTCAGTGCTAGATCTAATATTTACTAGGCAAGAAAATGACATGGACAGTTTAATATATCACCCTCCACTCGGCAAAAGCGATCATGCAGTACTAAATTATAACTTCAGGATAGCATATGACATAGTAAACAGCAATGACAGTTACAAAAAGAGACTAAACTATAAAAAGGGAAATTATCAAGACCTAAAGAAGTATTTCTTAGAAGTTGATTGGGAAAATGAGCTTAGAGGACAAGATTTAAATGCTGTATATAAAAATTTTTGTGAATTTTATGAAATAGTAGTCCAGAAGTACATCCCACAGCACAAAGAAGCAGATAAGAAAATACAAAAATGGTTCAATACAGAATGTAAAAAATCAAAAGAAAGAAGAGATTTGTTGTGGAATAGATACAGAAGACACAATAGTGAAAGGGCTTATAATAATTACAAACAGAATGTAAAAAATCAAAAGAAAGAAGAGATTTGTTGTGGAATAGATACAGAAGACACAATAGTGAAAGGGCGTATAATAATTACAAACAGGCAAGAAACGACTATACAAGAATAAGGAGGGAAGCCCAAAAACAGTTTGAGGAGGATATAATAAATAAAAGTAGTGATCAACCAAAGCTGTTTTACAGCTATATCAGAAGCAAAACCAAAGTAAAAGATATAATACAATCCATCACGGACGAGGGAATCACTTATACACAAGAGAAAGATATTTGTGAAGCACTAAATAAGAATTTCCATTTAGTTTTTACAGAAGAAAAAAATTTTGAGAGGGAATATGTGGAACACACCTGTCCACACATACTACCAGATATACAAATAGCAGAAAAAGTAATACAAGAGGAGTTAAGTAGATTAGACAGAGGAAAAGCAAGTGGTCCTGATGAAATTTCATGTTGGGTGTTACGAGAATCTGCAAAGGAGTTAAGTAAACCATTATTTTTAATTTTCAAGAAATCCTTGAGTCAAGGGAAACTACCTGATATTTGGAAAAAAGCAAATATAGTCCCCTTATTCAAGAAAGGAAATAGACAAAATCCTCTCAACTACCGACCAGTATCACTGACCAGTGTTGTAAGCAAGGTATTAGAAAAACTTATAAGAAAAGCTTGGGTAAATCATCTAGAAGAACACAGTATGATAACAGAAAGACAGTTTGGTTTCAGAAAAGGAAAATCATGTGTTACTAATCTGTTGAGCTGCTATGACAGAGTAACAAACACAATACAGGAAAGGGAAGGATGGGTGGACAGTATCTATTTAGATTTCAAGAAAGCTTTTGACACAGTACCACACCAAAGACTTTTATGGAAGCTGTACCATCAAGGAGGAATTCGAGGCAAACTGTTTTGTTGGATGCAAGACTTTCTCATAAAAAGAGAAATGAGGACAGTACTAAGAGGAAACTACTCATCATGGAAAGAAGTGACTAGTGGAGTACCACAGGGTTCGGTGCTGGCACCAATCATGTTTCTAGTGTACATAAATGATATAAACAGTAACACTGGAAATGAGAGCTATCTGAATATGTTTGCAGATGATGCAAAAACACAAAGGAGAATTACTAGCACAGACTCTTGTAGGGAGCTACAAGAAGAATTAAATAAACTTCATGAATAGAGTAGTACATGGCAAATGGAATTCAATGTGGACAAGTGTCATGTAATCAAGTTTGGTAAAAATGGAAAAAGACCTGATTGGGATTATAAGTTAGGAAATAAAACCCTATGCACATCAGAAAGAGAGAAAGACCTAGGTGTGATTATCAATAACAGACTATCTCCGGCTGACCACATCAGCGAGAAGGTACGGAACATGTATACACTGCTTGCAAATATGAGAATAGCATTCACATACATAAATGAAGACATGCTAAGAAGGATAATAACATCATTCATTAGACCAACCCTGGAATATGCATAAGTAGTCTGGAGTCCTCATCTCAAAAAGCATATAGAGAAGATTGAAAAAGTTCAAAGGGCCGCTACAAGATGGATACCAAGCTTAAGGGACCTAAGCTACGAAGAAAGACTAAATAAACTGAATCTACCAACACTACAGGAGAGAAGGAAAAGAGGTGACATGATAATGCTATATAAGTGCATATCAGGAAAGGAGAAAATAGACATAAATGATTACTTAACATATGGAGAAGCATCAGCAAGAGGACACTGCAAAAAACTGCATAAGAAGAGAGGTGATAAAGACGTAAGGAAATTCAGTTTCCCAAACAGAGCAATTGATCAATGGAATGCACTACCGAATGAAATAGTGTGTGCCAAAACAATTCACAAATTTAAGGATATGTATGATAAATATGGCTTAAGACACGGGACAATACGAGCTTGACTCATTCCTGTAAAGATACAATTAGGTAAGAACAATTAGGTAAGAACTTCCTATTTATAAAAAAAAAAAAAAAAAAAAAAAAAAAAAAAAGCATCATTGCACCAAACCTTGGAGTCCCCAGGGGGGGGACCATATATGCCCCAACCATCTGCTTCTCTTCTTTTGACGACTCAGCGAGTTTCCTGGAACCACTGTCTGACTCACTTTTTCGTCATTGCTGCAACTTTCTTGGCCTTTCCTCTAACTTTCTTTCTGTTTAGCACCTCCTTTCATCCTCTAAACCTCACCTTCACTTCTAAACTGAAACTCAGCTGTCTGAGACAACTGACAGCAAACCCTTCTCTGTATGCTCCTACTTTCTCTATACTCTTTTCAAAGCCAAAGGTGGCTGTTGTGTATATGTATACAATGACATCACGCACTCGTGTTCCTGAATTTGATTCTTCTGAATTCTCTACTCTCTGGCTTTGGCTTTTCTGTCGTTCTCTGACTAAATGTATTTATGCTGTTTATTTATCCCCTGATGCAACTGACTATGAAAAATTCTTCCATTATCATACTTCTGCGCTGGAACACATACTATCTGTTTCTTCTTTCTCCAAAATAATGATTCTAGGAGATTTCAATGTTCACCACCACCTTTGGCTCTCCTCACCTTTCATTGATCCACTTGGTGAACAAGCCCACATCTTTTCTATCCTTAACCCCTACACCGCGGGCATGTTTACCAATGTTTTGCGTGTGCCGCGGGATTATTCGGGCTCTGACAGATTCTCAAAAAATTTTTGCCAAAAATCAGTTATTAGTCCTAGAATATTAAAATTACATATGCTTATGGCACATACCTTCAGCTTTCTCCTGGAATGTTTGTTGAGCCTTCGTCGGTTACCGTAGGACTTGTGGAGACCTCTGAAGTTGGATAACGAAGTCTCCACTTTACACTTCCCGACAACCCATATGATTACCACAGGCAGATATTAACATTATAAACACTACTCTATGATTTTCAAGTGGTTTGGGATCCATACTCCAAAAACAAAACCACTGTGAAAGCAATGAAAATTACGAGCGCGTCTGACCATCGCACTTGCGCTAGTTCGCTCTTGGTAGTCTGTCATTTATTATTCATAAAACCCCTCACACTTTATATTTCTATTACTATATAACACTTATATATATCTACAGTCTTTATCCATAAGTTTCCTTCAGTAGTATTAGTTTATTGTCACTGTAGGGATTCAATTTCTTTCAGTAAAATATGTAGCATTCACTTTCTCGTCCTGTATACTGGCATTGAGAGTGAATGTCACTTTCACCTTCATTCTCATAACTCATAGTATTCAGACATGCTAGAGTGAAACTTTCACTTTCATTACTCCTAGGGTATATACTCGTATTTTTATAATACTACTCATTTACATTTCTATTTACGTTCTCTATTTTATTTACGTTATTTACATTTCTATTTTATTTACACTGTGTTATGCACTGTCACTTGAAGTAACTTATAAAACTATTTTCCACTGTTCACGTATATTTACATTCATTACTTTCGCTTGCTGTTTACACATTATTTACACATTATTTACAATTCCACTTGCACTGTTTTACTCAATAGAAAGATCGTAGTCACTCTTTTATCAATTGTCAGCCCTTTACCTCTTTCCACACGAGGTTTAGTAGGGGGTAAAGGTCACAGGGCCCTTTGCATGGGAGTGAAAAGTCCCTGAAGCTAGCAAGAGCGAACAGACGTACCTCCACATTGGAAGATGAGAGTGAACTGATAAGGGTGGGCCGGGGTGTTGGCCTACCTAGGGAAATGCATTACTGCCAACGTTAGCCTCTTGACACAGCTAATAGATAGCAGTGAAATGATTGGCAGGAAATCTAGACAATACATTAGGTAGTTCCAGGTGAATGTAAATATCACTTAGGCTTCTCCCTTCCCCCCTTATATGTATATTTATTATGAAAATAGATTATACGGCATATTTCAAGGGGAAATAAATAGCAAAAATTAGCGAATGAGTGCACGTGAGGTGTTGTCAGGTGATAATTAGCCAAGTCCCGGTGTATGGCACTATCACTTACTTTATTTCTTTCTTGTATATATTATTTGGTATAAGAATAGGGCATAGGGCTTATTTCAATGGATGAAATCAGTGAAAAATTCCAGGGAAGATTTACTTAGCGTAGCACGGCCGGGCAGGCGAGAGGATAGGGTAATGGAGGGGGGGTAGGGAGGGGAGTCAAGAACGTGGAGAAATGGCTAAATTGTCAACAATGGATGGGAGTACAGATGAGATTAGGAGTGCTGACTAGTGTTGGACATTGGCAGTACTGATAGATGATACAAGCCCCCACTTGGAAGCCCGGGTGAATTCAAAATAACATAGAATCACAAAAGCGACGCCTCGCAGTATGATCCCTTGCTCCCAAGCGTCACGAAAGTGACGCCCCGCGGTTGAGGGGTTAATGACCTAGTGCAACTTTTGCACTACCATATCCCTGACTGCCTTGGAGAGAGTTCCAGCATACTTGACTTCCTCCTTGCAACAAATCCATCTGCTTATGCTGTTAATCTTTCCTCTCCATTGGGCTCCTCTGATCACAACCGTATCCCCTTAACCTGTCCTATCGCTCCAGTACGGCCTGTGGACTCTCCAAGAAACGTCGATTGTGATACTTTGAAGCTGCTGATTGGGAGGCCTCAGGCAGTGCTTCTTTGATTTTCCCAGGAATGATTATTGCTTCCATGGCCGGGAGCCATCTCAGTGTCCTTTTGCATTATGGAGGTTGTTCTCTCAGGCATGTTAGTATACATTCCTTTCTCATATCCTTTGACTAATGCAAGCAAGCCTTGGTTTAATCATGCTTGTTCTAATGCTGTCTGCAACAATGTGAGGGCCCATAATAATCTACCAGAACCAACCCTTCCCTGTATAACACCTTTTTTTTATGTTTCTGCCTGGAATCGTCCTAAGTTTGTTCATCACTCTTCTAAAAATAATTTCATCCATACTAAATTCTCTCAACTCTCCAACTCGAATTCTTCCTGTTTCCTCTGGCACCTTGCCAAGAGCCTTTTGTACAACACTACCTCATCATCCTTCCCACCTCTTTTCTACTCTTTTGCCTCTGTAGCTATTTCTTCTACTGATAAAGCAGATGTCTTCACTCAGACTTTCTCCTCCAATTCCACCTTAGATGATTACGGTGCTGTACCTCCATCACTTCCCCCATCTGACATCCTCATGGCTGACATTAAAATTTCTTCAACTGATGTATTTTCTGCCATCACTGGCCTTAGTATTAACAAGGCATATGGGCCTGATGGGGTCTCTCCTGTTGTCCTCAATAACTGTGCCTCTTTGTTTACACCCTGCCTAGGTAAACTCTTTCGCCACTATCAGTGAACTTGTATCTTTCTTTCTTGCTGGAAGTTTGCTTTCATTTAGCCAGTCTCAAAGAAGGGTAACCATTCCCAGCCCTCTAACCATCGCCCAATTGTTTAACATTGTGTGTCTCAAAAGTTTTCGAGTTTATTCATTACGGAAAAATTATAAAGTATCTTTTCTATCACAACTTTCTTTCTGATCATCAGTATGGGTTCCGTCAGGGTCGCTTCTCTGGTGATGCTCTCACCTCTCTGTCAGACTCCTGGTCATCCTTGATTCAGGTCTTTGGCAAAAGTTTTGCCATGTCACTTAACATCTCAAAGGCTTTCAGTCGAGTCTGTCATATATCTTTCATTTCAAAATTGCCCAATTACAGTTTCTGCCCTTCTGTCTTTGCCTTCATCTATAGCTTCCTTTCTGATCGTTCTGTAGCTGCTGTTGTAGATGGCTACCATTCTTCTCCTAGATCTGTCATCAGTGGTGTTCTTCAGGGCTCTGTCCTATCACCAACTCTCTTCCTTTTATTCATCAATAACATTCTAATTTGTATATCTAACCCTATCCACTCATACGCTGATGATTCCACCCTTCACCTTTCCATTCGGTTCCTGCAGTGTCCATCTCAGCAGTTACTTCAACAAACAAGGGATGAGACTGTGGCCTACCTAATGTCTGACTTGGCTCATATCTCTGACTAGGGTAAAAGTAATCTTGTTGTTTTTAATACATCAAAGACTCAGTTCTTACATCTGTTAACTCAGCAACATCTGTTAACTCAACATCTTCCACAGGGGTACCCACTAATGTTCTGTAATGTCCAGCTCAGTCCTGCAGCATCCTTAACCACTTACCCACGGGGATGGCTAGACCGTGCAGTGCCCCTCCCGCGGGGATAGCAGCGCTCTAAATACACAATAAATTAGCTACTTCCAGGTCGATGGAAGTATCACCTATCCTTTTCCACTTTTTATATATATATTTTTTAGTATGAGAATAGGTTATAAGGGATATTTCAGTGGGTAACGAACATGGAAAATTAGTGACCAAGTGCACATAGGGTGTTGCCAGGTGATAAATTAGCTACTTTGTGGCCAATAAAGTGGATGTGGTTGAAAAGATTAGGAGAAATACATTGAGGTGGTTTGGACATGTGGAGAGGATGGAGAATGAAAGACTGACTAAGAGGGTGTATGTAGGTGAGGTGGAGGGAGGGAGAGGGAGGGGTAGACCGAGGATGAGGTGGAGGGATGGAGTTGAGAGGTATATGAGGGAGGGGGGGGTGAGTTGGGGGGAGGGGAGTCAAATGGTGGGTGACAGAGTGACTTGGAGGCGTTTTGTCTGCGGCCACCCTTTGCGGGATTAGGGCGTGGGGCTATAGATAGATAGATAGATAGATAGATGGCCAATGGCAGTATCATTTAGTCTTTTCCCTTTTCTATATATATTTTTGAGTATGAGAATAAGGCATAGGGCACATTTCAATGGAGAAAGCAAATGGAAAAGAACTGCTGGGAGTTGCATTGTGCGGCTTGGCTGTAGCTATGTGGGGGAGGGGGTAAGGGAGGGGAAGTGAAGAGGCGAGGCAAATACAGAAAAATGGCTAAATTGGTAACACCGGATTCAAGTACTAGCAGTATTAGCGCTGCTGCCTATAGCTACACACTGGCAGTACTAATAGATGATACAAGACCGCACTTGAAAGCTCGGGTGATTTTAAAAATCCCTGAATCACAAAAGTGACACCCTGTGGTATGGTACTGTACTTATGTAACGAGCGTCACGAAAGTGACGGCCTGCAGGTTAAGGGTTAAACATACTTGGGGTTTCATTCTTTCAGACTTCACTCAAAGGCTTTTCGTCTCAGTGACTCTCCTCCTCATACTGACTCCCTTCAACCTCTGTCTCTTCGCCGCACTGTTGCATCTTTATCTCTTTTCTATTGCTACTTCAATGGTCACTGCTCCTCTGAACTGTCTGCATGTATTCTTCCACCTCTATGACGGGCACGTAGAACCCATCTAGCAGCAAACTCTCATCCTATTTCTGTCTAACTCTCTAATGCAAGAGTTAACCATTACTCCCAGTCTTTCATTTATGCAACAGGTCAACTCTGGAACTGTCTCCCTTTGTCTGTATTTCCTGCTTCCTATGATTTCCAGTCTTTCAAACGCAGAGTGTCCAGGCATCTTGAAATGATCGGATCTTGAATTTGGCTTTCTCGTGTATTTTGTTTTTCTCTTGGATGGAACAGTTGTTGTGGGCTCGTGGCCTTTGGTTCCTTCTTCCTCACATAAAAAAAAAAAAACTTGTAATATATACCTCCAAGAAGTTAAGTGTACTAAGCATACTCCATACCTTCTTTACCGCTGCACAGTTGTTGACTTTGTACAGGGGTTTTAATTGCCCCTGTGTAGACTATAGCACTCATGTGTGGGGAAGCTCCCCACATATGGCTCATCTCAACAAGGAGGAGTCAAAGGCTTTTCATCTCATTAACTCTTCTCCTCTTGCTGGCTCCCTTCCACCTCAGTCTCTTTGCCACACTGTTGCATCTTTATCTCTTTTCAATCGCAACTTCAGTGGTCACTGCTCCTCTGAACTGTCTGCTTGCATCCCTCCACCTCTGTGACAGGCGCATAGCATCCGTCTAGCAAACTCACATGCCTTTTCTGGGCCAACTCTCTAATGTCCTTCATTTATGCAACAGGTCAGCTCTGGAACTGTCTCCCCCTGTCTGTATTTGCTACTTCTTATGATCTCCAGTCTTTCAGATGCAGTGTGTCCAGGCATCTCGAAATGAACGAATCTTGTCCTTGAACCAACTGATCCACACTCTCATATATTCTTCTTCCATCTCTTGCACACAACATTACATTCACTCTCCCATACCCTCTGGTTCTCATTTCCTCCCCCAGTCCAGACTCCCACTGTCTCACATTCTCACCTCTCCATTTAATTTCAATCAATCCACATATGTCCACCTTCGCACCCTCAAGCACCTGGACAATCTCTCTCGCTCTTTCACTCATCACTCGCACCCCTAACATTCCATGATGAAATCGGCACCACGTCCTTTGTATGGTCCTTGGTCATCACCTGTTGGTCAGTCTTGGTCTAAGGCATTTTATTTGCCTTTTTAGTTGCTTTCCGGGGTGGGGCACTAACCCTCTTCGAACCCACATGATATCGCACACTGCCATATTGTATTTGTTACACATGTGCCCTGTTATTTGGCCCTAGCAATGGTGTTTCAGTGGCCTTGTATGCACAGAAATGGAGTGAAAGAGAAATTATCACAGCAAGTGTAAACACTGGGTGGCCATCTTATCTCAAACATCTGACTGTTGGCTTGAGTGGGAGATACTGTGTATGCACAGGATTGTTGTGATCAGTGATCATAGTAATTGTTCTAGCAACTCTTGCGATCATTTTTCGGTCATTTTTGCAAAACTAGGTCTAACTTTTAGTTAATTGCTATAGCTGTTTGTCACACAGTGAACAATAGTATAGTGAGGCTTGTCGTATAGTTACATCTAAAACACACAGACTGTAGGCCTTCCATGCTTACCAGGTATGCATGTGTATAGTTGACAAGTTTATACAGTCATTTGTTCAATTTGGGATACCATGCAAACCGTACCCGTGTAATTAGGGGTATGTATTTCCCAGTGTTGTAGGTCTCAAGACTGGTCTTGGTCTCAAAATCGGTCTCAACACCAGTTTGATGTGGTCTTGGTCTTGATCTTGGTCTCGAAGCTTCTAGTCTCGGAGTTTTGGCTCAAGACAAGGATGAGACCAGCATTACAAAGTGCATTGCTGTGTGGGGAAGGTCAGAATTTATGATCATACACAGAGAAAAATCATGGCTGATTTGATTCACGGCGGGCCATACAGTGTTGTACTGTCTATAGATACTGCCTGGCTAGCACTACGGTGTTGATGCATGAGCTGAACCCTGCGAGCGCCGATAGAGAGCGTGTGAGTCGAGAGAGGATGCATGACATGGCCATTCTTGCAGTGATAATCTCCGTTTTCACACACACATGTTTGCAGTTCTAGTCACCGTGTACTTCATATATGTGTATGGTGTATGCAATCCCCACACCCTCCGTACACGTACACCACAGGTTTAGCTAGTTCGCTCGGAAAACGTAACCACAAAAATGTCTATTTTCCAATGTTTGTTTCTTCATGCAAATAAAGCAGTGAAATCAGAAATATTTTACCTGGATGTTCAGTTGTTCACATATATTAAGTTTTGTAAATATATTTCCTCCCTTACAGAGGCATAGCCAAGATTTTGGAGTGATGAGGGCCAAGTCAGACATAAATGGCTTCCAACCTTTCGAGTTATGACCCTTCAGAGCTTCCAAATGGATATCATGGAGGCCTGCAGTGACATCTGTGACCGTTTTAGAAGAAATCAAAATATTTTCTAGTGTTTCACAGCCACCCTTGTATTTCATACAACTTATTCGCCTATGAGTGGGGGTCCATGGCCATGTGGCCCAGTGGCATTTCTAGCCCCACTGAAGTGGGGGGGAAAGTTAGTGAAAACTGTTTTCTTAAACAAATAGTGGATATGACTGTATGAAGTACTTGGAGCACTCTGGAAGTAAAATACTGTAATCCCTGTACTGTCCGGACGCCCACTTTCCGGACACCCCACGTATCGGACATTGTGGGCCTGGACCTTAGGAACCCAAAAGTGGCCAAAAAATGAAAAAAATATCCCCCAAATCCTAATTTTTTCCCACCCGTAATTTGAAATTGCTGTGCGTCGTCGAACAGTTGGTTTACACCATGGCCCCTTCACCCCTTCCTTCCTTCCCCCTCCCCCCTCCCCTGTCAGGGTTGCTTTTGGTATTTTTCATTACCAAATGTGGGCCAATTTGGTCATGAAAAATTCGTTTGGTAATGAATCAGAATAATGCATTACCAAACGGATTTTTCACGTGTATGAGGATACACAGGATGGAGATGGTGGATTGTTTGCTCTCTCTGATTAATCTCCTAGTCTACATTGCGTGAAAATAATCAACATGCTGTTAATTATAAGGAGAGTGATTACATGTATTTCCACTTGTATATATAATTAGTGAAGAATAAGTGCTAGCTTTACGAGTTTGGTAATGAAAAGTTAAATTTAGTCATGAAAATTGAGGAGTTTGGTAAAGTGGCCATTGCGATCTGGCAACTCTGTTTCCCCGTCATCAACAGTTACTGCCTAACTTCGATGGTGAGTAGCAGCTTATTGCAATGGAAGCCACACATGTTCATTTTTTGTGAATAAACAGTGAATAAACTGCATCCTCTCTCGACTCACACGCTCTCTATCGGCGCTCGCAGGGTTCAGCTCATGCATCAACACCGTAGTGCTAGCCAGGCAGTATCTATAGACAGTACAACACTGAAAAAGGCAGCCACTAGACCACACGGGAATTTACAGTGTTGTGCAGTGTTAAAAAATTAAAACTTAAAGTGCAATGGATCAACTGTGAAGTGCAAATTGGCGGTTGAAACTGGCGTGATGCAGTTTGGAATAATGTGCACTGTTAAACAATTATAAGTCACAGTGCAAAGAAATAAGTGCAGCTCAATGCTGTACTGTTGTTTGCAGATGATACTATGTTGTTGAGTGAAGACGAAGGGGAGCTGCAAGGCTTGGTGGATGAGTTTGAGAGAGTGTGTAAGAAACGGAATCTAAAGGTGAATGTAGGGAAGAGTAAAGTGATGGTCTTTGAGAGAGGTGAAGTCAGTGAATGTATAGCGAGGTTGGATGGTGAGGAATTGGAAAATGTGAGTACGTTTAAGTACTTGGGTAGTGTGATGAGTAAGGATGGAGGTTTGGAGGGTGAAGTGCTTGAAAGGGTACAGCAGGGAAGAAAGGTTGCTGGTTCTTTGAAAGCAGTGGTAAGAAACAGGGAAGTGAGCATGGAAGTGAAAAAGTTACTACATGACAGTATCGTGATACCAACTCTAACGTACAGAAGTGAAGCTTTGATGTTGTTGGAAGGACACAAGTCAAGAGTGAGAGCAGTGGAAATGAGTTATTTAAGAGGAGCCTGTGGAGTCACATGGAGAGACAGGCTGACGAATGAGGATATAAAGGAGCGTTGTGGTGTTGATGTGGATGTGATAGGAAGCATTATGAGGAACACACTGAGGTGGTTTGGCCATGTGGAGAGGGTGGAGGGTGAAAGACTGACGAAGAGAGTGTATGTGAGTGAGGTGGAGGGGGGAAGAGGGAGGGGGAGGCTGAGGATGAGATGGAGGGATGGGGTGGAGAGGTATATGAGAGAGGGGGGTGTGAGTTGGGAGCAGGGCAGTGAAATGGCGGTGGACATGGCGACTTGGAGGCGATTTGTTTGTGGCCACCCCAAATGGGATTGAGGCGTCTGGCAATAGATAGATAGATAGATAGACAACGCTGGATTACTGTACGTGCTTCAAGAGCATTTTCACCACTGCCAAATCCTTAGAAAAGGCAGCCACAAACATGCTATAAGGTACAGTCACTTCTAATTCCTCATTCTTTGGTTCCTTTTCATTTATTTCATGCTTTATGTCCATTATTGGTGTGAATAGTCTTAAATAGGTGCTATGCATGTCCGGTAGGGAGTTATTTAGGTGGCTTTCAAAGTTAGGCTGGGTTAGGGTCCTTAAGTACCATTCCAGAAGCCAGGGGCCCACTTTCCGGACAGGATCACTTTCTGGACATGCCTTTGGCTTTATTACACTGGATAATAGAGGGATTACTGTATATATTTTATATTTATGAAAATTTTTTGCATCCCACCTCTGTATCCCAAAACCCCTTCAGTCTCTTGTGTAATTATCCTGAAAAATAGTTGGACAGAAGTGTGAAAATTAGTCTTCCGAAAACCAGCTTTCGCATGAGGAAGATACAGCTATCCATGAGTACGATGGCACTGACAAAGTATGGAACAGCATACATTATAACATCAGAACCATACTTTCAAAAGTTTTAAAAACTAAACAAGCTTTCAAAAACTGTAACATCAGTGTGCAGGGCCGTAGAGAGCTATGACTGCACCCTGGGGTGCCTGTAAAACATTTGACATGGGCCAGAAAAAGAAACAAAATTGTCACAGTCCTGGTGTGGGCCCTGGTCTCTCCATACTCTTGAGTTTTGGCCCTGGGAATTATTCCCATTGCCCTCTTGTCTCTTTCATTCCTCTTAGTAATTGTCTTACCAGAAATTCCTCGACCTCATTCACCTCACGTGTGATAATCAACTTAAAAATTCATTCAGAAGGTGTTCAGTATTGCATCGATACATAATCAGCAACTGGGTGATTGGGATACTAGTGCACTCACTCGAGGGGCCGAGACACCCGTGAAAACTGACTAGCAGTGCAGCATCAGCAGGCTGCAGCTACTTTTCATTCATTCAGCAGACACATAAATTCATGATCAACAGTAACAGTATGCACAAATGCTTTGTCAATAACACGATTTGCATAATTCAGGTTGTTTTTCATTGCAATTGCGTTTCTTAAAATTAGAACTTAGCAACATTGTGGGAAGCTGGGGGCCGTTGGTGTGTTTCGCTGGTTGTTCCTTGGCACGGGTTATAATTTAATTCTTGCCTGCTGCCACCCAGGTGAAGTTTTTTAGAGATATAGCTTGAGCCATTGCGAAAGTGGGGGAGTCAAGCTGGCGGCTAGCCAAAATTCTGGGAGGGCCAAGGCCCTCCTGTAGACTCGCCACTGATGTGTCCCCCCCCCCCCACTATTCCCATGCTCCCTTATATGTTACCCCCCTTCTACCATCGCTCGCAACATTGAGTACATCTGGCAGCAGGGTTGCCAGGTGCACAAATATTCTTTTGGCATTCACACATTACATTTTTTTGGCATTTTCAATTTTTCATCATAAGAAAATGAAAAAAAAAAAAAAAAAACATTCAGATAATAGTCAGATTTACAAAAAATATTTTTATATGCCTTGTCTTGGTCTCGGAGGGTCTGGTCTTGGTCTTGGTCTTGGTCTCGAGATGCCTGGTCTTGAATACAACACTGGTATTTCCATAATAAAATCACAGATTGACAGACCATGACATAGTCTATCTGTAATCTCTTTCTCTAGTTTTCTCCCACTTTTCCTCTTCCTCTTTTCTTTTTTCCTCCTCCTTTCCTTTCCCTCTAACTGTTACTTGCACCCCTCTCTCTTGTTCCTTTTCAGGGTACATCATGTGATTATATAAGAAGGCAATAGAATGAAAGGAAATTAAAGGAAAGGGGAAAATAATATAAATTGCATCCCCCATCTCACCCTGCCACTTATCAGGTGATATTTGCATAATCCCACACAGGCAAATCTAAGTCTTGTGGGCCTGATGGAAGTTACAGTAGTTTCTCTCTCTCTCTCTCTCTCTCTCCGTCGAGTAGTGGAGGTGCAAGTAGGATGAAATTTCTGTGCAAGTGTGGACCCACTGCCATTTTTTCCTGAAGAGCAAGGGTTATAGTGATGATATAAGGGGTATCCTTGCATGCTGATCCTGTGTATAAATACAGCATTTCCTTTTACGATAATTGAAAAATAATTGAACTGATCTCTGTAATGATACATTCGTTCAGTCATTTCAGTAATATAAATAATAGCTATTAGAAGTAGAAAATAAGTGTGATCCAAAAATCACATGATTGAATACCTAGTATTGGCACCCACAAAAAAATAAGTAAATAAATAAAAGTAATCATGTGCAGTGTAAATCTAAAACATATTCCGCTTGCATTTGTCTGATGTTTTTCATATTGTAACAAGAAGACTATGAATCCACCTACTGTATGCCAGAATTCCAAGTTATGAGTAAAACTGCCTGGATATAGTGTTTTAGTAACGAGGCAAATGGCACAGATTTTGATTTGGGGACTTTCTGAGTAATTTGACTAAATTCAACCATTTGCTGTGATGGATAATGATGTATGCCAGTTATTACATAAAATCCTTACTGTATATAAAGTGCTTACATGGAAGTGGCCAACACGAATCTGTGGAGTTTCATATATTCTGAGAGGAGTTCTGAGTGCCAGAGGATGTTTTTTCGCTGTAACTCAAGTACTGTAAAGCAGATGCTGCTCTTGAGTATGAAAAGAAGTATCCTCAATGTTGAAAAATGTTTTGGTGTGTAGCATGCTTGTGTGCACCCTTTCATCTTGAAATTATAACTGATGAAAACAGAAAGAAGAAGAACAAAATCATTGTTTTTGCACCCTAGTTTCATTAGTTCTGTGAAGGTTAGTCAGCTTTGTGATTCGCTTTGCTAATGTCTAAGTCTGTTTGCTTAAAGCTGGGTGTTGTGCATGTTTGGTGCTCACCCCTCGATACCTTATGTACAGTACACCATTTTGAACCTGTCCCATCTCTATGTAGTAATTGCTGTTACAGTTAGTGATACTGGTGCCATTCATTGTAACACTGAGCATATTTTTCCATTAACTCTGTTTATGGTACTCAATTATCCAGTGATTTATTTAACTGAAAGGTTGTTCTATTAATATTTTGAAATGTAAGGTCATTTCATTGAACTTAAAAGGGAATTTATTTAGGCTACATTGTGTTCAATGTTTGTTGTTGTCAGTCAGCCGCTCTGCTATTGTTACCTCCTGCCACCAAAGCTGACCTTTCCCCCCATTTTCTCCATTAATAGCATTTTTGTACTGTTGTCCAGTAATATATTGGAGTGTTTGAATATGCTGTGGAAGGCCTGTTATCTTTATTTTCAAAGGAATGTGTATTGCACATTCTGTTTGATGACAATCAAGACCTATTATGAAGGATGCTGTGTAGCTCACCCAGTTTTTCCCATGAGATTATATATTCACCAACCACTGGGTGTTCCAAAAACCTAATCCCTATGGTTGGAGAGGTACTACAGTTCTGTATTGACTCTGTATGCTACAACCCTTCAGAACCTGAGTGTGCTGGAGAACCACCACTGGCGGTGTGCAATGGGCTGCCTGTGGGAATCTGGGTTGTTGGACACGTGGGATTCCCAGGATGTGAATGCACTCCAGGAAATGATTCGCTCCCTCATCCTCGCTACTGATATAACCCGCCAGCAAGAGTTCCTTACGAGGTTCAGGGTAAGTTCTGCCATCCTCACTGAAGTGAAAGGTGTTTGCATTTGTTGGAAAACATGATCTGATTTGACTGAGCAGGCCTGTGATTTGGAGGTAGCCAGCCCTTTCTGCCAAGCTGGATTTGGATCCAGTGCACTTGAAAAAGCATCATCTCATGCATGAATGCAGGGCAGAGGACATTTGGCTCTCTGTTATCCTGTGTGTGTTTTTTCTCAGAGGGAACAATCTTGTAGGCTCCTGGCCTTTGGTTTGTTCTTTCCTGTTTAAAAAAAAAAAAAGTTTTACACAGTAGTCTATTGTATACTTATATTTTTTGTAACAGTTCAGTAAACTATTAGTTATCTGGCATAATTCAGCCAAGCCCTAGGCCGTTTAAAGCAGAATGCTGGATATATCATAGTACCCTTATCGGCTCAATATTTGGCATCGAGCTGGATATTACAGTATTATCCATCTTAGCCCTTTGTCTTAAAAACTTTCCCATGAGTAAAAGATGAAAATTAAGCATAAAATACAATAAAGTACAGTAGGGCACCAGGTTTTACGACATCCAAATTGGCGAAACGCACTTTTGCGGTAACAGTCAAATACTGTATTCCTTTGATTGAATATTCACGAAAAAAAAAAAGCATTTTCACGCCCTCTGGCACCATAAGTTTCAGATTCTTGCCACTGCGACACCAGTGCCAACTTTCAGTTTCAACCTGCTTCCCAGCCTTTCAGTGTGTCAAGTTGACCATTACATTCTCGCATCGTTGATTAGTATTTGATGAAAATGTGTCATCTTGTGCGTCAAGTACACTCTTGTGTCCTTTATTTGTAATTGATGGACATATGTCATCTTGTGCTTCAAGTGGAGCTGGAGTTGGACCAGGTGATCATGTTAATGGTGTAAGAAGGTGTGAACCTGGAACAGCAGGCAGTAAAGAGAAGGCTGAGCATGGCTACCGCAAGGGGGTGAAGAAATGCAAGTATGATGAGTTAAAAAATGAATTGTGGCGGAAATGGAGGAATTCTCGAGCTTTGTGGAGGAGCAAGAGAGGTAAGCTTCAACGGAGAGGTATAACAGAGTGAATGTCCTGCATCAAAGGGCGCAACAAGAAAGGTGGCGATGGAAGTGGTGTTGGAGGCAGTGGCGGGGCCCACTAGTCCTTACCCGAAGCCTCGGATACTCTCTTAGCATTGAGTCCATTAAGTCCTTCACCCTGGTCTTTCTAGTGAGTGTTATGTTTGAATGGAGGAAGTGTGTGTATTACACATGTAAATAATACTGCCAATACATACTGTATTTAAGTGTACTGTACTGTATTTTATGATGTTTTTATGTGTTATTGTTAGTTACATTATGATTTAATGTGTTAATAGCAACATTTCAGGCAACTTTAGGATGTATTTAAAGTAGGAATACACTAGGGGAGGTTAGTGCTCCAACTTTGGTGGTCAACTTTTCATGGTCCCTATTAGGCACAAAACCTGGTGTCCTACTGTAATGATGAAATGCTATAATATGGTAATACAGTGCCTGTTGGCTGCCGTTTATAAGCCGGTTGATACACCTCAATGCCGGATATTGCATAGAACCGCAGGTTACATTCCATTTTGGTGCCAGACACAGTATTGCATAATTTTACCAGATGTTACTTTAATAGAGCCGAGCCATCAGCACTGGATATTGTGTTGGGTTGGATATTGCAACGATGGATAATTGAGTTTTCTGTATATACATACTGTACAGTAAACTCTCAGCTATCCGTAGTAATTCATCCTAGGGCTATGCCTGTTAAAGCAAAATGCCAGATATTGCATATCCAGTGCATCATTTGGCTTTGAGTTGGATATTGTAATTCTATCCGTCTCGACCCTCAATCCTAAAAACATTCTATCTATCTATCTATCTATAGCCCGACGCCCTAATCCCGCAAAGGGTGGCCGCAGACAAAACGTCTCCAAGTCGCTCTGTCACCCACCATTTGACTACCCTCCCCTCAACTCACCCCCCCCCTCCCTCCTATACCTCTCAACTCCATCCCTCCACCTCATCCTCGGTCTACCTCTCCCTCTCCCTCCCTCCACCTCACCTACATACACCCTCTTAGTCAGTCTTTCATTCTCCATTCTCTTCACATGTCCAAACCACCTCAGTGTATTTCTCCTAATCTTCTCAGCCACATCCACATCCACCCCACAGCGTTCCTTCACTTCTTCATTCATCAACCTGTCCCTCCATGTCACTCCACATGCTCCTCTCAAGTAACTCATTTCCACTGCTCTCACATTACCATGAGTAAAAGATGAAAACTAAGTATATCAGAACAACACAGTAATGATACAGGGTTAGTGCCTGTCCCCAGAAAACAACTAACGAAAAATACAAACAAGAAGCCTCAGACCAGGACTGACCGACAGGTGATGACTAAGGACTGACTATGGATTGTGACATGGAATGTAAAGGGTACAAATGTTGAGGTGAAAGAAAGAGAGAGAGAGAGATTGTCCAGGCGCTTGAGGATGCAAAATTGGATGTATGTGAATTAACTGAGACAAAATGGAGAGGTGAGAATGTGAGAGAATGGGAGTATGAATGAAGTATATGTACAGCAGTAGGTGAGAATGAGAGGGCAAAAGAAGGAGTGTGTATTGGTGTGTGCAAGAGATGGATGGAGAATGTAAGAGAGTATGGATCCTTTTGCTCAAGGATTGTGTGGATAAGATGATAGTTGGACTGCAAATGTGGGCAATAGTGTGTGTGTATGTGCCATTGCAAGATTGTGCAAGAACAGTGATAGAAGAGTTTAGGAGAAATCCGGAAGCATTCATGTAAAAGTTTGAAAGGAATGAGAGATTGTTTTTGACTAGAGATATAAATGGAAAAGTAGGGAATGTGAAGGTGGATGGAATAGTTGAAGAGTGGGGTGTGCCTGCAGGACAGGATGAGACTGGCAGTGCTCAAGTGGACATTTGTACAAGGAGGGGGTTGGTAATAGCCAATACCCTCAGTTGACACAAAATGATCCACAGGTATACTTGGCGAGTGAAGAGAAGGGTGGGTGGTGAACTGAATGAATGGAAGGCAATGATTCATTGTGTGTGTGTGGATGGTGGAATGAGGATGTATGTAATAGATGCAAAAGTGTACAGAGATTGGGGGAGCGGACTTTCTGACCACCACAAGGTGATGGTAAAAGTTAGTGTTCAAATGAAATGGAGGCGGAGGAGAAGGGAAGGACAGGAGGAAGTAGTCCATACAAGACGGGTAGAAAGGTAACAAGAGGATGAAAAGAATGCAGAATATAAGAGAGAAGTTGAAGAGCAATAGGGTAAATATGATTTGGAACAGATGGAGAACATGGAAGGTGTGTGCAAGATATTCACAGAAGAAATCTGTGCAGCATGTAGGGTGGTGTGTGGGGTGAAAAGAAGATGAAAGAGAGTGCAAGGAACAGTGTGGTTGAATGAAGAGATGAGACAGGCTGTGGCACAAAGGAAGAAAGTATATATATAGTGAGTGGATGAGAAACAGAGGCCTGGAGGAAGTTGAGAGATGGAAGGGAGAGAAAGGAAAAGAGAGGTGAAAAGATTAGTAAGAAAGAGTAAGAAGAGATTGGATGAGGAATTTGGGAGGATTTTGAGTGTTAAGTGGTGGGATTGTAAGAAAATATTCTAGAAGGAGGTAAAGGGAGTTAGACAGGGTGATACAGAAGTATGTTGGGGAGTAAAAGATAAAAATGGTAGATTGCTAGTGGAGAAGGGAGAAAAAGTGAGCAGATGGTGAGAACTCATTAAGGAATTGTTTAACATAGAGAATGAAAGTAATACAAGTGTAAGTGGCTGGGAAATGACTGGGAGAAGGAGGGATGTGAGAAGAGAGGAAGAAACTGGTAGGATGGAAGTAATGGAAGTAATGAAGAAAGTCAAAATGGGGAAACCCTGGGAATTGATGGAGTGTGTGGTGAATAGCCAAAGCATGGGGGAGAGATAGTAGTAGAATAGATATGGAAGATGTGCAGATTGGCCTGGGAAGAAGGTAGAGTCCTGGAGAATTATAAGTCAGGTATAATGGGGAAATTTCAACGCGTCGTCTGCTACCTAATTTGGTCCTACGGCAGCTCTTTCCCAGTTACCATGCATGTAATATTTGTGGATTACTTTTACTCCTTTGTCGAACTGTGAGATATAGTAATGGCATATAACATTAAGAATAATAAAATACTGCTTAGAAAACTCATAACCAATATGAGTGATCTTTTTAATTTGTGCAAATTCATGAGTTACGATGGTAGACTCACTTCTTAAATGTTAGTACTTCACACATTCTCTTTGCATAAATGCTATTCTGATTGTTGGATATTGTAGCTGATTCCATACATACATGAAGTCCCGATCGTTATTCATTCGTAACACCAATTTTCGACATGACAGTCATTGTCTTACCTGTAATTCATTAGTTTATAGATTTTACCTCTTAACATTTCTCCAATACACTCACATATGTGCACCAGAGGGACAGTCCTGGATTTGAGAAAATGCCACCGAGAGTGTTTACAAAAACAGACGAAGGCTAAACATGGTTGGAGAAAAAGAAGAACGTGGTTGACGAAGAGTCAGGTTCTTAATATGCTGCTACCTAACGTGTACAGGAAACCATTTGGCTTGTCACTCATTGAAAAAGTCACCCGTAGACAGAAGGAAGAGGAAAGAATGAAGGAAAGATAGATAGAAGAGGGAATGTAGTCACCTGTAGACAAGAGGATGAGGAAGGAATGAAGTAAAGAACGACAGAAGAGGAGGGAAAGAAAGAAGGAAGGAAGAAACGAAAGGACAGACACCCGAGAGCAGCACTACATGCTGTTACCTAATAAATGTTGAATGTTGTTTTCTGTGATAAAAGTATTTTCTTATCCATTTCTTTTTTCATAAACTCTTATCATTGTTACTGCACAATTATTTTGCTGTTGCTACAGTTTCTACATTTCTTATTCCTAGCTGCCTGTTAACCTGTAAGTGCATACTCCCAAGAAAATACACATTCAGACCAGAACAAACTGCCTTCCCGGTGGCATGTGTAATATAGACAGAAGTCGTACCAAGTCTCCCATGCCATTTAGAATCATGTATGTTCCTTCACTTTTTGGAAGGGATGGTAAAATAAATCATAAAACAAGTACCAAATGATCAGGTAAACCTCTAAGCCTCTGAAAGAGAAAGTGATGTTAGAAGCCTAACTTTCTCAGTCCGATGATATACAGTTTTATTCATGCTGCCAAACGATTTACCATTTAGAATACTCATACTGAAAGGGGTTAATGAAGCTGTATCATCCAGTTCAGTCTCTCCTGAGCTGAACAAAGTCGTCGGAAGAAAGAATAAAATGATTTACGTCCTCATAGTGAAGGAAGTATTCACGCTCATGTAGCAGCACTACGCTAACTTGTAATTGTTTTTTTTGTATCCTCATTGTAAATATCAAGGTACGTCATACGAATCGTGCAAATATTGGACTTCAAAACCTTGGTTAATCGCCATAATGGTCTAGTAAATGAACCGTATACACATCTGCCTTCACCGAGAGCTGGCGAAAAGTGAGCTATGTTTTATCCCGCCATGGGGACGGTTGCCTATGGCGCATGGAAACAGATGTCAAGTGGTGGTATTTGGCAAATATTAAATTTCAGAAAACTGAGGCAATGACAAGCTTCAAGAAAGCACGGTTCTTACTCATAAAGATTATACGAATGTAGATATGAAAGCCATTTCCACTGAACTCATCAATAACACAATGAAATGACTGTGTGTAAGGAATTGCCGGATGGAAGCTCAATGTACGCATATGCATAATAGCCAGTCAAAAGTATTCATTCATGGGCATGATATTTTTTATCAACGAGTATTTTAGTGACTTTAATGGGAGGAAGAGGGAGGGGGAGGCCGAGGATGAGATGGAGGGATGGAGGGATGGGGTGGAGAGGTATATGAGAGAGGGGGGTGAGTTGGGAGCAGGGCAGTGAAATGGCGGGGGACAGGGCGACTTGGAGGCGATTTGTTTGTGGCCACCCCAAACGGGATTGAGGCGTCACGGGATTGAGGCGTCTGGCAATAGATAAATATAAAAAATTCTGTGAACTTTATGAAACAGGAGTCCAGAAGTACATCCCACAGCACAAAGAAGCAGAAAAGAAAATAAAGAAATGGTTCAATACAGAATGTAAAAAATCAAAAGAAAAAAGAGATTTGTTGTGGAATAGATACAGAAGACACAGTAGTGAAAGGGCATATAATAATTACAAACAGGCAAGAAATGATTATACTAGAATAAGGAGGGAAGCCCAAAAACAGTTTGAGGAGGATATCATAAATAAAAGTAGTGATCAACCGAAGCAATTTTACAGCTATATCAGAAGCAAAACCAAAGTAAAAGATATACAATCCATTATGGACGAGGGAATCACCTATACACAAGAGAAGGATATTTGTGATGCACTAAACAAGAATTTCCAATCAGTTTTTACGGAGGAAAAAAATTTTGAGAGGGATTATGTAGACCATGCATGCCCACACATACTGCCAGATATACAAACATCAGAAAAAGTAATATATACAGGAGGAGCTAAGTAAATTAGACAAAGGAAAAGCAAGTGGTCCTGATGAAATTTCATGTTGGATGCCACGTGAATGTGCAAAGGAGTTGAGTAAACCATTATTTTTAATTTTCAAGAAATCCTTGAGTCAAGGTAAACTACCTGATGTTTGGAAGAAAGCAAACATTCTAGCCTTATATAAGAAAGGGAATAGACAAAATCCACTCAACTACTGACCAGTATCACTAACCAGTGTTGTAAGCAAGGTATTAGAAAAGCTTATATGAAAAGCTTGGGTAAATCATCTAGAAGAACACAATATGATAACAGAAAGACAGTTTGGTTTCAGAAAAGGAAAATCATGTGTTAATAATCTGTTGAGCTACTGTGACAGAGTAACAGACACATTACAGGAAAGAGAAGGATGGGTGGACAGTATCAATTTAGATTTCAAGAAAGCGTTTGACACAGTACCACACCAAAGACTTTTATGGAAACTGTACCATCAAAGAGGAATTGGAGGCAAACTGTATTGTTGGATGCAAGATTTGCTCATAAAAAGAGAAATGAGAACAGTACTATGGGGAAATTACTCATCATGGAACGAAATGACTAGTGGAGTACCACAGGGTTCAGTGCTGGCACCAATCATGTTTTTAGTGTATATAAATGATATAGACAGTAACAATGGAAGTGAAAGCTATCTGAATATGTTTATAGATGATGCAAAAATACAAAGGAGAATTACTAACAGACTCTTGTAAAGAGCTACAAGAAGAATTAAGTAAACTTCATGAATGGAGTAATACATGGCAAATGGAAGTCAATGTGGACAAGTGTCATGTAATCAAGTTTGGTAAAAGTGGAAAAAGACCTGATTGGGATTATATGTTAGGAAATAAAACCTTACACACATCAGAAAGAGAGAAGGACCTAGGTGTGATTATCAATAACAGACTATCTCCGGCTGACCACATCAGTGAGAAGGTACGGAACATATATACACTGCTTGCAAATATTAGAATAGCGTTTACATACATAAATGAAGACATGCTAAGAAAGTTAATAAACATCATTCATCAGAGCAACCCTGGAGTGTGCATCAATAGTCTGGAGTCCTCATCTCAAAAAACACATAGACAAGATTGAAAAAGTTCAAAGAGCCACTACAAGATGGGTACCAAGCTTAAGGGATCTAAGCTACGAAGAAAGACTAAATAAACTGAATCTACCAACACTACAGGAGAGAAGGAAAAGAGGTGACATGATTATGCTATATAAATGCATATCAGGGAAGGAGAAAATAGACATAAATGATTACTTAACCTATGGGGAAGCATCAGCAAGAGGACACTGCAAAAAACTGCATAAGAAGAGAGGTGATAAAGACGTAAGGAAATTTAGTTTCCCAAATAGAGCAGTTGATCAGTGGAATGCACTCCCGAATGAAATAGTGTGTGCCAAAACAATTCACCTGGGGGTAGGGGGGTTTCAAGAATACTCCCCCAGTATCCCTGCTTGTCGTACAAGGCGACTAAAAGGGTTGGTGGTGGGTTAGTGCCCCACCCCGTAAAAAGAACCAACTAAAAAAGCGAATAAAGCGCCTCGGACCCGGACGGACCATACGTTGATGACTAAGGAACGGACAAAGGACATTCTTAGGGTGGGAACATGGAATGTGAGAGGAGTGAATGATGAAGTGAAAGAGAGAGAGATTGTTCAGGTGCTTGAGGATGCAAAAGTGGATATATGTGGATTGACTGAAACTAAATGGAGAGGTGAAAGGGTGAGAGAATGGGAATATGGTGTAGGTATATGTGCGGGAGTCAGTGAGAATGAGAGGGCAAGAGAGGGAGTATGTCTGATGATAAGCAAGAAGTGGAAGGAGAATATAAGAGAGTATGGAACAGTGGGTGCAAGGATTGTATGGGTGAGGATGAAAGTAGGTATACAAGCGTGGGCGATTGTATGTGTGTATGCTCCAACAGAGGATCGAGTGGCAAGAGTGAAAGATGAATTTTGGGCGAGAGTAGAAGCATGTATGGACAAGTTTGAGAGGAGCGAGAGAGTGCTGTTGATTGGAGACATGAATGGCAAAGTTGGGAATGTACGAGTGGATGGTGTGGTTGGTCAGTGGGGTGTGCCAACTGAAGTGGATGGGAATGGTAGTGCTTTGGTGGACATCTGTGCTTGTAAGGGGTTGGCAATAGCCAACACCTACTTTCGTCATAAGATGATCCACCGGTGTACATGGAGAGTAATGAGGAGGATGGATGGTGAACTTGTTGAACGAAAGGCAATGATAGACTACATGTGTGTGGATGAGCGAATGAGAAGACAAGTGTTGGATGCAAGAGTGTGGAGAGGGTGGGGGAATGGAGTCTCGGACCATCACTTAGTGATGGCCAAGGTAAAGATGCAAAGAAAGTGGTTCAGGAGGCAAAGGGGAAGACAGGAGGAAGCAGCTCCTGTGAGAAGAGTGGAGAAATTGCAAGATAGTGAGAAAATGACACAGTATAAGAGCATAGTGGAAGAAAGATTGGGAAGGTATGAGCTAGAGCAGATGGAAGGGGTGGAAGACGTATGTAAGATATTCACGGAAGAGATAGGCGCAGTATGTGAAGTGGTTTGTGGAGTGAGGAGATGCAAGGGTGTGCAAGGGACAGCATGGTGGAATGATGAGGTGAAACGAGCTGTGGAACAAAAGAAGAAGGCATATGGTGAATGGTTGGCGAGTAGAGGCAGGGGAGAAAATGAGAGAGAGAAGAGAGAGGTATATGTGAGCAGGAGAAGGGAGGTTAAGAGACTGGTGAAGGAGAGTAAGAAGAAAGTGGATGAAGAGTTTGGGAGGAATCTGAGTGTGAAATGGAGGGAGAGTAAGAAATTGTTTTGGAAGGAGGTAAAGAAAGTAAGGCAGTGTGAAAGGGGAAACAATAGGGGAGTGAAAGATAGGAATAATAGATTGTTGGTGGAGAAGAGAGAGAAATTGAGGAGATGGAAGGAGCACTTTGAGGATTTGCTGAATGTAGAGAGTGAGAGCAGTGTGAGTATAAGTGGTTGGGGAATGGCTGGGAGAAGAAGAGATGAGAGGAGGGAGGAAGAGATCAGTAGGGTGGAAGTAGTGGAAGCAATGAAGAAGATTAAGCTGGGAAAGGCAACAGGAATTGATGGAG
The DNA here is from genome assembly GCF_032717465.1 of Coenobita brevimanus. Lineage (NCBI taxonomy): Eukaryota > Metazoa > Arthropoda > Malacostraca > Decapoda > Coenobitidae > Coenobita > Coenobita brevimanus. Next base: position 32,210,531 of record NC_137053.1, on the reverse strand, counting down.
TGTGTGGTGAAATGCTTAGGTATGGGGGTGAGATTGTTGTGGAGTGGATATGGAAGTTGTGTAGATTGGCTTGGGAAGAGGGAAGGGTTCCAGAGGACTGGAAATCAGGTATAATTGTTCCTCTGTACAAATGAAAAGGGGAGAGAGAAGTATGTGGTAACCATAGGGGTATTTGCCTTCTTAGTGTGACTGGTAAAATATATGGTAGAATACTCATTGATTGGGTTAGGCATATGACAGAGGAGCCAGTTTGAGAAGAACAAGGGGGATTTAGGAAGGGAAAATGGTGTGTAGATCAGATATTTGTTCTAAGATGTTTAGTGGAGAAGTATCTAGAGAAGGGAAGGAAAGTGTATGCTGCCTTCATGGACTTGGAGAAAGCTTATGACAGAATAGATAGGCAAGGTATGTGGAAGGTATTAAGAATATATGGAGTGGAGGGGAAATTGTTGAGTGCTGTGAAGAGTATGTACGAGGGAGCTAGGGCTACGGTGCGAGTGGATGGTGAGCTGAGTGAGTTCTTTGATCTTAATGTGGGACTGAAATAGGGGTGTGTGATGTCTCCATGGCTGTTTAATATATATATGGATGGGGTTGTAAAGGAGGTGCAAGGTAGGGCAGTGGATGTGGGGCTGGCCCTAATGAATGAGGGTGAGATTTGGAAGCTTCCGGTGTTGCTGTTTGCTGATGATACAGTATTGTTGAGTGAAGATGAATGGGAGTTGCAAGGTTTGGTGAATGAATTTGGGACAGTGTGTAGGAGGAGGAAGCTGAAAGTTAATGTAAACAAAAGTAAAGCTATGGTGTTTGAGAGGAATGAAGTCACAGAGTGTGCAGTGAGGTTGGATGGTGAGGATATGGAGAATGTGAGTGCATTCAAGTACTTGGGTAGTGTGATGAGTAAGGATGGAACTTTGGGGGATGAAGTACGTGAAAGGGTACAGCAGGGAAGGAATGTTGTTGGTACACTGAAAGCAGTGATGAGAAATAGGGAGGTGAGTATGGATGTTAAAAAGTCACTGCATGATGGTATTGTGATCCCTACCCTGACGTATGGAAGCGAGGCGTGGACCTTGCAAGAGGGGAACAAGTCAAGAGTGAGAGCAGTGGAAATGAGTTACTTGAGAGGAGCATGTGGAGTGACGTGGAGGGACAGGTTGACGAATGAAGAAATGAAGGAACGTTGTGGGGTAGATGTGGATGTGGTTGAGAAGATTAGGAGAAATACACTGAGGTGGTTTGGACATGTGGAGAGAATGGAGAATGAAAGACTGACTAAGAGGGTGTATGTAGGTGAGGTGGAGGGAGGGAGAGGGAGGGGTAGACCGAGGATGAGGTGGAGGGATGGAGTTGAGAGGTATATGAGGGAGGGGGGGGTGAGTTGGGGGGAGGGTAGTCAAATGGTGGGTGACAGAGTGACTTGGAGGCATTTTGTCTGCGGCCACCCTTTGCGGGATTAGGGCGTCGGGCTATAAATAGATAGATAGATAGACGATAACTATGGTTCAAGACACGGGACAGTACAAGCTTGACTCATTCCTGTAAAGATACAATTAGGTAAGAATACACACACACACACACACACACACACACGTATATGTACGATATATGTCATCATCATCATCATCATCAGCCGTTGAATGTCCACAGCAGGACCGGCCTATTCTGACCAAAGTGGGGATGATACAGCAAATGTATCTCTGCCAAGTGGCTTAGACTGTCTGGTAGAGATTGTAGGGTGAGAAATGCTTATAAGTGTGATTATAATATTGGAGTGGCTTTGGTTATGTCTGTAGTGTGTGAACCAGGTGTAATCAGCTTGTGCAAGCTGAGTGGGTGCAAGCATACTTTATAGTATGTGACACTGGTTCAACCACAGCACCCCTTAACACCCCTTATGACCGCCAAAGCAGTATGTGGCCGGGTGAACACTCCCGAAGTTTATTACCCTGGCAGGGCACGAACCCTCGTTCTCCCATGTACCAAAATGCACACTCTACCACTATATATACTATATACATATATATGTATGTGTATATACAGTGTATATATATATATATATATATATACAGCAAGGTCGCCCTCAACGCGTGGGTTTCGTTCCTAACGAGGCACGTTCGGCGCGAAACCGCGTAAGTTTTAACTGCCCCTTATTTTGCTCCCTAAATCTCCTAAACGTGGTCTTTTGCTGTTATATGCCATTGGTAATCAATATGAAGACTTTAAGTGGTTAGAAGGTTTATTTAATGTCATAACTTACATATACAGTACTGCACAGCAAAACTTCAACATACAAATACCTAAACACAAGGTAACATTCCGATGCCGAAACCAGTCGGCGTCGGGATGTTTCCTTGTGTTTACGTATTTGTATGTCGAAGTTTTGCTGTGCAGCACTGTATTTGTAAGTTATAACATTAAATAAACCTTCTAACCACTTAAAGTGCTTCATATTGATTACCAATGGCAGATAACAGCAAAATACCACGTTTAGATAGTCTAGGGAGCAAACTGGTTTCTGGAGTATTGGCTGTCAAGCCAGTTTGCCGTCACAACAATAACAAGACAACATAGACTCTGATGGATCCCCCTGAAATACAGTTATTAAAATATTGATTAATTATTAATTAGTATATTTATAAAAGTATTGATTAATTAATATATATATAGAATGACGGGGAATCATGCAGGGTGCAAATTGTCCTGATGGGGAATCGTTCATGTTTTGACGGGGAATTGACATGATGGCGAATTGTCCTGGAACCCACCGATCGTGTGTAATCTATAACTGGTTACAAGGCTTTATTTAATGCTTTAACTTTCTTTAAGTGCTTTAACTTAAAAGTGCATACCAGAATAGTAAATATTTAACTTACCAATACAGTACTGTGGAAAAGCAGTACAGCAAATATTTAACCCCTAAAACGCGGATCGTCGCATTTGCGACGGTCGGCCCAAAGGGCAAAACGGCGGGTCGTCGCGTTTGCGATTTGAGTTAATTTTGAATAACTGCGGGCAAGCAGGCTCAAGCTGGTGTTGTCTATCAGTCCCGCCACCCGTGAGCTACTTTTAGCACACTTGACCTTTGTACTACTGACCTCGGTTGTTGCCAAGTCTCATTTTTTTTACCCACGGACGCACCGATGCGCGGCCCTCCCTCGTCGTGCGATATGGCAACGCGCGGATGGCTGATACATGTCAATCTGCGCCGTCATCTCGCAAGCACTTTTTGCTATTGGGAAACGCTTGTTTCCCCAGTTGTCACACTGTCATTTTTTCGCGCAGTTTGCCCCAGAATAGCGTCAGTCCACGCAAATCTGCCACGGTGACACCATGTCAGGCTCTAGCTCTTCTAGTTCCGTGCCTTCTAGCCCTCCGAAAAAGGGTTTTGTTACCTCTACGCACTTCAAAACTTTACAAGTGACTACCAAGGGGCTAAGTGACTCGGCCATAGCATCTGAACTGTTGAAAGCCTCTATGGACTATGGCAGTGACGTGGGTGTTTTGTCTAGCCTGGCTGAATCAGAGACACAATCGAGTGCTGATTCAGGCCCTGAAGTGATTATTTCTGTGCCGGAGGAAACTGTGACTGTGCCCAGCACCTCTACAGGGAAGGCCCCGGTGAAAAGGGGCCTCGAATATGGAAAGGGAGAAAAAAGGAAGAGGAGCGGAGACAGCAGTGCACCGCCATTGTCCACTACGCCACGCCACACCACCGCAAGCCCGCCACGTTCTCCCAGCCCTCTTCTCTCGTCCTCCTCGTCTGCTGTCCTGTCTCCTGAGTCATCGGAGTCTCCATCACCACCGAGAAAGGGAAGTAGACGAGCAATGTTACGTATGAGAGGTTATCGTAGGCCTAGTGTTCGTGTCAGTAAAGTTAAGTCCCCTAGGCTAACTCCCACTAGGCAACTCAGGAGTCACGCCACGGCGGGTGACCTTGACCCAAGCGATAATCTCCCTCCAACCACCACCACCACCACCACAACACCAACACGGCCTGGGATAGCCTCTCCCTTACCTACTATTGCCCAGCCTGCCTCACCCACTCCCACACGACCTGCCTCACCCCCCGCCGCCCCAAGCACCTCCCAGCCTAGGCAGGGAACTTTAGATGCTTTTGTGTGGTCAGAGGGATCAGATTTTGTGCCTGAAGATCTGCCCTTTGACGAAAGTGAGTGTGGACTTCAGGCTGACTTCCCTGTGGATGACGATGGTGAATGTGTTGACTACCTGTTGGCCTTCCTTGACGACGAGGTTATGGAGCACATCTGTACCGAGACCAACAGGTACGAGGGGCAATGTGCGCCAGTTCGCGAAGAAGAAGGTGAGGCTGCGAAGCCATCCATGTCGCGGATGGCATCATGGGTGCCTTTGACGATCCGCAAGCTTTTTGTATTTATTGCCTTGATGTTGCTTATGCCGCACAACTGGAAGCATAAGTTGGAAGAGTACTGGGGTTCCGACGAGCTGTGCCCAACACCAATATTCAATAAATACATGAGCCGCGATCGTTTTAGGCAGCTGATGACTTATCTTCACTTCGCGAATAATGATGATCCTTCCCAAACTGACCCATTATGGAAAGTGAGGGGAATCCTGAACATGATCAAAGATAAGTTTACGAGGTTCTTGCGCCCTTTCAAGAAAGTCGTGATTGACGAGTCTTTGGTATTGTTAAGGGGCCGTCTTCGGTTCGTCCAGTACATTCCAAGCAAACGCCACCGCTTTGGAATCAAGTTTTTCGTGCTGTGCGACTGCAAGACGGGGTTCATCCTTGACTTCGTCCTCTACACCGCCAGCAATGTCGACTTGGATAAGACTGACCCCCTTGGATTCTCTGGTTCTGTGGTGAAAGTGCTTTTGGAAAAGTACTTTGGCGAGAATCATGTCCTGTATACGGACAATTACTATACAGCTCCAAAACTCGCCAAGTACCTTTCTGAACACGGCGTCGGCTCCTGTGGCACTGTCAGAAGTAACAGGGCACATTACCCTGCCTTCCCAGAGGCTGAAAAGTCAAAGCGGGGAGACGTGCATTGAAGAAATCTGACAAGATGCTTGCGATCAGGTGGCATGATAAGAGAGTCGTGAACATGCTCACCACAGTACACAAGGGTGAAATGCTGGCAACAGGGAAGGTCGACAGAAGGACTGGCGAGCCTGTGATGAAGCCTGATGCTGTAATTGACTATAACGTCAATATGCGGCTGGTGGACAAGTCGGATATGATGATTGGAGAGATTGACTGTCTGAGGAAAAATCGTCGTTGGTACAGGAAGGTGTTCTTGCACTTGATTGACATGTGCATGTTGAACGCCTTCATCCTGTATAAAATCAAGAACAGGAAGCCAGCCAACTACTCTCTCAGAAGATTCTCCAAGACTTGTGTCTACCAGCTGCTTCAGCGTTACGGCCAGGTGCTTTCTACAGGTCCCAAATGCCACCCTCACACACCTCCAGACCGCCTACAGTGTATGGCCTACCTTCAGCGACACCGCCTGGAGCCACTGCCAGCCACTGCAAAGAGGGGGAAAGCACTGAGGAGGTGTCATGTGTGCAGCCACACTACCAGGCAGGAAAGAACTTTTAGGCGCACCTCCTTGCAGTGCAAAGAGTGCAAAGTTCCCCTCTGTGCTTACCCGTGTTTTTTCGACTACCACAGCCTAAGTAGATTTTGAAAATAGGGGTAAAAATATTGGGAAAAATACTGAGAGTGACAGTGATAATATTGTTTAGTTTTCTTTTACGTGTTGACAGTGACAGCCTGATGAGTGTAAATTAGTGTATGTACTTGTAAAAGCACTGACAGTTACAGTGTTTTTTGTTGTAAATAATTGTACATAGTAATCATATAAGTATTGCGAGTGACAGTCACTCCAGTGTAAAAAGATAAAAGCATATTTTCCTATTCTATGTTCTGAAAGTGAAAGTTTTTTGTGTATAAAATATTATTTTTATAACACTGGACAGTGACACTGATGAATAAGGCAAAAAAAAAAAAAGATACAGTGAAAGTGAGCGATAGAAATGAAGTGCGAGTGGCCGACAGGAGCGAGAATAAAGTGCCTGCCGTAAGGCTGAATAAACTCGCGCCGCGGTGGTCTTCCTCAGTCCCAATCCACAATACTGGCAGTGACATTGATTTTTATGACCGTAATAGTGACAGGCAAACGTTTGCGAAGTCCTATGATGGATAAAAAAGGAGTATACGTGTTTTTTGCCGAGAAAAGGCAAATGTGACAATATTGACGGGAAGATCGCCACCGCGCTGCATGTCGGCCGTGTGCTCCGTCCATTTTAGCCTTATTTTCAGTTCTTATTTACAAATACGGATTCCAAACAACCTGTACGTTGTTGTATAAAGTGTACTGTGACAGATTGAGGCTGTGGTAGAAAGAAAACCGGGTTTCTGGAGGTGTGAGAGTGAAGACTTTGTTACCCAACTTTGCAAGTCTTCACAAGTCCTTTGGTAGTCAACAAAGGCTCAACATGTGGCTCAGGAGATAGCTGAATGTAAGTAATATATGCCATAAAAATTTTAATGCTCTAGGGTTAATCTATGATTTTTGGCTAATATTTTTCCACAGGTACTCAGACCCCGCTACAACCCCGCCACAGGGGGGGGGATTGCGCGTACACAGCCGCGTTTTAGGGGTTAACAAACAAATAAAAAAGGTAATATTCTGACGCCTATCAGAAAACTGGTTATAAGACTTTATTTCTTGCTTGAACGTTATTTAATAATACTTTAACTTTTACATAAACTTACCAGAACAGTACTGTAAATATTTAACTTCCAAATACAGTACTGAGGAAAAGCAATACAGCGAATCACATTATGTGATCAAAACAAACCATACGTGCTGAGCTGATGTTCGAGGATTTGGCCTATCAAAGGCCTCTCTTGTGTAAATATATAGTTTTCGTAATGGTTCTTTAATCATGTTATCTTATACATATCCCAGCACTAACTGTGTATAATTGCGAGCGCGTTCAGTGAGAACGTGTTCCGGGAGAGTTTACTGTATATACAGTATATATGTATATATATATATATATATATATATATATATATATATATATATATAAGTAATCCCTCTAATATCCGAACGCCCAATATCCGAACATCCCCACTAACCGGACATAATCATCCTGGGATCCAATATTCCCAAAATGGGCCAAAAACCTCAAAAAATTCGAAAAAAAATTTGACTTTTTTCCCTCCCGTAATTTGAAATTGCCGCGTGGCGCCGAACAGCTGTTACACCATGGTCCCTTCACCCCTTCCTTCCTCCCCCTCCCCCCTCCCCTGTCAGGGTTGCCATTTGGTATTTTTCATTACCAAGTGTGGGCCAATTTGGTAATGAAAAATTCATTTGGTAAGGAATCAGAATAATGCATTACCAAATGGATTTTTCACATGTATGAGGATACACAGGATGGAGATGGTGGATTGTTTGCTCTCTCTGATTAATCTGCTACCCTACATAGCGTGAAAATAATCAACATGATGTTAATTATAAGGAGTGTGATTACATGTATTTCCACTTGTATATATAAATTAGTGAAGAATAAATGCTAGTTTTACGAATTTGATAATGAAAAGTTAAATTTGATAATGAAAATTGAGGAGATTGGTAATGTGGCCATTGTGATCTGGCAACTCTGTTACCCTGCCATCATCAACAGTCAAAGCCAAACTCCGATCGAGAGCAGATGTTTATAGTAGTGCAAGCCACAGGTGCTTGTTTTTTGTGAATAAACAGTGAATAAACTGCAATACCTCGCCACTAGAACACACGAGAATTTACAGTGTTGTGCAGTGTTAAGAAATTAGAATTTAGAGTGCAGAGGATTAACTGTGGACTGCAAACTGGCGGTTCAAACCAGTCCAGGAGCCACGGACTTGTAAGGACCCAGGATGTTTAATATGGTATAAACTCACCTCTAAAACCTTATTTTATGGTTCTTTTGCATTTATTTCAGTCTTTTATGCCTGTGGAGTCACATGGAGAGACAGGCTGATGAATAAGGATATAAAGGAGCGTTGTGGTGTTGATGTGGATGTGATAGGAAGCGTTATGAGGAACACACTGAGGTGGGATGGCCATGTTGAGAGGATGGAGGGTGAAAGACTGACGAAGAGAGTGTATGTGAGTGAGGTGGAGGGAGGAAGAGGGAGGGGGAGGCCGAGGATGAGATGGAGGGATGGGGTGGAGAGGTATATGAGAGAGGGGGGTGTGAGTTGGGAGCAGGGCAGTGAAATGGCGGGGGACAGGGCGACTTGGAGGCGATTTGTTTGTGGCCATCCCAAACGGGATTGAGGCGTCTGGCAATAGATAGATAGATAGATGTCCCTTATTGGTGTGATTTGGGTCTTAAATAGGTGCAATGCATGTCCAGAGGGAGTTGTATAGGTGTTTTTCTGAGTTAGGGTCCATAAGTACAAGTCCATGGGGCTGGGGCCCAATATCCGGACAGGATCACTATCCGGACATGCCTTTGGCTCTATTGCGTCGGATATTGGAGGGATTACTGTAGACAGTAGAACCTCTTTGGTCTGGACCCCTTTGATCCGGATTTCTGTTAATTCGGACACAGTTAAAAAATTATAAGGTCCAAAAATATTCATCAGAGAAATTACCAATATGCCGGGAATCGAACCCGGGACTCTCAGGTGAGAGCCAGGCAGCATACCACTACACCACGACCAGGTAAAAGTTAACTCACGTTGTCACAATCTTGTAACCAACGTCCCTCCGCCCCCACTGTGGGCATGAAGAGGATGAGTTAACCCCCTGGCACTCGGGCAAGTAGATGCTTTTAATCTATCCCAAACACTTACGGCAAGTCAGAATGATTTTTCCTGTGAAAAAAATACAGGTTCTCTCTTCATTCTGACTTGCCGTAAGTGTTTGGGATAGATTAAAAGCATCTACTTGCCCGAGTGCCAGGGGGTTAACTCATCCTCTTCATGCCCACAGTGGGGGCGGAGGGACGTTGGTTACAAGATTGTGACAACGTGAGTTAACTTTTACCTGGTCGTGGTGTAGTGGTGTGCTGCCTGGCTCTCACCTGAGAGTCCCGGGTTCGATTCCCGGCATATTGGTAATTTCTCTGATGATTTTTCCTGTGAAAAAAATACAGGTTCTCTCTTCATTCTGACTTGCCGTAAGTGTTTGGGATAGATTAAAAGCATCTACTTGCCCGAGTGCCAGGGGGTTAACTCATCCTCTTCATGCCCACAGTGGGGGCGGAGGGACGTTGGTTACAAGATTGTGACAACGTGAGTTAACTTTTACCTGGTCGTGGTGTAGTGGTATGCTGCCTGGCTCTCACCTGAGAGTCCCGGGTTCGATTCCCGGCATATTGGTAATTTCTCTGATGATTTTTCCTGTGAAAAAAATACAGGTTCTCTCTTCGTCCAAAAATATGTTGAAAGTAATTCTAAAGTCATTTTCAGTATCGGCGCGGAAAGCGATTATGATTCGTTTAGTCTCGGATCACGTTAGGTCGCAACATGGGCGCCTGTTTAAACACACGCTAGCATTCGTTCCATCAACTAGTTCACCAACCATTTATATTTTTACGCTGTATTTCAAAAGTTAATCCTCCTTACCATGCCCCTTAATGCAAGTGTAGCTTCTGCAATGAATAAATGTGTTAAAAGGAGGAGTTTGCTTACACAAAAATGGGTCAGAATATTCTGCAGTGTTTAATAATTACTATAGGTTATTTTTTGTACTTAAATGTGCTTTACTTGTACATCAAACATTAGCTTCTTGCCCATATGGGTGTTATCAATATGCCAAACATGACAATGTATTTTTTGCCTACATAAGTTTTATTTTTATTCCAAATAGTACAGTTAATTAAATAATTTATTTTTTTGCCTACACGGGCCTTAGTCAATTACTACAATTTTAAATGTAGGCTAGTTTCTTGTCATGGCCTTACCTGTAAATTATGCAATACAAAACTATCGTACATGATTAGTTTGGTTATTTAGTAGACTGAGGATGAGGTGGAGGGATGGAGTTGAGAGGTATATGAGGGAGGGGGGGGTGAGTTGGGGGGAGGGGAGTCAAATGGTGGGTGACAGAGTGACTTGGAGGCGTTTTGTCTGCGGCCACCCTTTGCGGGATTAGGGCGTCGGGCTATAGATAGATAGATAGATAGATAGACTTTCATCTTTTGCAGTAACGTAGGGTTGACATATGCCACATATGTTAATAATTAACAAACATACCATATGTAGATAGATTTTGGTATGAACTGGAGATTACCCTGATGGTCCGGACAATCTGCTAATTCGGACAACCCTTCCCCCCCTATAGTCCGAATGAGAGAGGTTCTACTGTATATATATATATATATATTTTTCATTCATTGCCAGACGCCATGTATCCCAAATGGGGTGGCCAAGGGCTTAGAGTTAACTGTTTTACAGGGAGGGGCACTAATCCTCCACCAACCCCACTTGACACGTAGGGATGCCAACAGCATCTGGTGTTCCCAGGCAGTCACCCATCCAAGTACTAACCAGACCCAACGTTGCTTAACTTCGCTGATCGGACGGGAAGCGGTGTACTCAACGTGGTATGGCCGTTGTATATATAAATATATATATATATATATATTAGTCCGTGGGCTAGATAGGCCCCTTGTGCACCCCCCCCACAACTTAACTTCATAGCATTTTTCTGAAGCCTTGTTATGTCCCCAACATGGAATGGACAACCAACAGTGAATAAACTGGGATACACTGGGTGATTTGAGCACATTTATATGTTTAACGTAAAACCCGGGATTTTGCGTCTCCCACAGACCTCTGAGTATACATGTTTTTCCTAAGACTGTGAATCGCTTCTTATGATGTTTATAATGACATATTTGGTACCAGGGGAAAGGAAATTTTTTCTGCTATTCAGAAATCTATAATTGGTTATTGTATCTTTCACACAAAACAGGATGCCTGACATTATTTTGCCATAACCAAATTATAACTTATTTTACACGTATGCTTGGCTAACAATACTCTTTATAATTACCTTTGAAGCTCCATTCTCTGATATCCAGTTCAGATCATCTGTTATCATAAAGCTTTAAAATGTTCTCTTCATCAAAGTCACATTTAACAATATATAAAGTAAGATTGAAGGTGTTTTAGGAGCATATTGCAGTTTTGTGACCCGAAAATCATGAAATAGTTAGGTTAGTGACCTATTACATTTATGGTTTTCTTGGAGGTATATATTGCCCACATTCCCCTAACATATTCTCCTTATTTATAAAATATTGTTGGGTACTAATGCCTTATATTTTATACAGGCATGATAATATTAACATGTGAAGCATGGCCGAAGTCAAGGAACCACCAAAGAAAAAGAAGAGCGATGATTCAAAGACGTGCGTCACACATGTTAATGGACTGAAATATGGTGAAATAAAACTATTTCCAGAAATAAAGAATCCTGAGGAATGTTTATTAGACTACAGAATGTCAAAGCTAGACGACAGGCACAACCTCTTGGCTCTGTTCACAGGATGGATGATAACATGTACCCTCATCCCACAAGCCATCGAGCCTCATAATGGCTATCATATGGTATGTTACAATTGATTCACTGCCAATCTGGACCTTCTGAAGGATGAACACTCAGATCAAGAACCCTCTACTTCCTATAGACCTAAAAGATCTTTGTATGATAAGGGTTTATTCAAACCAGATTGCATATTTTGTGGGTCAGAGAAGCCCAATATAATGAAGAGAAAGCAATCGTGGACCACAGAAGAGCTCTGGGTTTTTGGAAGAGAAGGCTGGAAGAACATTCTTGAGGTAGCTGAAAGGAAAGGAGATGAAACTCTGTTAAGGTGAATTCGTGGGCAAGATCTCTTTGCTGTGGAAGCAGAATACCACTGTTCATGTCACTGTAGTTATATCCAGGATCCAACCAAGTGGCGGAGTAAAGACAGAGACAAAAACCAGAAAAAAATGGAAGAAGTGCATAGGAAAATATCTGAATATATATGTGAGAAAATCCAACAATAAATCATTCAAGACATGCAAGTTATGATGGTAGAGGACCTTCCAAAGCTCTACATTGAAAGACTATCTGAAACAGAATTCCCAAACCCTGATTTTAGAGGAGAAAACCTTAGACTCAAACTATGCAAACAGGAAGTATTCAAAGATTGCTTGAGTGTCTGTCCTCTTGGAATGTTCAGGTCTTATCTGATATACAGTAAGGATATCGACATGAATACAGCAATGAAAAGGTCCTACGAACTTGGGTCCAGAGATGTACTAACTGAAGTTGCTACTTATATACATCAGGTAATAATATAACAATAAATAATACTATACAATGAGCACTGACTACTGTTAGAAGAGATTTTATCCATTACCGTTAATGAAAGCACCATAAATTATCACAGCAAAGAGATCTTGCATATGAATTTGCCTTAACAGAGTTTCATCTCCTTTCCTTTCAGCTACCTCAAGAATGTTCTTCCAACCTTCTCTCTCAAAAATGCAGAGCCCTCCTGTGGTCCACGATTGCTTTCTCTTCATTATATTGGGGTTCTCAGACCCACAAAATATGCAATCTGGTTTGAATAAACCCTTATTATACGAAGATCTTTTAGGTCTATAGGAAGTAGAGGGTTCTTGATCTGCTATTCATCCTTCAGAAGGTCCAGATTGGCAGTGAATCAATTGTAACATACCATATGATAGCCATTATGAGGCTCGATGGCTTGTGGGATGAGGGTACATGTTATCATCCATCCTGTGAACAGAGCCAAGAGGTTGTGCCTGTCGTCTAGCTTTGACATTCTGTAGTCTAATAAACATTCCTCAGGATTCTTTATTTCTGGAAATAGTTTTATTTCACCATATTTCAGTCCATTAACATGTGTGACGCACGTCTTTGAATCATCGCTCTTCTTTTTCTTTGGTGGTTCCTTGACTTCGGCCATGCTTCACATGTTAATATTATCATGCCTGTATAAAATATAAGGCATTAGTACCCAACAATATTTTATAAATAAGGAGAATATGTTAGGGGAATGTGGGCAATATATACCTCCAAGAAAACCATAAATGTAATAGGTCACTAACCTAACTATTTCATGATTTTCGGGTCACAAAACTGCAATATGCTCCTAAAACACCTTCAATCTTACTTTATATATATTGTTAAATGTGACTTTGATGAAGAGAACATTTTAAAGCTTTATGATAACAGATGATCTGAACTGGATATCAGGGAATGGAGCTTCAAAGGTAATTATAAAGAGTATTGTTAGCCAAGCATACGCATAAAATAAGTTATAATTTGGTTATGGCAAAATAATGTCAGGCATCCTGTTTTGTGTGGAAGATACAATAACCAATTATAGATTTCTGAATAGCAGAAAAAATTTCCTTTCCCCTGGTACCAAATATGTCATTATAAACATCATAAGGAGTGATTTACAGTCTTAGGAAAAACATGTATACTCAGAGGTCTGTGGGAGACGCAAAATCCCGGGTTTTACGTTAAACATATAAATGTGCTCAAATCACCCAGTGTATCCCAGTTTATTCACTGTTGGTTGTCCATTCCATGTTAGGGACATAACAAGGCTTCAGAAAAATGCTATGAAGTTAAGTTGTGGGGGGGGTGCACGAGGGCCTATTTAGCTCAAGGTGTATATACAGTACCCTCGTGCCAAACACGCGTTTGTCCAGCACGATTCGCGTCCAGCACAGAGAGCAAAAAATTAGTACGATTTAATTACTGTAACATGGGTGCTTTAGCATAACACAGACGGAGCTCCGAGAAGTGGGTGAAATCCGCAGAGTTCGCCTCTAGCACGATCACCCCTGGTCCAACACTGTCATACTGGACGTTCCCGTGACGCTGACAGCCAATCAAAACTTCCTATCAAGTAGCCTCCCCCGCCCACTATGGTGATGTGATCGTGATGTTGCCCAATTAAAAATGCATCTGCTCTCATTTGATGTTTTGTTTAAATTTCTTCCGCCACAGTGCCACTCAGTCACATAATTTGCACTGGACAGTGCTCTTTTCTCGCTGCATTTTCTGCCCTTGCTACTGCATTTTACCCTGCTCATGATGCCTAGGAAGCCTTCTGAGAACCCCAAGAATCAACGGCACCTCTCTCAGGCCACCAAGCTAGAAATCATCGAGAGGAAGAAGAAAGGGGAGAGGAATTTCGAAGGATTTATGAGGGAGGTTGAGGAGGAGCAGCAGCCATTACCTACTAGTGACGCCAGCAGCCATCCAGTAGGACTACCTACAGCCTCGGATACCACCTTCCATTCCCAGCAAGCCCACCAACACTATCCTAAAAGGTTAGTTATCATTCATAGTACAGTACTGTTTATTATAATTACAGTAGTACCAATATATGTATAGGTATATGGTAGGTATTTAGGGTGACTTTTGCAAGGGTTGCTGACATAATTCATTTTTCCCCATAAGCTCTGTTGTTTGTCCAACACATTTTTGGTCCTACACGGGACCTGTGCATGACAATATTACCATGTTGGACGTGAGGGTACTGTCTATATATATACAGTAAATTCTCAAATTTTCTACAGTTTAGAATTCGATGATTGGAATTTAGGTGCATTTTGGAGTGGTCTGCCTACCTCACTTTTCAATGCAAAATCGCGAATTTCGATGCTGTCACGGGCTTCATAAGCAGAAACAGTCAAAGATCATCATCTTCTTCAGGCCAATTACTAAGGTGTTGCAAGATATAACCATCCAAGAGGGTGAGGAGGAAGATGTTGACACTGCAGATGTCCAGATACTCAAGGATGGTTTTCATTTTGAGGAATTTGGGTTGGATACCTCCACAGAGGAGGCTGCTTCAACTAAGTGGTCCACCCCTGCCACACACCACCAACACCAGCCAGCCAAGTGATAATATTCTATAACCTAAGGTTAGCATTGTACTGTACAGTGTGCTGTAACTACTGTAATAAAAACTGACAGGATACTGACAAACTGTAACAAATTTTGCTGTATTCTACACTACAGTACAATATGGCAATACAGTGCAGAACTACAGTTAGTTCACCACATTTATAGTTCATAAAGTTTACAGGGAGTGTGGGCAAAAAAATCATGATTTAACGTAGTGAAGTTGAGAGGCCCTGGACCCAAATTGATTTTTCCCATAAGAAGTTCAGTTTAAATTTCGATGTTTTGAATTTAGATGCGTTTTTTTGGTACTTATGTTCATCGAAATTTGAGAATTTACTGTGTATATATAAATATATATATATATGTATACTGTATATATATATATATATATATATATATATATATACAGTAGACCTTAGTTATCCACGGGGGTTAGGTTCCAGAGACTCCTTTGGGAGTCAAATTCCACGGATGCTCAAGTCATCATCACAAAATGGCATATTATTTCCACATAAGCTAAGCACATCCCTGAGAAAATAAAAACATACTTTAACCCTCTCGCACACGATAAGTTTCAGTAAGTTTTCTGGCTCATGATTTTATACGACGAAGCCGCCCGGCCGGGGAGCCCGCGCGCGGCAAATTTGAGCGAATGAAACACATTCTTGCCTTATTTTCGCCACCCAAAAATCCATGTATTCCCATGAAACCTTTCTCAAGGTAGGCATTGATGTTTGTTCTATCTGATAAACAGGACCAAAACACAGGAAAACACCAGCAAAAAAAGTTATTAGCCCTGGAAGCATGGTCGAGTAAACTGTTTTCACTTCCCAACATCGCCGTTTGAATGTTTTCCATCATACAGGAAAATGATCTAATAAGTTTTTATAGAGAATGTCATCAGCTTTCTAACGAAACAAATCCGGTTGAGATATGATGTATACTTTTCGAGAAAATGGCCAAAAACTGAAATCCATTTTCGGAAAAAATTCACTGACCTCTGATAGCTAAATTTTCCCAGACACCTTATGTTTTTATTACATAGTAATATGCCCAAATTCACCAGCTTTCCCCATCTCAAAGAAGAACCCCATACGCCTCATAGTTCTCGAGTAAATCGAAAGAAAGTACTAGGCACTCCGTCGGTGATTGACTTTCGTGATGCGCGCACGGCGTACGCAATGTTCCCGCCTACTTAACAACGAATTCCTATCATAAATATTACATAGTTATGTATTGTACATACGTAGAATTTACTGCTCTTTATCATGGTTCAAACATGAAATCGATACATCCAATAGTTTTCAAGTAATTGGCTGACAAAGTGAGAGTATTACTACGAGCGTTAATCAGTGGTAACAGCCACGAAGAGACACTCATTTCCACTGCCTTTTCTCGCACAAGACGTAACATAATGCTTACATTTTGGTATTGATCATACGTAGAATTTAGTGGTATAGATCATTGTTGTTACAGAAAATCGGTCTAATAGTTTTCGAGTAATTGGCCAACAAAGTGAGGTTAGTACTCTGAGCGCTTGTCACTGATAACAAACGAGAGGAAAAAAAAAAAAAACTCGCCTTTTACCCCCCAAAACGCTGCCAAAGGCTTACATTCTGGTATTGATTATACGTAAAATTTAGTGGTACTGATGATGGTTGTAACAGAAAATCGATAAGTCTAATAGTTTTCGAGTAAATGGCCGACAAAGTGAGGTTATTACTCCGAGCGAATGTCACTGATAACAAACGCGAGGAAAAAAAACATTTCCCTCGCCTTTTACCCCCCTACCAAAGGCTTACATTCTGGTATTGATTATACGTAGAATTTAGTGGTATTGATGATGGTCGTAACAGAAAACCGATGTCTAATAGTTTTCGAGTAATTGGCCGACAAAGTGAGGTTATTACTCCGAGTGAATGTCACTGATAACAAACGCGAGGGAAAAAAACATTTCCCTCGCCTTTTATCCCCCAAAACGCTACCAAAGGCTTACATTTTGGTATTGATCATACGTAGAATTTAGTGGTATTGATGATGGTTGTAACAGAAAATCGATGTCTAATAGTTTTCGAGTAACTGGCCGACAAAATGATGTTATTACTCCGAGCGCTTGTCACACAACAACCGCTAGGAACAAAAACATTTCTCTCGCCTTTTACCCCGCAAAACGCTACCAAAGGCTTACATTCTGGTATTGATCTTACGTAGAATTTAGTGGTATTGATGGTGGTTGTAACAGGAAATCGATAAGTCTAATAGTTTTTGAGCAATTGGCCGACAAAGTGAGGTTACTCTTCCGATCGCTATCAACTTTTACACACACTGTTTTTTCCTTGCACACCTGCCTGAAGACTATGCTACCAACTTTTTTCCCCCTATCTGTACAGACTGTTACATCTTCCATGGATGTTTTCCTATTGTTATAACCTACTACACATAAACATAACTCTTCTATAGTTACTGCTGTGGAGATTTACTTTCTTTCATATGTGTAATCTGTAGGAGAAAATGGTTATTTGTCTGAAAGTTGGAGAGGTAATGGTAATAGATTATTATATATATCAACAAAATTTGCAGAACTCATTTCCTTCAGGGGTGTTGATCCAGTTAGACCAGGGATTTGAAGATGAGGAGTTATGTAGTGTGTGTGTGAGTCAGCTTCTCCCTGAGAGTATGAGGCAACGCTATTTTTAACACACACCACACTCGTTCACAGAAACTCGCAGCTTGTTTGACATATATTTCATACAATTCCATATGCATTTACACTATCAGAATCACAATAATTCCAGCCCTAAAACACCGGTAATTCTCCCCTCCCGACTTCAGGTTTGCCCCTTGACAACACTCTGTTTCATGCCGTACGTAACGCTTGCTGGCTCCATAATTTCACCAAGCCATCCACAGTATTTTTCACACAATATATGTTTATGCCTTGGGTTCATTTATATACGTATTTCCACTCACGCCATACGACCTACGGGGGGGCGGAGTGGCGAAACCCCGCTACACTGACCATGCGTCTGGCTCCAAGGCCCAACGATTGCTAACGGCCAGAATTGCTTTTCAATACATATATGTATGTTCCATCAACAATATCACGTCACTGTATGTTCACATACAATGTATTATCTCACTGAGTCAATAGGGCCTTTGCCTCGGGCGAGAGGGGGAGAATTATGGACGATTTAAAGGGAACCACGAGCTGTCAAACACCACCGCCTGACTGCTCGACAAACACTGAGGTTGGAGGGAGCGGGCTGAGGTAGATAAGGCAAAGCAGCATTGCCAATGACTTACCTCGAGAGAGCATTGGCGACGCTATGACGCCTCAAAAAATCACGCAAATCAGCCTATAAGTTTTTTTCTGACGATTATTTTGGTGCTTAAACCACGCGATTCGCGTGACTGTGCCTTTTCACAATGGAGGCCACGTCACGCGAATCGCGTGACCGTGTCTGAGAGGGTTAAAATATTACAAATACATATTACCACTCACCAAAAAACTGTGTGTTCTCTTCATGACCTTCGTACAATAATGACAGTTGCTGTATGACGATGATGGTTGCTGTATAGATGACGATGATTGCTGTATGTTGACGACAATGACTGTAGTGCAGTTCCTACAGTGCCAATGTGGTGAAGCGACGAGATGTGTGGTGGCACTGTAGGTAAGTGTGAGTCTAGTCTGACCCTTCTGTCAGGACGCCAGATAACACTGTATGCTCTCTCTTTGGCTTAGAAGGATTGTTTTTATCGTTTACTTGTTTCTTGGAAGCCATTTTTTACTTACACAGAGAATTACAGTAGCGTTGTAAACATGAGAAGGGCGAAGATGATGTAAACAAACCGACTGTTGTTTACAATTAGGCTGGTGGAGTGGCGGGAATGTCCATGGTTGCAGGTATCCTAACTGTAGCTACAAATGAAGTGCGAGTTGTGTGCCAGTTTCAAATTAAGTTACAGCATATAGTCTGTCTATCTATTCTGTCTATTGCCAGACACCATAATCCCGCAAAGGGTGGCCATTTGACACTGAGTTAGTTGTTTTACAGGGAGGGGTATAGTATTAAAATAAGTTTGATCCATGGAAACTTAAATCTGCGGATGCAAATTCCGCGGATAAGAAGGCTCTACTGTGTATGTATATATATATATATATATGTCTATGTATATATATATATATATATATATATATATATATATATATATATATATATACACACACACAGCAAGCTCGCCTCTAATGCGAGGGTTTCGTTCCAACCGTGGCACGTTGGGCGCGAAACCACGTAAGTTTTAATACTCCTTATTTTGCTCCCTAGACCCCCTAAATCAGTGTTTTGCTGTTATCTGCCATTGGTAATCAATATGAAGCACCTTAAGTGGTTAGAAAGTTTATTTAAAGTTATAACTTACAAATACAGTACTTGTACTGCACAGCAAAACTTCAACACACAAATACGTAAACACAAGGCAACATTACGATGCCGAATGCTTTCGGGACAATTCGTCATCAAGTTAATTCGCCATCACAACAATAACAAGACAATTTGCCGTCATTAATGAAGACAGCTGTGGGTGATGCTAAAATATAATTCAAAGGCGAAAATACGTTTATTTATAGAATGATGGGGATCGTTAAGGGTGCGAATTGTCCCAACGGGGAATCGTCCATGTTTTGACGGGGAATAGTCTGACAGCGAATTGACTTGACGGAGAATTGTCTTGGAACCCTCTGATCATGGGTAATCATATAAATCAGGTTAACTGATTACAAGACTTTATTTAACGCTTTAACTTTATTTAAGTGCTTTAACTTACATACCAGAACAATAAATATTCAACTTACAAATACAGTACAGTACCGTGGAAAATCAGTGCAGCAAATCTTTAACGAACAAATAAAAAAGGCAATATTCCGAAGCCTATTAGGTAAACTGGTTATAAGACTTTATTTCTTGCTTTAACGTTATTTAATAGTACAGTAACCTCTCAAATAACGTGAGGGTTAGGTTCCTGGAGAGGTCGCGTTAGTTAAAAATGTGTATTTTAAACATAATTTTCCTATAAGAAACAGTGGTAATATTGGGGGTTACGTTCCTGGACTCTGGGAAAGTCTACCCATTTGGGGAGCTATGCTGCTCTGTACTTAAAAGCAACAATATTAATTGAAGGAATATCCATGTAAAAACAAAAACAGTATTTTGGGGGAGAAATAAACAACATTTGAGCTCTAGTTGGGCCGATGCATTGTTTACTTCTCCCCAAATACATACCGTTTTCATTTTATACGAGGATTTTCTTTCAATTCTGCTTCATTCACGACATTGTGAAAGTTGCTCAACATTATTAATGCATTAGTAGGTCATAAAAACACTACAGTAAAAGCAACATTTTCATTACAGTAAGTAGGTCACAAACAATAACAACACACAGCCTCACTTCATCTATGCATCACTCGTTGTCTGCAGCTGTCCCTCCTGACCCCACTCTCCCACCCTAAATGTGTTGTCCCTCCTCGCTCTGCTGTCCCTCCTCACTCTGCTGCCCTTCCTTTTCCTCTTCCTCTGACTCCCGTGCTACTGGTGATGAAGATAACTCCCTTAAGTTTTCTGTCTCCTTCGTAAAGAACTGCTTTATCTTGGTCTGAGTGGTTTTCTTCTTTCTGTGCTGCAGCATCATGTTGTAACAATTTAGATCTGCCATCACTTTCCTGGCCAAATTTTGTCCGAAAATGAGCCAAATTGCTCATAATGGGGCCAAACATCGTTTTTGATTAATATAATTTGAATAAAACCAGTTTAAGCAACAGGCAAATAAAAAATTGTATTTATGCATAAACTGCCACACATGGTCTATCAGCTCGGGACTGTCCAAGACGTGCGCAGCTAATTTGAAACCATCACGTACGTGTAAAGTCATGTTAAATTGAGAAACCCTTGTTAGTTAAACATATCTCCTTAAATATTTGCTCGTGTTAAAATGAAATCGCGTTTTTTAAACTCGCGTTAGTTGAGAGGTTACTGTACTTTAACTTGTACATAAACGTACAAGAACAGTAATGTAATTATTTAACTTACAAATACAGTACTGTGGAAAAGCAGGACACGATCATGTGATCAAAAGAAACTGTACATGGTGCTGCACTGATGTTCGAGGATTTGGCCATTCAAATGCTGCCTCTCGCATAAATTTATAGTTTTTGTAATGGTTCTTTAATCTTACGTTGTCTTATACGTATCCCAGCACTAACCGCGTATAATTGCGAGCACTTTTGGCGAGAACGTGTTCGGGGAGAGCTTAGTGTATATATATTTATACAGTAATCCCTCCACTATCCGACGTAATAGAGCCAAAGGCACGTCCGGAAAGTGGTCCTGTCCGGATAGTGGGCACCAGCCTCCTGGACTGGTACTTATAGACCCTAACCCAACCTAACTTTGAAAGCCACCTAAATAACTCCCTACCGGACATGCATAGCACCTATTTAAACCTATTTAAGACCCTATTCACACCAATAATGGACATAAAGCATGAAATAAATGAAAAGGAACCAAAGAATGAGGGATTAGAAGTGACTGTACCTCAGCCAGGGTACTTACATCACGTTTGTGGCTGCCTTTCTAAGATTTTGGCAGTGGTGAAAATGCTCTTGATGCTCGTACAGTAATCCAGTGTTGTGCTGCACTTAATTCTTTGCATTGTGAGCTATAATTGTTTAACACTGCACATCGTTCTTAATTGCACCACTGCAGTTCTAACCGCCAGATGAACTGCCAATTTGCTCTCCACAGTTGATCCTTTGCACTCTAAGTTCAAATTTCTTAACACTGCACAACACTGCAAATTCCCATGTGGTCTAGAGGCGAGGTGTTGCTGTATATTCACTGTTTATTCACAAAAAACGAGCATGTGTGGCTTCCAGTGCGATAGGATCTATTCACAATCGAAGTTTGGGAGTAACTGTTGATGTCGGAGAAACAGAGTTGCCAGATTGCAGCGGCCACATTACCAATCTCCTCAACTTTCATTATCAACTTCAACTTTTCATTCCTAATTCGTAAAGCTAGCATTTATTCTTCACTAATTATATATACAAGTGGAAATACATGTAATCACTCTCCTTATAATTAACAGCATGTTGATTATTTTCACGCTATGTAGGGTAGCAGATTAATCAGAGAGAGCAAACAATCCACCATCTCCATCCTTTGTATCCTCATACATGTGAAAAATCCTTTTGGTAATGCATTATTCTGAATCATCAACAAACGAATTTTTCATTACCAAATTGGCCCACATTTGGTAATGAAAAATAACAAACGGCAACCCTGACAGGGAAGGGGGGAGGGGGGGAGGAAGGAAGGGGTGAAGGGACCATGGTGTAAGCAGCTGTTTGGCGCCGCACGGCAATTTCAAATTACGGTTGGGAAAAAATTCTGATTTTAGGGGGATTTTTTTCTTTTTTTGGCCATTTTTCAGTTCCGATGGTCCAGGCCCACAATGTCCGGTAAGTGGGGATGTCCAGAAAGTGAGCGTCCGGAAAGTAGAGGGATTACTGTATATATATATATATATATATATATATATATATATATATTTCATTCATTCATTCATTGCCAGACGCCATGTATCCCAAACGGGGTGGCCAAGGGCATAGAGTTAATTGTTTTACAGGGAGGGGCACTAATCCTCCACCAACCCCACTTGACATGTAGGGATGATACATACATATATACACACACTATATATCTGTATATATATATATATATATATATATATATATATACACAGTATATATCTATATCTATATCTATCTATCTATCTATATATATATATATATATATATATATATCATTCATTCATTGCCAGACGCCATGTATCCCAAACGGGGTGGCCAAAGGCTTTGAGTTAATTGTTTTACAGGGAGGGGCACTAATCCTCCACCAACCCCATTTGACACGTAGGGAGAACGTTATGCCAACAGCATCTGATGTTCCCAGGCGGTCACCCATCCAAGTACAGTAATCACTCTAATATCCGGACGCCCAATATCCGAACAACCCCACTATCCGGACATAAGAATGTTTCATACTGTACTTTTTTCCATACTATACTTACCTCATTTCACTCTTCAATGTCCTTTATTGGTGTGAATAGGGTGTTAGGAGCTATGCATGTGCAGTAGGAAGGTGTTTTTCTGAGTTAGGCTAGGTTAGGGTCCATAAGTACCAGTCCAGGAGCCAGTCACCAGAATGTTTAATACTGTATGAACCTACTTCTAAACCCTCATTTTATGTTTCTTTTGCGTTTATTTCAGTCATTTATGTGCCTTATTGGTGTGATTTGGGTCTTAAATAGGTGCTATGCATGTCCAGAGGGAGTTGTATAGGTGCTTCTCTGAGTTAGGGTCCATAAGTACAAGTTCATAAGCTGGGGCCCAATATCCGGACAGAACCAATATCCGGACCTACCTATGGCTCTATTACGTCGGATATTGGAGTGATTACTGTACTAACCAGACCTAACGTTGCTTAACTTCGCTGATCGGACAGAAAGCAGTGTACTCAACATGGTATGTCTATATATATATATATATATATATATATATATATATATATATATATAAATATTGTATATATACATATATATATATATATATATATATATATATATATATATATATATATATATACATACTGTATATATTATATATATGTATAATACATATACAACATATAAATACCATTTATATATATATATATATATATATATATATATATATATATATATAATATATATCAATCTGACATATTTAGCAGACGTGGGGTAATCGTAATCTGTAATCGTATTCGATTGTAATCGATTACAGACTTTTGTGTAATTGTAATCGTAATTGACTACAGTAGGTATGCATAGTACCCGAGCTCACAGTAAGTGAATTTCATTGTAAGCGAGGACCTATTTTTTATCGAATTGTAATGTATTTTTAATAGTATGTGAATTGAACTAGTAATACGCGAGGCAGCAGGGAGAGTGGCTCAAATCCGGAGCTGAGAGCAAGAGGGCTGAGAGCAGGAGACCGAAGCAGAACAGCCAGCACCACCAGTGATTGAGAATGGAGACTTGTCGATGATGGAGATCGGCTGGGTAGTGTGTGCCCTAGACAAGTTCAAGGAAGAATTGAAGGACATCGAACACTGTCAGTTGCGATATATATACAGTATATGTATATATATACACTCACTCCTTAAGTAACACGTGGTTGAGTAACACGTTTTTGTTCTAACGCAGTCAGCATAATGAGACAAGTCATGTCAACACGTGGAAAAACTCGAGCTCACGCGGGAAGTCAGCTGGCCTGGGGACGAAATATGAAAGCTGCGCGCTATGACGTCACCCTCTAACCTCTGGATACATTTCCTGGGTGCATATTTCCATTCTGTATGGGTATTTATCTCAGTACCACAGCCAGCCACCTCAGCCAAACAGCCCTAGTGAGATGGGATAGGTTAGGTTAGGTTAGGTTGCTGAAATTTTGCCTGGGAAGCACAGTGGACATATTTTCATGAAAAACCTATGGTTAGTTTTGAAATGAATGGGCAAGCATTGTTCCTGGCTGAGGGTTCCTGGTGGTTTTTATGAATACGCATACAGAATGGAAATATGTTTTCTGGGCAAACTCAAGGCCGAACGGTTTGACGAAATTTATGGGTTTTAGCAATTTCAGGGGACTAAATGGAACGACAATGTATGCTAATCAGAAAAAAAAAAAAAAAATCCTTGCGTTCTCGTAAGTTACAGCTCAGTTCCACATTCTTCGTTTGATTTCATGCTTCCCAACACATTTAGGACCAACTGGGCATATGGTTATCAGTCCTTTCTCATGCCTCATCTAGTTCTTACCCACAATTATCATGGATTTTGCAGTTTTAAGGAATGAAATGGAACGAAAATGTTTGCTAATTAGAGGAAAAGTTACTCTTTCGTCCATGTGTTATCGTTGCGTTCAGTTCCACATTCTTCATTCGATTTAATGCTTCGCAACACTTCCAACTAACTGAGCATACTGTTATCAATCCTTTCTCATGCTTCACCTAGTTCCACCCCACACTCATAATGTGTTTCGCAGTTTTAGGGGACGAAATGGAACGAAAATGTTTGCTAATTAGAAAAAAATACTTTCGTCTATGTGTTCTTGTTAGTGTTCAGTTCCACATTTTTCGTTCGGTTTTGTGCTTCCCAATACATTTAGGACCGACTGAGCATACAGTTCTCAAGTCCTTTCTCGCGTCTCACAGACTCTACCTCACAGTCATATGGGTTTAGAGTTTTAGGAGACGAAACTGAACGAAAATGTTTGCTAATCACACACACACACACACACAAAATACTTCTGCTCGTGTAAGTGAGCATTCAGTTTCACATTCTTCGTTCTTCTTCCTGATAGTCTTATGTTTGTCGGATTACTTCTGGGAGGTAAATAAGCGTTTCATACTAAATCTGTTTCCCCCGTCGTTTTAAGTTGTATTCCGCTGTCAACTTGTTTGACAAATCAGGGTTATGGCGAAATTAGGGCCTGTCCTAACCTAAGTGTTTAAACTTGACCTAACATAGCTTAACTATACCTTATAATTTAACCTAACCTAACGTAGCATCCAATTGGGAAGTTGGGAGACGAAAGTCACCTTTGAGTACATCAAGACAATCATGTTATGGCTTAAGGAACGTGATGATAAAAATTGGGAAATTTTTCAGCAGGAAAAGGTAATTTACCACCCTGAAAATAGAAAAATACAGAAAACAAACTGGAGGAATATGAACTGAATTGGTAAGGTTCTTCCACTGCTTTAAGCGTACAAATACCAAAATGGCAAAAGAAAAAAAGAAAAACCATAGCATAAAAGAAAGCACCATCATAATGATTTGGAAGGACAGGGAGAAGATAAAGATCGTGCGTAGGAAGTGATGCAATCCTGGCAGCTGAGAATGTTTATATGTTGTCCCGAAACTGACTGAGAAGCTTGTAGGGCATTATGTGGAGCGTCAGAGAAAGCAAACTCTCACTTTTACCCCTTTTTACCATCTTACCCCACGTATTTACCTCCACCTATGTGCACCATCAGGTAAAACACTGAAAGAGATATAACTGTTGTAATTAAAAACATCAGTGTTATTAAAAATGGCATTAACAAAAACAGAAGTTGGACTGGGTCAACACCACCTCCACTGAGTACCCTTTTGTTGATACGTAGCTCCACGGTATTTTACTCCCACCCCCCAACCCCAAAGTTGTTGTCAAAGTTTCGCCTTCTCGTATCATGTGGCCTTTGGGAGAGACATTAGGCTGTATAGTTAGACTAAAATTTACGGGTCTGGCTGTTTTAGGGAACAAAATGGAGTGAAAATGTTTGCAGACCAGAAAAAAGATACTCTTTCATCCATGTGTTCTCCTGAGTTAGTGTTCCGTTTCACATTCTTCGTTCGGTATCGCTCTTCCCAACACATTTCGAACTGATTGAGCAGTTTAGCCATATGTTTAGTTTATCAGAAATGCGTTGGGAAACGCGATATCAAATGAAAAATGTGAAACTGAACGCTAACTCACAAGAACACACGGATTAAAGTAATTTTTTCTTGTTAGCACAAATTTTCGTTCTATTTCGTACTCTAAAACTGCCAGACCCATAAATTTTTGTCTAACCATATGGCCTAAGGTCTCTCCTGAAAGCCACATGATATGAGAGAAGGCGAAACTTTGACAACAACATTGGCGCTGGGGGATGGGAGGAAAATACCGGGGAGCTACGTATCAACAAAAGGGTACCCATCCTGACTTATTTTTGTTAATGTTTTTTTTAATACCATTGATGTTTTTAATTACAACAGTTATATCTCTTTCAATGTTTTACCTGATGGTGGGTGCAAGTGGGGGTAATTTACGTGGGGTTAGGTGGTAAGAAGGGGTAAAAGTGAGAGTTTTGGAAAGTTGCCAGAACACATTGTACCATTATACATGTAACCATATTGTCTGAGTGATGCGGATTTGGGTACCACGGTCCTTGTCCAGTCCCTATTGCCCGCGGTACTCAAGGATTGAGTGTGTATATATATATATATATATAAGTAATCCCTCCAATATCCGACGTAATAGGGCCATAGGCAGGTCTTGGTACTGGTCCTGTCCGGATATTGGGCCCCAGCTTGTGGACTTGTACTTATGGACCCTAACTCAGAGAAACACCTATACAACTCCCTCTGGACATGCATAGCAGCTATTTAAGACCCAAATCACACCAATAAGGCACATAAATGACTGAAATAAATGGAAAAGAAGCATAAAATGAGGGTTTAGAGGTAGGTTCATACAATATTAAACATTCTGGTTACTGGCTCCTGGACTGGTACCTATGGACCCTAACCTAGCCTAACTCAGAAAAACACCTTCCTACTGCACATGCATAGCTCCTAACACCCTATTCACACCAATAAAGGACATTAAAGAGTGAAATGAGGTGTTTGAGGTAAGTATAGTATGGAAAAAGTACAGTATAAAACATTCTGCCTACTTACAGCAAGTCCATGGCCATCTCGATGAATAACCGCCTCCTCTTGGACTCTGACAGTAAGAAGGATTTCCTGAAGCACTTCCAGTACACTGTTCATGAAGTCTTGCACTGAACTTAGTCAATCGCACTCAGAAGTCCGTTCTCTTCACAATGCGCACTCTTGTCTAATTAGTGCTCCATTGTAACTTACTAAGTGTTGCACTCTGCACTTTAACTTTTCCTATTCTTCTAATAATTTTCAAAAGCAAAAACAAACAAGTCTATTTACATTAAATTTTGTTCCAAATTAGTCTTTTCACTCACAACTGTAAATCCTTAACACAACACACTGTTTTTTTCACTGCACAACACTGTAAATTCCCGTGTGGTCTAGTGGAGAAGTTCTTGCTGTTTAATCACTGTCAGAGTCCGAGAGTATCACTGGCAGGTGACCTAGGGGTGCGTCGCTGGGTCGTGGTGATGGCGTACCCACTGCAGACGACTCTGAAAACAGAGGCAAACTCACGTTGAGCGGTGACTCCACCGTGGCTGATGTGCTGGGCTGTGGCTTGGAGCATGAGGGCCTGTCTTGGGGAGGCAACGGAGTGGAGCCAGGGCTGGGCACAGTGGGGGTCACGGGCCTGAAAAAACTGTCAATCGTTGATTGACTCAAGGACCGATGAGTCTGACGATTAATGATGTGCTGCCTGAAAGCACGCACTTCCTCCACAGGTCCCAAGGGCCCCATCTCCCTGTCGCAGTCTGGGTGTTCCAGGTAGCAAAGAACGAACTCTAGGTGTTCCCGGAGTGCGCTTAGCTTGGGGATGGCTGGAGTAGTGTCCTGCTGAAAGGAGTCCGCATCATCGTCGCCTTCCTCGTCGGAATCTTCAAGCTCGGTACTGACACCTGCATCTGAAGATGCGATCTTGATATCAGACAATGTCTGATACCCAGGATCGCCCTCGTCGTCATCCAACCACTCACGCACATCGTCCACATCAACATCGTCGCCATGAGTACGTAGCCGTGCATGGAAGTCATCTATGTCAAATCCTAGAAAATCGTACTCCACATCCGTTCCGAGAAGCAGACGAGACCAACCATTTTCTAGAGTCTTGACAGGGACTTCTTTCCATGCACTGGCCCAGTTGTAGATTGCAAACTTGATTTAGCGGCGAAGGTTTTCCAAAGTCCTCTGGCCTCGTGTGTCCCGTCCCTCCCTGCGCTCGTCCTCGTCCTCGAGAACAACCATCACCTCGTCCAGGAACTTTGAACGGTATAGGCACTTTGTTGCCACGATCACTCCTTGGTCCATTGGTTGGATGAGAGCAGTCGTATTAAGTGGCAGAAACATGCACCTAATCCGGCCATTCTCAGCCACCAAGTCCTTGGCGCATGGGTGGGCAGGTGCATTGTCGAGGAGAAGGAGGGCCTTTACCTGGTCATGCGGGATTCCCAGTGTCTTTGTCTGGTAATTGATGACCTCCTTGACGAAGTGATGGTGAAACCAGTCTTTGAAAATCACAGCTGTGAACCATGCTTTCAAAGAATGGTACCAGACGACAGGAAGGACATCCATCATCCCACGAAGACACTGAGGCTGCTTTGCACGGCCAACAATAACGGGCTTAAGCCGGTGCATGCCGTTAGGATTGGCACAACACAAAGCAGATATCCGTTGCTTGGAGAGCTTGCGGCCAGGAACACGCTTCTCCGTCTCCTCGGCTAGAGTGTTCGTTGGCAAAGAGCGATAGAATAAATCAGTTTCGTCAGCATTGTACACTTGACCGAGAGTGAGGCCCTCCCTGTCGATCAAGCCCTTCACCTTGTGCCGAAACTCATCAACTCCATCCTCGTTAGCGTCCAAAGCTTCGCCATGAGCTTTACAGTTGGTAAGGCCATGTCGTAACTTGAACGCGAAGAGCCAACCCTCGGATGCCTTGAAGTCTAGGGCATCGTGAAGCCTGGCGAACTTCTCAGCAGCAGCCTTCAGCTCCGTTCCACGTACCATCACACCAGCAGCACGTTGCTGTCAATACCAAATCAACATGGAGCGGTCGATTTCAGCAAACTTGGGAGTAAACATCACCTTCCTCTCCATGTTGTGTTTGCTTCTCGACAAGAAGTCAGCCGTGTACTGCATGAGTTTGTCTCGGGATCTCTTGATATCGAACAAAGTAGATTGGAACAGGTTGAACTCGCGGAGGATGCGGGAAGAAGACCACCCCGCATCTACTTTCTTCAATATCTCCCATTTCTTCTCCAGAGTCAACACCACTCTCTTCCTCTTCTCAGGCGGCGGGGCCATCATCACACACACTAATAGGAGGCCCGAGAGCAGCAGGTAAGGCACCACCACAAAAGCGAGCACGTGGGCAGCCATGACGACGAGCGTGCACTTGCGGCGAGAAACAGGCGGAAAGTGGGGAGGATGCAGCCGCGCTCTATCGGACGTCGGAGGAATGATGCGCCACAACAAAGCTGTCCCACGCTGTGCGCGGCAAGTTCAAATTACGGGCGGGAAAAATTCTTTTTTTTTTTTTTTTTTGGGAATCTTGCATCCCGGGACGATTATGTCCGGTTAGTTTGGATGTTCGGATATTGGGCGTTCAGATATTAGAGGGATTACTTTATATATATATATATATATATATATATATATATATATATATATATATATACAGTAATCTCTCCAATATCCGACGTAATAGAGCCATAGGCAGGTCCGGATAGTGGTCCTGTCCGGATATTGGGCCCCAGCTTATGGACTTGTACTTATGGACCCTAACTCTGAAAAACACCTATACAACTCCCTCTGGACATGCATAGCACCTATTTAAGACCCAAATCACACCAATAAGGGACATAAAAGACTGAAATAAATGCAAAAGAACCATAAAATGAGGTTTTAGAGTTTATACAATATTAAACATTCTGGGTACTTACAAGTCCCTTGCTCCTGGACTGGTTTGAACCGCCAGTTTGCAGTCCACAGTTAATCCTCTGCACTCTAAATTCTAATTTCTTAACACTGCACAACACTGTAAATTCCTGTGTGTTCTAGTGGCAAGGTATTGCAGTTTATTCACTGTTTATTTACAAAAAACAAGCACATGTGGCTTGCACTGTTATGAGTATCTGCTCTCCATCGGAGTTAAGCTGTGACTGTTGATGTTGGTGGGGTAACAGAGTTGCCAGATCGCAACAGCCACATTACCAATCTCCTCAACTTTCATTGTCAAATATAACTTTTCATTACCAAATTCGTAAAGCTAGCATATATTCTTCACTAATTATATATACAAGTGGAAATACATGTAATCACTCTCCTTATAACTAACACCATGTTGATTATTTTCACACCATGTAGGGTAGCAGATTAATCAGAGAGAGCAAACAATCCACCATCTCCATCCTGTGTATCCTCATACATGTGAAAAATCCATTTGGTAATGCATTATTCTAATTCATTACCAAACGAATTTTTCATTACCAAATTGGCCCACACTTGGTAATGAAAAATACCAAATGGCAACCTGACTGGGGTGGGGGTGGGGGTGGAAGGAAGGGGTGAAGGGACCATGGTGTAACAGCTGTTCGGCGCCAGGCGGGAATTTCAAATTATGGGAGGGAAAAAAGTCAGATTTTTCGAATTTTTTGCGGTTTTTGGCCCATTTTGGGAATATTGGATCCCAGGAGGATTATGTCCGATTAGTGGGGATGTTCGGATATTGGGCGTTCGGATATTAGAGGGATTACATATATATATATATATATATATATATATATATATATATATATATATATATATATATATATTATATTTATATATATATATATATATATATATATATATATATATATATGTATATATCGTTTCATTTCATTTTTAAAGGTTCCAACATGCTTGCATGTGTCGGCCTTGATCACCTAATGGCGGCTCTCCACGCTGCACGATCCATTGCAGCCTCCCTGTTCAGTCCCTTAACCCTAAGGTCACACTTAATGACCTCGTCCCATGTTTTTCTCGGTCTACCCTTCATAACCCCACCCCCAATATTAACACTTCTCACCTTCCTCACCCAATTATCCCATCCTCTCTACATGTCCAAACCACCTCAATCTACCTCTCCTCATCACAACACCAATACACTCCAGTCCCATTCTACCTCTCAACTCTTCCATCGTAAACCCAGCCCCTCCAGGCCTTGGACGCAGGGACGCACTGCACATCCACCTAATCATTGTCATTTCTGTACGTCTGAGCCGGCGAATATCTTCCTCCTTCACTGCCCAGGTCTCACTACCATACAAAATTACACTCCTAACACACGCTGCATACAAAGACCCCTTAGCACATAGGGAGAGCCCTCTCAATGTCAGGAGAGGCAAGAGCTCCCTGAACTTCTTCCAACCACTTCTCACCCTAGCCACAGAGCTAGCTCCAGCCCCACCTTCAGCGCACAACATGTCTCCCAAATAACAAAACTCTTCCACACACTCAAGAGATTCACCGGGAAGTTCAATCCTTTCACGTCTGACAATCTCCACCTGCTCACCCCGGCACGCTGTACACATAAAATCAGTATTATCTCGCAGTCTACCTCTGATACCACTACATCTCTTATGCACCCATTTACTACACACACCGGACAAGATGGAATTACTTCCCACGTCCTTGTGGCAAACTGCACATGGCCACTCTCCCTCGTCTTTGACAGTACCGCCACCAGCCCTAGATATCATCACTTTTGTTTTATCTGCATTTACCCCTGAAACCATTTTGCCCCATACCATCTCTCCACTTCCTAAACCTTTCCTCCGCCTCCCTTTCGTTCTCAGCAATCAACACCAAATCATCAGCATGCAACAACTCCCACGGGAGTCCGTTTCTAAAGTCACGTGAAAGGGCTTCAAGTACCATGATAAACAACATGGGACTCAAGACTGACCCCTGATGCACACCAACATTCATGGAAAACTCATCACTCAAATCTCCATTCACTCTCACCTGGGTGTGAGCACCCACATACGTGGCCATAACAACCCTAACCAGCCACTCCTCCAAGCCAAGCTTTCTCATTGCCCACTTCACCACCTCTCTAGGGACTCTGTCAAAGACCTTTTCCAAATCAACAAAAACAAGATAAAGATCCCTTCTCCTACCAATATATTTTTCCCGAAGCTGTCGAACAATGAATATGGCATCAGTGGTCCCCCTACCTGGCATAAACTCAAACTGCATCTCATCAATATTCACTCTTTCTCTAGTCATACCTTCTAAAACTCTCTCCATTACCTTCATTATCTGATCTAAAAGCTTTATACCTCTATAATTTCCTCTTTCCAGGGCATCACCCTTCCCTTTATACACATTTACAATTACACTCTTCAGCCAATCATCTGGAACAACACACTCATAAATAATCCTATTTATCAGGTCAGTGACTAAACTCACCCCTATATCACCTGAGGCCTTCAACATTTCGTCAGTCAACCCAGACACACCTGCTGCCTTCTCCACCCTCATCCTGCTTATTGCCTCACTCACAGTAGCAGTATCAATCAAAGGCCAAGGGCCAGGCACTGGATCTGCTGGCTCCAAACCTTCCCTGTCCCAGTCAAACTCCTCATTCAACAACCGGTTATAATGCTCTCTCCATGCATCTTTAATATCCTCTCTGTTCACCACTACCCTTCCTTCATCATTCTTCACACACTGCTCACCTATAATATCCTGATTATCCCTCATCACCTGACCTGCCACCCTAAATATATTTTTCCTTTCCCCATGATTTAGGTTATCAAGTAATTGTCTCTGTGACTCAGACTTTGCCCTGTATACCTCTCTTCTAGCCCTACGCTTGGCAGCCAAATATTTCTCTTTGCTACAACCCTTCTTCCATTCCCGGAAAAGCCTTCATTTCCCCTTAACTGCAGCTTCTACACCCTCATCCCACCACCAAGTTACTTTGTGTCTTGGTGGTCCTCTTGTCCAACCGCATGTTATATCTGTAACTCTCAAGAAATTGTTCTTGAGGGCTCTGTACTGTTCATTAACGCCTCTGTCTACAGCTCCCTGTTCAGCCACCACTCTCCTCAACTCGCTATAGAAGGCATCTCTTACTACTTGGTTTTTCAGCTTCCATGTTTTCCTCCTAGGTACATAAGTCCTCTTTTTCATCACTTGTTCTTTAAGCACCATACCACAAATCAATAGTTTGTGCTGCTGCACACACTCCTTACTTCCTATAACTTTAACATCCCTCACTAACCTCCTATCGGCTCTCCTAACCAGAAAATAATCTATATGACTGCTATTTCTCCCAGACTCTTTTCCTAAAATATGTGTTGCACCCAATCATGTCCGTTGCCTCCCCAAATTCGAGTATCCTTTCCCCTTCTGCATTCCTTAGACCATACGCACATCCCCCATGCACTCCTTCATAACCTTGTGCTGCTTCACCTAGATGACCATTTAAGTCATATATACACACACACACACACACACACACACACACACATACATATACAATAGAAGCTCGATTAACCGGCATCCGGTGCATCAGCGCATCCGTATAACCAGAACGCAAATTCGATCCGGCATGGGGTTGAAAATATTCTGAATACCGTTCGTCCCCCTATAATTCTCGATTAGTTCTGTACAGTACAGGATAAAGTAGTATACGCAGCTAAGTTTTCAAAATTATTTTGACCTGTAACATATGATAAATTTTTCCCATATACCCAGGGAAGACAAGAGGGGGAGACGAAACGAGTTCCACCTGCCTCAACCCCAGCTCCCAACCCTCTCCCATACCCCTACCCCTCCCAGCCCCCCACTCGTCATTCTTAACTGGCAGCTACATTTCAGGCTGTCCTCATACTTTACACTCATAGCCACATTACTAATACAGTAATCCTTCTAAATCCGACGTAATAGGGCCAAAGGCATGTTCAGAAAGTGATCCCGTCTGGATAGTGGGCCCCAGCCTCCTGGACTTGTACTTAAGGACCCTAATCCAGCCTAACTTTGAAAGCCACCTAAATAACTCCCTACCAGACATGAATAGCACCTATTTAAACCTATTTAAGACCCTAGTCACTCCAATAATAGACATAAAGCATGAAATAAATGAAAAGGAACCAAAGAATTAGGAATTAGAAGTGACTGTACCTCAGCCAGGGTACTTACAGCACGTCTGTGGTCGCCTTCTCTAAGGCTTTGGCAGTGGTGAAAATGCTCTTGAAGCATGTACGGTAATCCAATGTGCTGCACTTACAGTAATTCTTTGCACTGTGCGTTATAATTGTTTAACACTGCACATTCTGTTAATTGCACCATGCCAGTTTCAACTGCCAGTTTGCACTCCACAGTTAATCCTTTGCACTCGTTTTCATTTTCGTTTTTCGTTTTCGTTTTTAAAGGCTCCAACATGCTTGCATGTGTCGGCCTTGGTCACCTAATGGCAGCTCTCCACGCTGCACGATCCATTGCAGCCTCCCTGTTCAGTCCCTTAACCCTAAGGTCACATCTAATGACCTCGTCCCATGTCTTTCTCGTTCTACCCCTCATAACCCCACCCCCAATATTAACACTTCTCACCTTCCTCACCCAATTATCATCCCCCATCCTCTCCACATGTGCAAACCACCTCAATCTACCTCTCCTCATCACAACACCAATGCTCTAAATTCTAATTTCTTAACACTGTAAATTCCTGTGTGGTCTAGTGGCAAGGTATTGCAGTTTATTCACTGTTTATTCACAAAAAATGAGCACATGCAGCATCCATTGCGATAAGCATCCACTCGTGATGACAGTTAAGCAGTAACTGGTGGTGAGGGGGAAGCAGGGTTGCCAGATCGCAGTTCAGCCACATTACCAAACTCCTCAATTTTCATTACCAAATTTTACTTTTCATTACCAAATTTTACTTTTCATTACCAAATTCATAAAGCAAGCATTTATTCTTCACTAATTATATATACAAGTGGATATACATGTAATCACTCTCCTTGTAATTAACAGCTTGTTGATTATATTCATGCTATGTAGGCTAGCAGATTAATCAGAGAGAGCAGATAATCCACCATCTCCATCCTGTGTATCTTCATACATGTGAAAAATCCGTTTGGTAATCCATTATTCTGATTCATTACCAAATGAATTTTTCATTACGAGGGAGAGTGGCCATGTGCAGTTTGCCACAAGGGCATGGGAAGTAATTCCATCTTGTGCGGTGTGTGTGATAAATGGGTGCATAAGAGATGTAGTGGTATCAGAGGTAGACTGCGAGATAATGCTGATTTTATGTGTACGGCGTGTCGGGGTGAGCAGATGGAGATTGTCAGACGTGAAAGGATTGAACTTGCTGGTGAATCTCTTGAGTGTGTGGAAGAGTTTTGTTATTTGGGAGACATGTTGTGTGCTGGAGGTGGGGCTGGAGCTAGCTCTGTGGCTAGGGTGAGAAGTGGTTGGAAGAAGTTCAGGGAGCTCTTGCCTCTCCTGACATTGAGAGGGCTCTCCCTATGTGCTAAGGGGTCTTTGTATGCAGTGTGTGTTAGGAGTGTAATGCTGTATGGTAGTGAGACCTGGGCAGTGAAGGAGGAAGATATTCACCGGCTCAGACGTACAGAGGTGACAATGATTAGGTGGATGTGCAGTGCGTCCCTGCGTCCAAGGCCTGGAGGGGCTGGGTATACGATGGAAGAGTTGAGAGGTAGAATAGGACTGGAGTGTATTGGTGTTGTGATGAGGACGGGTAGATTGAGATGGTTTGGACATGTGGAGAGGATGGGGGATGATAATTGGGTGAGGAAGGTGAGAAGTGTTAATATTGGGGGTGGGGTTATGAGAGATAGACCGAGAAAGACATGGGATGAGGTCATTAAGTGTGACCTCAGGGTTAAGGGACTGAACAGGGAGGCTGCAATAGATCGTTCAGCGTGGAGAGCCGCCATTAGGTGCCCAAGGCCAACACATGCAAGCATGTTGGAGCCTTTAAAAACGAAAAACAAATTGGCCCACATTTGGTAACGAAAAATACCAAATGGCAACCCTGACAGGGGAGGGAGGAGGGGGGAGAAAGGAAGGAGTGAAGGGGCTGTGGTGTAAACAGCTGTTTGGCGCTGTGCAGCAATTTCAAATTACAGGTGGGAAAAAAATTGGATTTGGGGGGGATTTTTTTTTCTTTTTTTGGCCATTTTTGGGTTTCGAAGGTTCAGGCCCACGTTGTCTGGTAAGTGGGGTGTCCAGAATGTGGGCATCTGGATAGTACGGGGATTACTGTACACAAATATAAAACACTAGGATATGTAAAAAGTATATAATATGATTATGAACATGCTGCAGCAAGATTTTAATGCATTATAATGTTGACAATAAGAGAAAAACGTTAACAGTGGCCATCCCAGGCCTCATACACAGGGTGTTTGCATGCATCCGTGTCTGTGCTTTTGTGTTTGGGTGTGTTTATGTCTGTGTTTTTCAGTGTGTGTGTGTGTGTGTGTGTTTGCAAAGCAGTGCACCCAAAACAAGAGGCCTGAGGTGGCTGTTGTTAACGTTTTTGTTTTACTGTCAACGTCATAATGCATTAATTTCTTGCTGCAACATGTTGATAGTTATATTCTTTTAACATATCCTAATGTTCTTTGTTTGTGTTAGTAGTGGGACCAAGAGCGTTAAGCATGAAATCAGCTTGAGATGTAACTGCTAGTTGAGAATGACGGGTGGAGTGGGGGGCTGGGTAGGGGTATGGGGGATGGTCAGGAGCTGGAGTAGTGGCAGGTGGAGCTCGTTTCGTCCCCCCTCCCGTCTTCCCTGGGTATTCTGGGGTAGAAAGGGGGCACCCCTGGGCAGATATTCGTGAGCGTGAGGGTACCTGTACTGTATCTAATACTGAATAATGTACGGTAATCACTCCAATATCCGACATAATAGAGCCATAGGTAGGTCCGGATATTGGTTCTGTCCGGATATTGGGCCCCAGCTTATGGACTTGTACTTATGGACCCTAACTCAGAGAAACATCTATACAACTCCCTCTGGACATGCATAGCACCTATTTAAGACCCAAATCACACCAATAAGGCACATAAATGACTGAAATAAATGCAAAAGAAACATAAAATGAGAGTTTAGAAGTATGTACATACATTAATAAATATTCTGGTGACTGGCTCCTGGACTGGTACTTATGGACCCTAACCTAGCCTAACTCAGAAAAACACCTTCCTACTGCACATGCATAGCTCCTAACACCCTATTCACACCAATAAAGGACATTAAAGAGTGAAATGAGGTAAGTATAGTATGGAAAAAAGTACAGTATAAAACATTCTGCCTACTTACAGCAAGTCCATGGCCACCTCGATGAATAACCGCCTCCTCTCGGACTCTGACAGTAAGAAAGATTTCCTGAAGCACTTGCCGTACACTGTTCCTGAAGTCTTGCACTGAACTTAGTCAATGACACACAGAAGTCCGTTCTCTTCACAGTGTGCACTCTTGTCTAAATAATGCTCCATTGTAACTTACTAAGTGTTGCACTTCAACTTTTCCCATTCTTATAATTTTCCAAAGCCAAAACAAACAAGTCTATTTACATTAAATTTTTTTTCAATAGAGTCTTTTCTCTCACAACTTTAAATCCTTAACACAACACACTGTTTTTTTTCACTGCACAACACTCAGAATTCCCGTGTGGTCTAGTGGAGAAGTTCTTGCTGTTTATTCACTATCAGAGTCCAAGAGTATCACTGGCAGATGACCTAGGGGTGCATCGCTGGGTCATGATGATGGCGTACCCACTGCAGACGACTCTGAAGACAGCTGCAAACTCACGTCGAGCGGTGACTCCACCGTGGCTGATGTGCTGGGCTGTGGCTTGGAGCATGAGGGCCTGTCTTGGGGAGGCAACGGAGTGGAGCCAGGGCTGGGCACAGTGGGGGTCACGGGCCTGAAAAAACTGTCAATGGTTGATTGACGCAATGACCGACGATTCTGACGATTGATGATGCGCTGCCTGAAAGCACGAACTTCCTCCACGAGTCCCAAGGGCCCCATCTCCCTGTCGCAGTCCGGGTGTTCCAGGTAGTCTAGGACGAACTCTAGATGTTCCCGGAGTGCACTCAGCTTGGGGATGGCTGGAGTAGTGTCCTGCTGAGAGGAGTCCTCATCATTGTCGCCTTCATCATCGGAATCTTCAAGTTCGGTACTGACACCAGCAACCGAAGACGCGATCTCGATATCAGACAACGTCTGATACCCAGGATTGCCCTCGTCGTCATCCAACCACTCACGAACATCGTCCACATCTACAGCATCGCCATGCGTACGTAGCCGTGCATGGAAGTCATCCACATCAAATCCTAGAAAATTGTACTCCACATCCGTTCCGAGAAGCAGACGAGACTAACCATTTTCCAGAGTCTTCACAGGGACTTCCTTCCATGCACTAGCCCAGTTGTACAGCGCAGACTTGATGTTGTAGCGGCGAAGGTTTTCCAAAGTCCGCTTGCCTCGTGTGTCCCGTCCCTCTCTGCGCTCGTCCTTGTCCTCGAGAACAACCATCACCTCGTCCAGGAACTTCCAATGGTATAGGCGCTTTGTTGCCACGATCACTCCTTGGTCCATTGGTTGGATGAGAGCAGTCGTATTAGGTGGCAGAAACATCCACCTAATATGGCCATTTTCAGCAACCAAGTCCTTGTCGCACAAGTGGGCAGGTGCATTGTCGAGGAGAAGGAGGGCCTTTACCTGGTCACGCGGGATTCCCAGTGTCTTCGTCTGGTAATGGATGACCTCCTTGACGAAGTGGCGGTGGAACCAGTCTTTGAATATCACATCTGTGAACCATGCCTTCAAAGAATGGTACCAGACGACAGGAAGGACATCCATCACCCCACGAAGGCACCGAGGCTGCTTTGCACGGCCAACAACAACGGGCTTAAGCCGGTGCATGCCGTTAGCGTTGGCACAACACAAAGTAGATATCTGTTTCTTGGAGAGCTTGCGGCCATGTACACGCTTCTCCGTCTCCTCGGCTAGAGTGTTCGTTGGCAGCGAGTGATAGAATAGGCCAGTTTCGTCTGCGTTGTAGACTTGACCGAGAGTGAGGCCTTCCCTGTCGATCAAGCCCTTCACCTTGTGCCGAAACTCGTCAACTCCATCCTCGTTAGCGTCCAATGCTTCGCCATGTGCTTTACGGTTGGTAAGGCCATGCCGGAACTTGAATGCAAAGAGCCAGCCCTCGGATGCCTTGAAGTCTAGGGCGTCGTGAAGCCTGGCGAACTTCTAAGCAGCAGCCTTCAGCTCTGTTCCACGTACCATCACACCAGCAGCACGTTGTTGTTGATACCAAATCTGCGTGGATCGGTCGATTTCTGCAAACTTGGGTGTAAACATAACCTTCCTTTCCACGTTGCGTTTGCTTCTCGACGGGAAGTCAGCCATGTACTGCATGAGTTTGTCTCGGGATCTCTTGATATCGAACAAAATAGACCGGGCCAGGTTAAATTCGCGGAGAATGCAGGAAGAAGACCACCCCACATCTGCTTTCTCCAATATCTCCCTCTTCTTCTCCAGAGTCAACACTACTCTCTTCCTTTTCTCAGGTGGCGGGGCCATCATCACACACACTAAGAAGAGGCTCGAGAGCAGCAGGAGGCCCTGCAGCAGGTAAGGCACCACCACAAAAGCGATCACATGGGCAGCCATAACGACGAGCGTGCACTCGTGGTGAGAGACAGGCGGAAAGTGGGGAGGATGCAGCGACGCTCTATCGGATGTCGGATGAATGACACGCCACAACAATGCTCTCATGCGCCATGCGCCGCAAATTTAAATTACGGGCTGGAAAAATTCTTTTTTTTATTTTTTTATTTTGGGGTTTTTTTTGGACCATTTTGGGAATATTGGATCCCCGGACGATTATGTCCGGGTAGTGGGGATGTTCGGATATTGGGCGTCCAGATATTAGAATGATTACTGTACTTTATGAAATAAAGTCCCAAGTTTGGTACTATTTCATTTGTTTGACCCCCAGTAAATTTCTAAGAGTAACATTTGATTATCCAGAAAATTCCATATCTGGAATGGAAGAATCCCCATGCATTCCGGTTAATCGAGCTTTTTCTGTATAATCTATCTTTCTATGTATCTGTCTATACTGTATACAGTGCTCGTCAGAAGTATCGAGCCCCTATGGCAGGGCGCCCAATACTTTTGGCGAGAAAAGAATCACCTGTTTTTGGTAATAAAAATTGAGCCAGATGTTTGGGGTGCTAACATGACATCACGGCAGCTTGAGGCCTTCCTGCACGTTAGTTGGCTCCTGCTTCAGTTGCCTACGGGCTGCGTGAGAGAGAGGAACTCTGCCACATCTCTCTCTCTTCTTGCGCCATTTTTTACCTAGTGTCCCTCAGTGTTTTGGCTTTTGCCACTTTGTTATGGCCCCTACCCATGAACTTTCGAGTGAAATCACATCACAGATCATTGCTCTAAAGGAGGCAGGCCACCTCACAAAGGAAATTAGTGAATTGGTTTGTGTGGCTCGATCGATAGTGCGTAGGTGGTGCGCCCTTTTTTGAGTGGAAAATAGTGGTGACGTTCCCACAAAGAAACCGTGGTCTGGTAGGCCCAGGAAAACTTCCCCGAGGTCTGTTAATGTTTTAAAATGTGAGTGCAAGGAAAATTAAGGAGAGCAACCTGGAAGTGTTTGGTGAGATTTCTGTGCGCATGGTGTCTCAAAGAGTCCATGAACTTGGTTACACAAGTCACAGACCTGTGAGAAAGCCTCCTCTTACATGTTACCAGTGACTTTGTAGGCTTGCCTTGGCTAACAAGTACCTTAACTGGGGTGAGGACCAATGGTTGTCAGTGTTGTGGTCTGATGAGACAACGTTTAGTGTTACCTGTAATCAAGGAGTGCTTGACCCACGTTACGTGGAAAGCACAGTTAAACACCCTGATTCACTTATGGTATGGGGTTGTTTCTCTGGGAAAGGTTTGGGGAAGCTTGTTGTGCTTCCCAAGAACTGCAGAGTGAATCAGGACGTTTATCTGGAGCTTTTTTGTGATCATTTACCAGAGTCCTTCGAGCTCACAGGTGCACGAGTGTTTCAGCAGGACGGTGCACCTACTCATAAAGCCAAATCGGTCACCAATTGGCTTCGTGACTG
Organism: Coenobita brevimanus; assembly: GCF_032717465.1. NCBI lineage: Eukaryota > Metazoa > Arthropoda > Malacostraca > Decapoda > Coenobitidae > Coenobita > Coenobita brevimanus. The sequence goes on along the minus strand of NC_137053.1, from coordinate 32,168,851 downwards.
TGAGGTATCATTCATGAAAGACTAGCCAGGCAATAGCCCAGACCTCAACCCGATAGAAAACCTCTGGTACCTCGTAAAGAAGAATCTCCAAGGGAAGGACGTGAGCTCTCTACCTAAGCTGGAAGCAGCCATTCGTGACTCCTGGAACAGAATACCACTCCAGCACCTCAGGAACCTCGCCCTTTCACTTCCACGACGTCTCGGGTCCGTGAAGAAGCGTAAAGGATACCCTACGAAGCACTAAAGGTAAATAAAATGCATTATTTATATGTTTTTTCAATGTTGAAAGGTTTGTTTCGTAGGAGGGACACAGGGCGCTCGATACTTCTGACAAGCACTGTATATATTATACAGTAAAAAACAAATTTTAGGGAAATTGTGTGCATTAAATGGTGGGAAATACAATAGGTTGGTTACGTTAAAAAGTTTTAGGTTAGGGTTAGATAAATCTGCACTAATAATATGTAGTACTGTAAAGTAGTGCCAAAATTAGCATTCTAAGATGGTGTATGTCTAAGATGGTGTATGCCACCCTTTGCGAGATTAGGGCGTCGGGCTATAGATAGATAGATGTCTAGTTTTCGATGAATCACAAGATGGCATCTGTCTCTTCAGTGCCACCAGGGATTGTAAACTTTGTTTGACCATTGTGGCATTTATTATAGAAATACCATATATGCAAATGTATAGGTCAAGTTGTTGTATACGGTAAATTGACCCCAAGAATTCTGAGGTGTAATTCAGGTTTAGGCCAGTATTCTCTGGATAAGTCGACCTTCTAGATAAGGCAGTATCACTTCCATCTGACTATCAAGAATCTGTATGTGTTAACCAGCAGACAACTGACATAATTAGAACCAAAACGGCAAAAGTTTACAAGCACCAAACATGTTGTACAGTACTAACGATGTCCAGTATAAGTTTAATGCGCTAGAATTGGTTTTTCCAGTAACTCTGTCATTGTCTTGCCTTTGCTAAACTATTGCCCAAGATTCATTTGTTATTATTCATAAACTGATATTCCTTACTTGTTGGTATCACTCATAAGCTACACAAACAAACGTGTTATGTACCAGCGACTCCACTACGGGAGTTTCCATACCAGTAATTTCCACAACTCAGTTTTTCTTTCTCTTATCTTTGTTAGCAAAAATATAAAATTTTCAGTTATTTGGTTAGAATTTTCATTACATGACCGTTACAAATGTGGTTTGCAACCGATCACTCTAGCAAAACTGTTTGAAACGCAAATTGTCTCTATCCATGGAAAGCCTACAGCAGTAGTGTGTCAGATTCAACGTCTAGATTAGCCAGGGTTGCCAGGTGCGCGTGTTTCGCGCCAGATTGGGCGACTTTAGAAGATGATTTGCGCTTAAATTTGAACGGCTGGGCGTTGCGCTTTTTTGGGCGCTTTTTGAAATGACTGAGAGAGTATTGGGCGATTTTGTTATGGATACGATGTTCATCAAAATAAGAAAAAAAGCAAGAAGACACAACGTATGCCTGATGTACTAATACTCGTATGACTCAGTACTCCTTGCCCTGCCACTCCCCAAACGCATTGTGAAGTCCCAGCCAATTAGCATCTCTACATGACCTGCCTTTCCATGACCCCAAGTGTGTGTGTGTGTGTGTGTGTGTGTGTGTGTGTGTGTGTGTGTGTGTGTGTGTGTGTGTGTGTGTTTTAGCCTTTTGTTTTAATCCTGAATCCTCAAGACTCAAGGCTACACCTTTCTAGTGAGTGTAAATTTAGTCTTCTTAGTCTCTCTTCATATGAAAAGTTCTCAATATCAATGTATAATTTTTGTAATTCTTCACTGTGTATTTTCGAACGAATATAAGTCCATCCCTATACGTTGCTACTACAGCGCTAATGTCCATCACTTATGTGTAGTACAATTAGTACCAGAGTCATAATGACCACCTTGTTCCTCCCCTACATCTACCTCTTTGTCTGAACGCCTCACACCCTTTACCAAGCCTGCCCATCCAACCCTGATCCCATAATTACTGATGACGCAAAGCTCTCCCTCTGCCCCATCTGCCACTCCATACCTTCTGTATTATCCTTCTCTCTCTCTCTCTCATCCAGATTAAAGTCCACTGTCTCCACTCATCCTGTTATCCCCCTACCCCTCCCCAGAGAGCAATTACCACCTCCTTGTAAATGTTTCACAGGTGCAGCCGTCTGACCCTGTCTCACCTGACCCCACTCCTCTGGTCTGACTTTTCGACCGCCACCTACTACAACTACTATACTACAACACACACACACACACACACACACACACACACACACTGAGGGAATCATCAGAGGTAGATGTCCGGCACCGGCGCTCCATACCAGACCAACATGGCCAGTGGCAATACCTAAATTAGTATCTTTGAATGAGTCAAGCTCTGTACCAGGTTAGACTAAATAATTTTTCATTATTAAAAGGAAAAGAAATAATAAGTTTAAATAAGCTGGTTCAAACAGAACAAAGAACCACGATGCGTTGAGTCAGCTGGGTTTGTTTATACTACAGCAACACGGGGAAAGTGTACATAATCTGTAAGTACATACTCTGTTCATTTAGTATTACAAAATGGATACATACTTCAGTAAAACAAATTTGGAAAAGAAAAGGGATAAAAGTAAAAAGCAAAATGATGATTTCTACCAAGAACTGGTTGAAGTAGAGACCCACAATAGACTGGTTGAACGTGTACGCAAACTAGAAATGGCTTTCAAAAATGAAATTGAGGAAATAAAGAAGCAGATGCACTTGCAAAAGGAAGAGATAGAAAAACTAGGAAGGGAGGCCAATAAGAAAGACACAACCATCAGTGAACTAACAGTGGAATTGAGTACGCTTATGAAGAAAGTGAGTGAAATGGCAAGTACAGTAGTCAATCACGAGAGTGTTATGGAAGAGTTAAAAATGACACAGAGACAATTAGACAAGCAAGCAGTCTTATGGACCAGAGCAGTGATATTGAGGAGAAGATAACACAGGTGAATGAAGCTGTGCAAAGCTACAAAAATGATGTAGAAACCACGGATGCTGAAATGGTGAAAGTAAAGAAAGACTTAGAAACAAGGGTGGAGGAAAAAAGCATTAAAAAGGAAGTGAAAAGAATAATCCAAAACAATCCAAAGTTAGTCAGAGATTCAGTAGAAATAAATAAATCAATAGTAATCACTGGTATAGAAGAGGAAGAAATTAAAAACAAGATCACTAGAGACAAAAAGGAGATGGCAAATGTAATGAGCTTACTGAAAGAAGTATCAGAGGAAATATGTAGTAAAGACATAGAGGAACACAAAAGGTTAGGGAAACACGAGAAAAGCAAGACAAGACCTCTAAAGGTGACTTTCCAGAGTGTAAACACTGTGGAAGAGATACTAAAAAATGCAAAGAATCTTATGGAAAAATAGGAGTTCAAAAATGTATGGATAAAAAGATGCCTAACACAAGAGGAACTGGAATTACTGAAAGAGAAAAGGGAGGAAGCAAAAACAAAAAATGAGGGAAGATCAGAAGAGGAGAAGAAGAAATTTTTTTACAAAGTATTAGGATTGCAGGTACGAAAGTGGTACACAAACAGGATGGAAGAAAAAGGAGGAAGTTAGTAGAACCATGTCATGACAAGTATATAAACAAGATGATAAAGTTGATGTACTCAAATGTGGATGGAATGGTATCTAAATTACTAGAGATGAATGATTATGTCAGAGAAAATGAACCACAAATAATATGCCTAACTGAGACAAAATTAACACCAAGGATATCCAATGACATACTAAACTTAGAGGAATACAATATATGGAGAAGAGACAGAAATTTAAAAAAAGGAGGAGGAATTATCATATTAACTAAGAAAAATCTAAAAGTCAAGGAAATAAACCTAGACATACCATCACAAGTAGAACTGATTGCAGTAGAGATCGACACATCTGAAGGTAAAGTAATTGTAGCCAATTTGTACATGCCACCCAGATCAAACACATGGGAAAGAGACGAATATGAGGACCTGGCAGAGAGTACAATTCAGAGTATAAGATCCTTGCTACATAAAATGGAAGAGAAATCGGAAAGAATTATACTAACTGGGGACTTCAATACAAATATAAATTGGAATACTCTAGATATAAATAGCCAAGAAAGCTGTTGGGACCAAAAGCTCCTGGATCTTCGTACAAGAGTTTTTCTTAACGCAACATGTGAGCGAAACCACTAGAAAAAGAGGACTTGATGTACCTTCATTGCTAGATCTAATATTTACTAGGCAAGAAAATGACATTAACAGTTTAATGTATCACCCTCCACTCGGCAAAAGCGATCACGCAGTACTAAATTATAACTTCAGGACAGCATATGACATAGTAAACAGCAATGACAGTTACAAAAAGAGCCTAAACTATAAAAAGGGAAATTATCAAGACCTAAAGAAGTATTTCTTAGAAGTTGATTGGGAAAATGAGCTTAGAGGATTTTCGTTTTTCGTTTTTCGTTTTTCGTTTTTTAAAGGCTCCAACATGCTTGCATGTGTCGGCCTTGGTCACCTAATGGCGGCTCTCCACGCTGCACGATCCATTGCAGCCTCCCTGTTCAGTCCCTTAACCCTAAGGTCACACTTAATGACCTCGTCCCATGTCTTTCTCGGTCTACCCCTCATAACCCCACCCCCAATATTAACACTTCTCACCTTCCTCACCCAATTATCATCCCCCAAGATTTATATGCTGTATATAAAAAATTTTGTGAATTTTATGAAATAGGAGTCCAGAAGTACATCCCACAGCACAAAGAAGCAGATAAGAAAATACAGAAATGGTTCAATACAGAATGTAAAAAATCAAAAGAAAGAAGAGATTTGTTGTGGAATAGATACAGAAGACACAATGGGGTGCTTTCAAAGCTAGTATTCTGCTAGATGGCTCCACTGTTGCAGTAAACACATTCCCCGCACTGTTTAAAAAGCATATTTTTCTTTGTTAAATATCTATACTGTTGTGTGAAAATGTGGATCATGGTAATGTCATATGCCCAAATATAAATAATACAAATAGAACACATATATATAACGTAACGTGAAGTGTTTATATTTATCATAAACAGAAATTAAAATATCACTGATGGCATGTGATGGCAACCCGTCCTTCCAGTGACCCTATATTATTTAATTTCTGCTACATTTAGTGCAAATTTGGTTCTTAATACATTGTCTGTTCAGACTGTTAAGTACGCCTAGTGGGTATCTAGACTCATCCAGTTTCTATGTGGGCAGAAATTTAATGTTGAGTAAATACTGGCATTCAACATTTTGCTCGCTTCCTTCACGCATGCGCACCACAAGACAGTCCCATGTTTAAGTTTTTTCATGAGGGATGTCAAGTTTCCATGAAAAATTTTATTTTGATGGCGTGTAATGTCACGGATTCACTCAGAGTAGAAACAATTAAGCTAAATTCATAACATTCGTCATTGGTTCATAAGTGACATGTACAGGCAGTGTGTTTCACTGAGCTATATCTATGTGTGATTGTCATTCCCACATCTTGCCTCTCTAGCTGTTAACTAAGCTACGTCTATTTCTCATGTCCCTGTACCCGACGTTGGTTACATTACTGTCGTAAATGGACACACCCACAATCACATGTAGTTCAGTAATGTGAGTTTCTGACTGTTGAGCTGAGAGAGAGAGACCTTCCCCTGCAGCTTCCTTGCACCATGAGTGAGTCATATTCATATGTATCATTGTAGCTTTTTGTAAAGTGTTACAGTGAAGTTTTGTCTTTTTCTGTTGAGAACTAGTGGTTATTTTAATTTTTACATTTCACCAAGTGCCTACCAAATAAATACCTTAAGGTCATCTTATCATCAATATCTCACACACACTGCCCCCTCTTGGCAAGTCCCTAATGGTATGGTCATGTGAGAACTGTCTCCAGGCCACCTGTCCTCACACATATGTTTGTAAGATCTTCCACTGACTGAGTCAGTAGCTTGTGCACATACCAGTCCTCTTGACCTGGATGCAATCTCACTGGGGGCAGACATTTAAGAGGATGCAGTAGTATTTACTCGTCATGTGTTCTCACGTTCGCATATATATATATATATGAGTGAGGTGGAGGGGGGAAGAGGGAGGGGGAGGCCGAGGATGAGATGGAGGGATGGGGTGGAGAGGTATATGAGAGAGCGGGGTGTGAGTTGGGAGCAGGGCAGTGAAATGGCGGGGGACAGGGCGACTTGGAGGCGATTTGTTTGTGGCCACCCCAAACGGGATTGAGGCGTCTGGCAATAGATAGATAGATAGATATATATATAAAATCGTGAATACTGAACTTGACTCCGTGTGAATCTTGGATCACTTGGAGGCGATGTCTTGGCTTGTGTACCTTCCACAGTCGTCTGTCCTCGGTGAGACCGGGCAAAGAATGACGCGTAAACGATCTTGGTTTTGGGACGGTTCCTCAGACCGGATGATTTATGATGGTGAATGCCAGTATTTACTCAACATTAAATTTCTGCCCACATAGAGACTGGATGAGTCAAGATACCCACTAGGCATACTTTACACTCTGAACAAACTATGTATTAAGAATCTAACTTGCACTAAATGTAGCAGAAATTAAATAATATAGGACCACTGAAATGGCGGATTGCCGTCACATGCCATCAGTGATATTTTAATTTCAGTTTATGATAAATATAAACAATTCATGATAAGTTATATATACGTGTTCTATTTGTATTATTTTTATTATGGCATATGACATTACCATGATTCACAATTTCACACAACAGTGTAAATATTTAACAAATAAAATTATGCTTTTTATACAGCGCAGGAATATTTTTGCTGCTACAGTGGAGCCATCTGACGGAATACTAGGCTTTTCAGAAGCACCCCATAGTGAAAGGGCATATAATAATTACAAACAGGCAAGAAACGACGATACAAGAATAAGGAGGGAAGCCCAAAAACAGTTTGAGGAGGATATAATAAATAAAAGCAGTGATCAACCAAAGCTGTTTTACAGCTATATCAGAAGCAAAACTAAAGTAAAAGATATAATACAATCCATTACGGACGAGGGAATCACTTATACACAAGAGAAAGATATTTGTGAAGCACTAAATAAGAATTTCCAATTAGTTTTTACAGAAGAAAAAATTTTGAGGGGGACTATGTGGAACACGCATGTCCACACATACTACCAGATATACAAATAGCAGAAAAAGTAATACAGGAGGAGTTAAGTAGATTAGACAGAGGAAAAGCAAGTGGCCCTGATGAAATTTCATGTTGGGTGTTACAAGAATGTGCAAAGGAGTTAAGTAAACCATTATTTTTAATTTTCAAGAAATCCTTGAGTCAAGGGAAACTACCTGATATTTGGAAAAAAAGCAAATATTGTCCCCTTATTCAAGAAAGGAAATAGACAAAATCCTCTCAACTACCGACCAGTATCACTGACCAGTGTTGTAAGCAAGGTATTAGAAAAACTTATAAGAAAAGCTTGGGTAAATCATCTAGAAGAACACAGTATGATAACAGAAAGACAGTTTGGTTTCAGAAAAGGAAAATCATGTGTTACTAATCTGTTGAGCTACTATGACAGAGTAACAAACACAATACAGGAAAGGGAAGGATGGGTGGACAGTATCTATTTAGATTTCAAGAAAGCTTTTGACACAGTACCACACCAAAGACTTTTATGGAAGCTGTACCATCAAGGAGGGTTAGTGCCCCTCCCCAGAAAACAACTAACTAAAAAAACAAACAATAAGCCTCGGACAAGGACTGACCAAACGTTGACGACCAAGGACCGGACAAAGGACATTGCAATTGGAACGTGGAATGTAAGGGGAGCAAATGATGAGGTGAAAGAGAGAGAGATTGTCCAGGTGCTTGAGGATGCGAAAGTGGATGTATGTGGAATAACTGAAACAAAATAGAGAGGAGAAAGTGTGAGAGAATGGGAGTATGGATGGGGTATATGTGCAGGAGTAGGTGAGAATGAGAGGGCAAAGGAAGGAGTATGTATAGTTGTGAGTAAAAGATGGAAGAGGAGCATAAGACAGTATGGATCAGTTGGATCAAGGATTGTGTGGGTAAAGTTGAAAGTTGGAATACAAATGTGGGCGATTGTGTGTGTGTATGCGCCAACGCAAGATCGTGCTAGAAGAGTGAGAGAAGAGTTCTGGACAAATGTAGAAGTGTGCATGGAAAAGTTTGGAAGGAATGATAGAGTGTTTTTGATTGGTGATATGAATGGTAAAGTTGGGAATGTGAAGGTGGATGGAATAGTTGGTGAGTGGGGTGTGCCTGCTGAGATAGATGAGAATGGGAGTGCGTTAGTGGACATTTGTGCTGGGAGGGGGTTGGTGATAGCCAATACCCTCTTCAGGCATAAAATGATCCACAAGTATACATGGCGAGTGATGAGAAGGGTGGGTGGTGAATTGAGTGAAAGGAAGGCAATGATTGATTATGTGTGTGTGGATGAAAGGATGCGAAGATGTATATTGGATGCAAGAGTTTATAGAGGTTGGGGGAGTGGACTTTCTGACCACTACTTGGTGGTGGCCAGAGTTAAAATTCAAGTAAGATGGAGGAATAGAAGAAGGGAAGGATGAGAGGAAGGAGTAGTTGCAAGGAGAGTGGAAAGGTTACAAGAGGATGAGAAAAAGGCAGAGTATAAGAGAGAAGTGGAGGAACGATTGGGCAAATATGAGTTGGAGCAGATGGGGGACGTGGAAGGTGTGTGTAGAATATTTACAGAAGAATACGTGCAGCATGTGATGTGGTGTGTGGAAGGAAGAGAAGACGGAGGGGGGTGCAAGGAACAGCGTGGTGGACTGAAGAGGTGAAACGGGCTGTGGCACAAAAGAAGAAAGCATACAATGAATGGATGAGATGTAGGGGCGTGGAAGAAGTTGAGAGGCGGAAGAGAGAGTTATATGTAGAAAGAAAGAGAGAGGTGAAAAGATTAGTAAGAGAGAGTAAGAAGAGAGTGGATGAGGAATTTGGAAGGAATTTGAGTGTAAAGTGGAGGGACTGTAAGAAAATGTTCTGGAAAGAGGTGAAAAGAGTAAGACAGGGTGGAAGTGAAGTTAGGAGGGGAGTGAAAGATAAAAATGGTAGATTACTAGTGGAGAGGGGAGAAAAAGTGAGCAGATGGAGAGAACACTTTAAGGAATTGTTGAACGTGGAGGATGGAAGTAATGCGAGTATAAGTGGCTGGGGAATGGCTGGAAGAAGGAGGGAGGTGAGAAGACAGGGAGAAATCAGTAGGATAGAAGTTGTGGAAGCAATGAAGAAAGTTAAATCAGGGAAAGCCCCAGGAATTGATGGAGTGTGTGGTGAAATGCTGAAGCATGGGGGAGAGATAGTAGTAGAATGGATGTGGAAGATGTGCAGATTGGCCTGGGAGGAAGGTAGAGTCCCGGAGGATTGGAAGTCAGGTATAATTGTTCCCTTGTACAAGGGAAAAGGAATTGTGTGGTAATCATAGGGGCATTTGTCTTCTTAGTATAATAGGAAAAGTATATGGTAGGATACTTATTGACAGATTTAGAGAAAGAACAGAGAAATTAGTTGGAGAAGAACAGGGAGGCTTTAGGAAGGGAAGAGGTTGTGTAGATCAGATATTCATTCTCAGATCTTTAGTGGAAAAGTTTCTAGAGAAGGGAAAGAAGTTGTATGCGGCTTTAATGGATTTGGAGAAAGCATATGACAGGGTGGATAGACTAGGATTGTGGAAAGTGTTAAGAATATATGGAATAGATGGGAAGTTGTTGAATGCTGTGAAGAGTATGTACGATGGTGCGAAGGCTGCAGTGCGTGTGGATGGTGAACTAAGTGAATTTTTCTCTTTGAAAGTTGGGTTGAAACAGGGATGTGTCATGTCTCCATGGTTGTTCAATCTGTACATGGATGGGGTAATAAAAGAGGTACAAGGTAGGGTAGTGGATGTTGGAGTGGCCCTGGTGAGAGAGGGCAGTGTTTGGAAACTCCCTGTACTGTTGTTTGCACATGATACCGTGTTGTTGAGTGAAGACGAAGGGGAGCTGCAAGGCTTGGTGGATGAGTTTGAGAGAGTGTGTAAGAAACGGAATCTAAAGGTGAATGTAGGGAAGAGTAAAGTGATGGTCTTTGAGAGAGGTGAAGTCAGTGAATGTGCAGCGAGGTTGGATGGTGAGGAATTGGAAAATGTGAGTACGTTTAAGTACTTGGGTAGTGTGATGAGTAAGGATGGAGGTTTGGAGGGTGAAGTGCTTGAAAGGGTACAGCAGGGAAGAAAGGTTGCTGGTTCTTTGAAAGCAGTGATAAGAAACAGGGAAGTGAGCATGGAAGTGAAAAAGTTACTACATGACAGTATTGTGATACCAACTCTAACGTACGGAAGCGAAGCTTGGACGTTGTTGGAAGGACACAAGTCAAGAGTGAGAGCAGTGGAAATGAGTTATTTAAGAGGAGCCTGTGGAGTCGCATGGAGAGACAGGCTGACGAATGAGGATATAAAGGAGCGTTGTGGTGTTGATGTGGATGTGATAGGAAGCGTTATGAGGAACACACTGAGGTGGTTTGGCCATGTGGAGAGGATGGAGGGTGAAAGACTGACGAAGAGAGTGTATGTGAGTGAGGTGGAGGGGGAAAGAGGGAGGGGGAGGCCGAGGATGAGATAGAGAGATGGGGTGGAGAGGTATATGAGAAAGGGGGGTGTGAGTTGGGAGCAGGGCAGTGAAATGGCGGGGGACAGGGCTACTTGGAGGCGATTTGTTTGTTTGTGGCCACCCCAAACGGGATTGAGGCGTCTGGCAATAGATAGATAGATAGATGTACCATCAAGGAGGAATTCGAGGCAAACTGTTTTGTTGGATGCAAAACTTTCTCATAAAAAGAGAAATGAGGACAGTACTAAGAGGAAACTACTCATCATGGAAAGAAGTGACTAGTGGAGTATCACAGGGTTCGGTGCTGGCACCAATCATGTTTTTAGTGTACATAAATGATATAAACAGTAACACTGGAAATGAGAGCTATCTGAATATGTTTGCAGATGATGCAAAAATACAAAGGAGAATTACTAGCACAGACTCTTGTAGGGAGCTACAAGAAGAATTAAATAAACTACATGAATGGAGTAGTACATGGCAAATGGGATTCAATGTGGACAAGTGTCATGTAATCAAGTTTGGTAAAAGTGGAAAAAGACCTGATTGGGATTATAAGTTAGGAAACAAAACCCTATACACATCAGAAAGAGAGAAAGACCTAGGTGTGATTATCAATAACAGACTATCTCCGGCTGACCACATCAGCGAGAAGGTACGGAACATGTATACGCTGCTTGCAAATATGAGAATAGCATTCACATACATAAATGAAGACATGCTAAGAAGGATAATAACATCATTCATTAGACCAACCCTGGAATATGCATCAGTAGTCTGGAGTCCTCATCTCAAAAAGCATATAGAGAAGATAGAAAAAGTTCAAAGGGCCTCTACAAGATGGATACCAAGCTTAAGGGACCTAAGCTACGAAGAAAGACTAAATAAACTGAATCTACCAACACTACAGGAGAGAAGGAAAAGAGGTGACATGATAATGCTATATAAGTGCATATCAGGGAAGGAGAAAATAGACATAAATGATTACTTGACATATGGAGAAGCATCAGCAAGAGGACACTGCAAAAAACTGCATAAGAAGAGAGGTGATAAAGACGTAAGGAAATTCAGTTTCCCAAACAGAGCAATTGATCAATGGAATGCATTACCGAATGAAATAGTGTGTGCCAAAACAATTCACAAATTTAAGGATATGTACGATAAATATGGTTTAAGACACGGAACAGTACGAGCTTGACTCATTCCTGTAAAGATACAATTAGGTAAGAACAATTAGGTAAGAACACACACACACACACACACACACACACACACAGGCATTGCTCCTAACCTTGAGTAGTTCCAGGAATTTTGTCTGTCCTGTCTCCCAGGGTCTTTCTTTAAATTTAAAATAATGAAAGTTGGTAGACTACCAAAAATGTAAAGATTTGTTGGCAATAGTATACATGAATGTTTGTGGCTTATTCGGTAACAGCTGTTTAGGTACTTTACCGGTGCGTTAAAGTTGGCCGAAAATGTAAACAAAGAGGGAATGGATTTTCAAGGATTTGATGCTAATACTAATGTCATGGACCTGGTGAAAACATTAATTATGAGGATTAGTGAACTCGAAAAAAAAGTAGAGAATCTAGTGATAAAGGATGTGTCAGGAAATACGGAAACCACCATACAGAGTCTAATCCAGTCCAACGAAACAGCCAATGAAGAGATTAAGAATTTGTAGAGGGAAAATGTTGAACTGAGGAGGAAACTTGAAGAGAGTACTAATAAAACGGAGAAGGTGAGTAATGTACTAGAAGAAGACAAGGCAAAGTGGGCACACGTAGAAGAAGAACAGAAAGAAGTGGTCAGCTTAAGAGAGATCATCCAGGAAGAAAGGGAAATGAACAAGAAAGAAATGGAAGAAAATGTAGTGAAAATACTGAAGAAAAAAGAGAAAATAGTGAGAGAAACTGTAGAAAGGAACAGATGTGTGGTAGTATTTGGAAACAGGGAAGAGGAAGAAAAGGTTAGGTTCACAAGACTCGAGAGAGACACGAACATGGTGAGAGGAATATTAGGCAAGATTGACCCCGAAGGAGACAAGTGGGTAAAAGAAATTGAGGAAGTAAGGAGGATAGGGCCTTATAAGAAAGGGGAAACAAGACCAATGAGAGTCAAGTTTACATCAGAAAGTGTAATAAATGAGATACTTAAAGTGACCTGGAAATTAAGCAAAGAGGCGGGGATGGAAAATATTATAATAAGAAAAGATCTGAATGAAGAAGAAAGAGAAGTTTTAAAATCATTAAAGGAAGAAGTAAAGGAAAAAAATGATAAGAGGACAGAGGAAGAACGTAATACTTTTTTTTGGAGAGTATTGGATATGAAAGTAAGGAAATGGTATTAAAGGAAATAGAAGTGAAGGAAACTAGGGGGGATGGTTGTGAAAGATCAGAAGTTGAGGAAGTGGTACGGACAGAGAGTAGGAGAGAAGAGGGTATTAATAATGTCAAAAATAATTTGAAGGTGATATATACTAATGTTGATGGTTTCATATCGACAAGGATCGAAATTAATGATTTCTTGAGAGAACATGAACCTGATGTCATGTGCTTTGTAGAGACCAAATTAAGAGAAGATATTGATGTTCATTTGGGAGATGGTAAATACAAACTGTGGAGAAAAGACAGAAAAGAAAAAAAGGAAGGAGTGATGATAGCAGTGAAGAACAACATAAATGTAGATACTGTGGAAATGGGAGAAGGCAGGGCTGAAGTGATATATATGAAATTAGAAACTGGAGAGAATGTTAAGAGAGATATGGCGGTAGTGTATGTTCCCCCAAAGACGAGAGCATGGAAGGATGACGAATACCATGAGATGTTGTCAGATATGGCTAGCTACTTGCAAAAAATAATTGAGAAAAGCAATAATATAATTTTGGTGGGTGACTTTAATTGTAAAGAGGTGAACTGGGAGGAATGGTACTCGGGAGGCGGCGAGGATTCATGGGGTACTATGTTATTAAATATAATAATGAATAATGTGATGACGCAGTGGGTCAAAGAAGAGACACGGTTTCGAGGTGAGGACACACCAGCAAGGTTAGATTTACTGTTCACCAAAGAACCCGATGTAATAGAATCATTGGAATATCTCTGTCCTTTGGGAAAAAGTGATCACGTGGTCATTGAGTTCCAGATGTTAATAGGAAACGTTGAGCCAAGAGACGAGCTTCATAGACAGGGAAGATACAACTTTGGCAAAGCAAATTTTACAGGATTGAGAAACTTTTTTGAAAATGCGGATTGGAGAAAATTCGAGAAACAAGAGAGATACAGAGGAAGTGGGATATCTTTCTAGACCTCTATAATTTGGGAGTGGAAAAATTTGTACCAAGAGTAAGAGGGAAAGAAAACAGGAAAAAGGAGTGGTTTAATAGAAGGTGTATGATAGCCAAAAAAAAGAGAGATAAGGCGTGGAACAATTGGAGAAAGAGAGGTAACGACAGAACAAAGGAAGAATATAAAAGAACAAGAAACGAATACACAAGAATACGTAGGGAAGAAGAAAGGAATTTTGAAAAAGGTATAATTGACAAATGCAAGGATGAACCCAAACTGTTTTATAGATTTGTTAATGGCAAACTGAAACAAAAGGAAGGAATCACCAAGCTGAAAGTAGATGGAGAGGTCTTTAAGGATGCGGCAATGCAAGCAGAAATAATGAACAAACGTTTCCAGTCAGTCTTCACTAAAGAAAAGGAGCTTGTGGAAGGGGAGGGAGTGATTAGAAATGTTCCGGTGATGAATGATATAAAAGTGGAGGTGCAGGAAGTGTATAAATTACTGGAAACTCAAGATGTAAGGAAAGCCCCAGGACCTGATGGAATTTCTAATTGGGTACTGAAGGAATGCAGAGAACAACTGGCGGATAAAATTCACAGCTTAATTGTATGCTCACTGGAAGAGGGGAAAGTGCCAAAAGAATGGAAGAGGGCAAATGTGGTACCAATTTACAAGGGAGGAAACAGGGAAGAACCCCTGAATTATAGACCAGTGTCTCTAACCAGCATGGTCGCAAAATTGTGTGAGAGAATCCTGAAAGACAGATGGATAAAATATCTGGAAGAGATGAATATTTTGGCTGAATGTCAGTTTGGATTCAGAAGTGGAAGGTCATGTGTTTCAAACTTGTTGAGCTTTTACTCAAGAGCGATTGATGTGGTACAGGAGAGAGATGGTTGGGTGGATTGTGTGTACTTAGACTTAGAGAAGGCCTTTGACAAGGTACCTCATAAGAGACTAATGTGGAAACTAGAATATATAGGAGGACTAAAGGGAAACTTCTGGAATGGATGAGAGACTTTTTGAGAGACAGACAAATGAGGACAGTAATAAAGGAAAAGATGTCTGGATGGAGGGAAGTAACAAGTGGAGTCCCTCAAGGCTCAGTGTTGGCGCCAGTAATGTTCCTGATTTACGTAAATGATATGGTAGATGGAGTGAACAGTTATGCGAGTCTGTTTGCTGATGATGTAAAGATCTTGAGGAAGATAGAGGTTGAGGAGGATTGTAAAATACTGCAGGAGGATTTGGATAGGATACACAATTGGAGCCGGACGTGGGAAATGAAATTTAATGTAAAGAAATGTAAAATATTAGAAATGGGTAAAAGTACCAGGAGACCATCACTGAATTATTTTTTGGGTAATGAATTAATCACAAAAAGGAGAGAAGAGAAAGATTTGGGAGTGCTGGTCCAAGATAGTTTGTCACCAGAAAAGCACATTAACAAGATAGTTGGAGAGACTTATTAGCTCTTGACTAACATAATAGTAGCATTTCATTATATGGATGAGGAAATGATGAAAAAATTGATAGTGGCCATGATCCGCCCCAGGTTAGAATATGCAGCGGTAGTGTGGTGCCCACACAAAAAGAAAGATATAAACAAGATTGAGAGAATACAAAGAACAGCAACCAAGATGGTCCCCAGTCTGACAGACCTGTCATACAGAGAGAGGCTGGAAAAACTGGATTTGCCTTCGTTAGAGGAAAGGAGAAAGAGGGGAGACATGATTGCGGTGTTCAGGACCATGGTGGGAGTAGATAAAATTGACAAAGAAGATCTGTTTGTATGGGATAAGAGAGCAACAAGAGGACATGGAATGAAATTGAAAAAGTCAAGCTGCTTGAAGGATATCAAGAAATATAGCTTTCCTTACAGAAGTATAGACTTATGGAATAGCCTGGACAAAGAGATCGTCCAGTCTAAAAACTTAAACGATTTTAAAGTTAAATTCGACTTATTGAGAAACAGCGACGGAAACCCTCGAGCATAGTACATTCCGTGTATATCACAATTAGGTATATTCTTAAATATTTAGAACGACTCAGACGAAGAGGTGGTGCATGAGAAAAACATTCATGTGTGTAAAGGTAGACTTGATAAATGTGGATATGGAGACAGGACAACACGAGCATTGCTCAATTCCTGTATACTACAAATAGGTAAATAGGTAAATACACACACACACAGACACACACACACACACACACACACACACACACACACACACTACGGGTTAATAATAGAGAAGAATGACAATAACTGGCTCTCACCACTCCCAAGACTGATGGAGGAGAGGTGTGTGTGTGTGTCATTTGCTGTCTGCGCTTTTTGGGCGCATTTTCGGGATGGATTGGGCGCCAACAGCACCCACCGACCTGGCAACTCTGAGATTAGCCAGTACCCAGTTGGTTTTTGTTTACGTTCATGGAGGGGTGCACGGCATAGAACAGTCCTTACATTTTAGGTGTAAACACCAGTATGTATTTACCAGTAACCATGACTTGTTTTTATTAAATCTTTGTTTCAGCTAGAAAAACCAGGTAAAAAGTAGTACCGTATATAAAACTTGGATCTTTCATAAAAGTTGCAGTACAAGACTAGCATGATAGAATTGGAAGGCTGCCATGTGGCTGTAGTTCTGCTGAAAGTGTCACTTCCCTCTGTAGGTACGTGCCACGGCCTTAGTTTCATCTCTGCCATGTATCAACAAATTTATGCCCAGTGCATTAGTTGACCTCTAGTTTATGAAAGTTTTTTAATGCTTAAAATGTTTACTTATATGCCGGCATATACTGTAATCAGAAAAATATTTTTAAAATTTTAAGAATAAGTGAACTGGTAAGGTCCTGCCATTGCTTGAACTAAACTGTACATATATTGCAACAGATCTGCAATTAGGTGCAAGGTGAATGAATGGCTGGTCAAAGATTTGATAAGGAAGGTGTACCTAGTACCTATATATCTATAGCCAGATGCTATTATCTCGTAAGAGGTGGTTGTTTGAGTTAGGTGTTTCACAGGGAAGGACACTGACCTTCCAGCAATCCATTTACTGACGTGTTGGGAACATGTATGGGTTGGTTATGTCGTTATTATCCAGTGTTATATAGGTTTTCCTGGCTTACATTAAACCCTAAATGCCAGGCGATTTATAGCACAGTCATTCTTTCACTATGGGTATTTTCCAAAAATAGCCTGTTTTCAAACGATAATATCTCATAAACTATAACAGTTAGGGAAACAAGGTAAAGACCATATTACTCACCTACTCTTCTTCTTATGCTTGAAAGTATCCCCAGGTCTGTAGGTTGTTGCATCGATGAGTAAGGACGTGATGAAGAGGAGTAATTTTTGATGTTCGATCCACGATGTATTCGTGTGTATGCGGGCGGCCTCAATTTTGGCTTCACTCTCAATGTGATAACTTCTCCATTACAAGATAAACTAGACACAGTGGCATCCAAGGCATGCCCTGTGGCAGTAGCACTCAGTCATTTCCTAGTATCCTTGGAAAGAGGATTGGCAGGGATGGATGAGGCAAAAGTTCATGTGAGGCGGGAACGAAATTGAACAAGAAGGGTTAAGAAAATATCATCTTACACCTGGCAGAGTCACAGAGACAACTAAGGTATGAGTCCCTTGGCTGGCGGGAGTCTCTCCCTGGCTTTTAGTGATGGGATCAAATGGCAGACACTTCAAACTGTGCGACAAAAACAGTTGTGGTTTCCACTGACACCAGGCTGCCTCCTGCCACCTCTTTTGCGTCAGTTCATACCGACACCTGGCAGTCTGGGGTTAAGCCTTTAGGCTTGTCACTCAATGTAAAGCCACCTGAAAAGGAGAAAGAGTAATAAAAAGTGACGGGAAAGATGAGAGAAATAGGAAGAGAGGAGGGCACACATAGAAAAGGAATGATAAAGGTGAGGGAAGAAGTAGGCGCCACTACGTCGAGTGAGTGGATAATGGTCGCCACCACCATTAACATATGAAATGTTCTCCCATATTGTGCCTTTATCATCACTTTCTATTAACCTAACCATGCCTATGCATGTTTCTGGTACATACTGTAAAATGATATACAGTAATCCCTATTTATCCAGACATGCAGTATCCAGACCTGTTCATTATCCTGATACTGGACCTTGGCTCTATTAAACCATTATCTAAAAAAGTCCCCGAGAACTTCTGCCAGCCAGCCGACATGTTCAAACATTCAGTATCGTGGCCCTTGGGCCTGAGCCATGAGTGGGAAGTAGACCATAACCCACAAGCAGAGCTAAATTGTCTGTCCACTCCTGTACTGAATGATCAAAGTTGCACTCTGGTCCAGTCATTCCCAGCGAACCTCCAGCACCCAAGTAGTATGACCGTAACCCACAACGGGGTCAAAACATCCTTAAGTATCACCACCGAATGTCCAAAATCGTGCGGCCACTGGGCTAAGTCTTTCCCAACTGCCACCTTGCATCGAACACAAACCACAAGCCAAGAGTACATATTCAGTGACATTGGCCATCCGCCTCTCTACTGAATGTCCAAAGTCACCCGGTCACTGGGAGTTTTGTTTCCAAATGGCCACCACGCATCTAACAGACTACAAGCGACGAGTAAATGTACGGTAAAAACGCCTGTCCACTTCGTAATAGAAGGGTAAAAATCGTGCCTTCAGCCTCACTTCCAACCCTCTCCCATCCCTCCTCCATACCCTCCTGGCTTCCCCCCTCACTTCCTCAGTCCTTCCCCTCCTTTGCATCGATATCACTGACTCATGAGTTTTTAAAGTATTTTGTGATTTATTTGAAATACTCTTGGTCGTATCAAAATTCCAAAGTGACTACGACAAAGCTCATGAAATTCTGCATCTAGACATATGCTTAACTCTTGGAAGGTGCTGGCAATATTTTGCACTAGAATGATGGGAATTTTTATGAAGGTAAGTTTTGCTCATGAACACTGTTTATTCTCACTGCATTTCTGTACTTGTACGCTTCAGTTTTCTGTGTTTTTATTAGCTTATTTTATAGCATAAACACCAGTGAAGATGAAGGTATACCATTTATACCTATCTATCTATCTGTCTATTGCCAGACACCTTAATCCCATAAGGGGTGGTCACAAACAAATCACCTCTATGTCACCCTGTTTCCTACCATTTCATTGCCCTGCTCCCAGCTCACACCTCCCTCTCTCATACACCTCTTCACTCCAGTCTCATCCTTGGCCTCTCTTTCCCTCCCCCACCTTCCACCTCACCCATATATACTCTCCTCATCAGTCTCTCACTCTCCATTCTCTCCACATGGCCATTTATACCAGTTTAACTAATTTCTGGAGGCATATTCGTCTTTGGCCATGGAATTTTTTTGTGGCCTGGGAGCAGTTATCACTGGTGTCATATAACTGGTTTTCCAATCATTGTGAGTTTTTTTTGTGGATGTTTGTTATTTATGCATTGTTTCCTTGGTGTTTAGCATTAAAATGGATAATCCTATGTGTGTTTTGATGTCTAAATATGGTAGATTGACCTTAAACCAGTGTCAAAATTAGGAGGGGTACTGTAAATACAGTAGTGTATAGGTTGGGGGTTTTTTTGGTTTTCATTGTTTTTTTTTTTTTTATGGTTTTCTTGCTGTGTAACATTACTTTGGAAATTCCTGTGTGTGTTTTGATGTCTAAGTATGGCAAATTTACCTGTAATCAGTGCCAAAATTAGGAGGGGTACTGTATATAATGTATAAGTAGGGTGTTTTTTGGTTTTCAGTGTTTTTTTTTTTTTTTTTCCAGTGGTTTTCTTGGTGTTTAGCATTACTTTAAATATTTCTGTGTGTGTCTTGATGTTCAAATATGGCAGATTGACTTGAAAACAGTGCCAAAATTGGGAGAGGTACTATATGTACAGTTGCGGACATATCAAACAGAAACACCCCGTCCATCAGCGAGGTGGTGTATTGCTCTCCGCATCTGGTAACACTGATTGGTATGGAACTTAACCAGGTTTCGATCGGTATAATTTCACACCATACATATCCGTAATTTATTCACATGAAACACGCAGGTTTCGTAAGTATGACTTTCATCAAACATCACGAACCATATAACATTTACCGACGGCCAGCATATAAGCCACTATGACACAGTCTGCATTCCCGTACCTATCATAATAAGCACAAAACTACCGTGGCTCCCTTCCTCCCTGACCGTGAACCTGAGTCAGTTAGACCTCTTTACAGTAGGTGGTGCCACAGGAGGAGGCAGGGTGGGGCCCCTGGGAGACAGGAGGAGAGAGGACGGGGCAATACTGGTCTGGCTGATGGGAGGGGGCTCTACAGGAGACGAGTGATGCGGTAGGGGAGAGTGGACTGTGGCAGAAAACTAGGATGAGATGGATAAATGACATGCTGGTGACATGGTGCCAAATCAGCTAGAGTTTAACGTTGATTATGGAATTTGATAGTCAGGCTGTTAAACGTTATGCAGACTTTGGCACGTTAAGCAGTCTACCAGCATGTTTTGTCATATCGTCTAAAGGACGACCTACTGTACTCCCCATAGGGTGGCACATTACACAAACCGTGCAGTATTAGTGTATGGTGACTGTGTCATCACATGGTGATATATGAAACGTTCCTAGAATGTTTGATGACACCTGTTGTCATAGTCACTGGGAGCTATTCTTTTTGCATTTACTTAGTAACATCATGGATGACGACTGATATTGAAAGCAGAGGAGGGGGAGGGGGGAATTTTCTCTTGCTACAATAGATAATAGTTAACAGTGCCTATGGTTCTCGTTGATATCTGTATGGCACCGGTGTAATCCAACACGTGATTTACTAGGGGGGGTGGATGATGGGCTGGGTCCCAGAACATAGGTGACGATACCGGGATGGCCTAATAGGTGGGTAGAGAGATGCCGTATCAGCTGTATTATATAATCTTTATGTTGGATTACTGTTAACCCTATAGTGATAGAGTAAATTGTGGTAAGAAGGACGTGTAACTGTTAAACAATCTGATTCACAACCTCAGTATCCAGTTTACTGTCCCCCCTTCCCACTCCCCGACAACTGCGTGCATTCAGGCGGGTACTGACGGGGTGAGATGGCCATAATGACTGCTCCACCATTAACTGCAGATTACATGTTTATACATCAGTGACAGTGGTTCACCTGTTTTCGTTAGTGGATTGCAATATACACCGTTACTCAGCCAGGGCAACAGCTCCATGTTCGGACACTGCTGAGATGTATGGCTCAGTAGTTGCTCTCCGTGAACAGGGCAATGGTCCTTGTAGTTATCTTTATCCTGTGTATTTCAGTGTGAACGTCACTCGGTTGTTTAGCATAACAAAACACACTGCAGATGAAGTGTGTGTTTGCATTTAATAAAAGCGATTTTTGTAACTGAAGGCACAGTTGATGTAATATGCTCGTGCTCAGACTGGATAACAGTTGCGGATTTGTGAAGGAATGCTTACGGCATACGACAGTTGCTCAGTATGAACATAAATTTAACCAATAACCATTGGCAATCTCTTAAATCAACAGCCAAACAGGGCATACAGAAAACTGTAACATATACCTGGGTTAAGTAAATCCACCTTTATTATGCATTGGTGCCATACAGATGTTAATGAGAACCATAAGGACCATCATTATTGTCCAACTGTTCATATTTATCGGTGATAAAGGAAAAATCTACATAGGTCTATCCCTACTCTGTTCACGATATTAGTCGTCATCCACGATGATACCACGTAATAGGCTACAAGAGTAATTCCCAATCACTGTGACAACATCTGTAACATCTGACAAACTGTAGTGACGTGTAATATATTTGCACATTAGTGAATTGTCACCATACTCATAATACAGGGGTACTGAGCCATCCAGTGGAAAGTGTGTCGTGAACTGTTACAAACCATGACTGTCAATAACAACACTTGGCAACTTCAACATATGTTTCATGGTCTGACTGTAAAATTCCATATTCCCCATGAGACACTGATTTGGCCCAGTCATCACCTTGTACTCTATCCCTCCCACTGTAGCTCTTGTCGTCTACCAAAGTCTACCTCCCCTACCCCATCACCCCTCTCCTCTGGCCCCCAGTTCGACCACTATTGCCCCCATCCTCACCCACCTCACTTCTCCTGTCTTCCAGATCCCCCATCCCCACCTTGCCGCCCCCTATGGCGCCACCTCCTCTATGTAGTGAACTTGCTTCGATTTCAGAGGTCTACCAATGTCAGGTTCACGGTAGGAAGGATGGGCGTCACGATAATTTTCTGTTCATTGACAGCTGTGGGGAAGCTGATAACTGTGACTTATATGATGAATTATAAACTGTTGCATGGTTCATGACTTGAAACTAAACCACTCATGAAATCCGTGTCATTCATAATAACTACCATTATGTAAAGGGTGTTATTGTGTGACAACATTAAAAAACTTATCATCAGTATATTTTCTGGCGGAACATTGCTCATATATTACCACCAATAACTGTGCACAACGGCAATGATCATCGTGTTCGGTTCGTCCTAACGACCGATCGAAACTTGGTTAAGTTCCATACCAATCAGTGTTACCAGATGCGGAGAGCAATACGCCACCTCGCTGATGGACGGGGTGTTTCTGTTTGATATGTCCGCAATTGTACAATAGCGTATAGGTAGGGTGTGTTTTGGTTTTCAGTGTTATTTTTTTGCATGGTTTCCTTGGTGTTTAGCATTACTTTTGATATTCCTATATGTGTTTTGATGTCTGAATATGCCTGAATGACTGGAAAACACTGCTGAAGTAAGCAGAGCTACTGTACAAATATGTTAAATATAGGTTGGAGGTTGGGTACAGGTAGGGTCTGGGTATAGCTGGGGGATAATATTCATTATCTGGATGTTGCCACTACCCGGACATGCCTTTGGCTGTGTTACATCGAAGAATTGAGGGATCTCTGTACTGTGTTTAGTGGATCTAAATTTACACAAAAAGGAAGATAGTGGTTTGTGCTTGAGGTGTCTGGAACCAGTTAGGATTATTCTCATAGGATGTGTGTGTACGCAGTCACACTATTTCATTATCACATGCCGTACTTGGTACCAGTTATGCGCAATAACCACGGGATCAACATATAAAAGTTGCAGCATTGGTTCTGTAGCAGCATAATTCACTTCTTACCCTGTCCTGTACATGAGTCATGATTTGTACATGAGAATTTAGGAGTGACAGCTTATTTAAGCCATGTATACTGTAGTTCATGGCACCAAAACTAACTTGTTTTCATTATTTCCCCTGTTTAGTTGTAAGATCCATGATTACTTCTTTATTAAAAAATACTACATGTGTATACAGATATAGGTAACATAGTGCTCTAAAACACCTGACTGATCATGAATTTGCACTCATTGAGTTAAGGGAGGAAGAAAGAAAAAAATTAACAAGAAAGAAAATTGACGGTGGGGTATGCATAAGAGAAGTCAAAGCTAACTCATCTGGTGAAGAGGAAGACTGTTGTGAATGAAAACTTTTATTTCATGTTCAGCAGGTGGAACATACACTTTTGTATTTTCATATCTTGCAGAGTAGGAAGTAATTACAGGCGGTAAAGGGAAGGAGTTTTCCCAGCACCAGCCACACAAGAAACAAAAGAATTGCTAGCCTAATAAAATCTCTCTCTCTCTCTCTCTCTCTCTCTCTCTTATTTAGCATTCATTAGTGTCCAAGAATATATTTAGGAACAAACTTTCCATTCATATTTTTCTTCCTGTCTTCCAAGAAAATAGTGCAGTGAATGCAGGAAACATTTTCATTGATTTATGTGTCTATGTGAATGTTTAGTATTTAGTTTCGTGTTCCCTCACAGTCTTTATGGACCATTACCTCAGAGCGATAGTCCATAAAAAACACACCCCTAGTTGTTTTTGTTATTTTCAGTATTTTGTAGATAGTAGTCCTGCTTACTTCCTCCTTCTCCTGTATCATTCTTTTTCTGTGTCTGCCCCTTTTTCTTCCTATTTTCCATGTCATTCTTGTCACTTTTTATTACTCTTCTTTCCCATTCAGGTGGTTTTACATTGAGAAGCATAATGCTTTCTTGTATGCCAGGAAACCATTTACAATAGTGGGTGGTAACCATATAACTGACCCACATGTGTTGCCTACGTGTCAACAAGTGGGTTGGCGGAAGGTTAGTGCCCGTCTCTGTAAAACCACAAATTTAAAGACAAATGACCACCCCTTTGGGGGGTTGTAGTGTCAGGGTATAGATAGACCTCAACAGTATAGTAGCTCTAGAAAGAGGCAACTCACACATGTTTCATTGAGAAGTGTTGTTTCTTACATCCAGTGTTTTTCAGATTTTATAGTTATTTTTCCATTAGTAATATGATCAAAGGTGGCTCCACCCTACACATCCCCTACCCTTTCTAAACCCATCATGTTCCTCACCTGTGTTATTGTCTTTTATGCAATGCACTTTCTCTCTTTAAGCATCCTACTATCCACCTTTCTTGGTATAGTAATTAAACTTATCCCTAATAGATTCCTACACTTTTCCTTGAAAGACAGTTGGAAGAAAGAAAGATGAAACAAACTGAGCAAATACTGTATGGTCTCCACCTTAGTTTGGAGACCAAGATAAAGATACCCTTTGAGAAGTATGATAACTCTCTCTAATAGCTAAATGATTAAAAGCTGCTTTTAACTTGTAATTGATAGGTTTTTATGTCAAGCTGGTATTCATCCTCTTTACATCTATGCTGTTGGTTTTAATATAGCTTTGCAGAGGAATATATTATGGCAAAGTTGTAAATAATAGTAAATTACCTATATTGAGATTTGTTGGTAGCTGTAGTGTTCTCATATATCAGTTGCCCAACATGATACAGTTCTCTGCCTTTCTGAAGGTACTAGATAATTGTGATAGAGTCAGATGGTGCTGAGGTCTTGTTGTAAGCACCTTAGTTATAATGCAGGACATGACTTCAAGCGGGACACATGTAAATGCCACTCTGGAATAAAACTTGACTGTCTGGTGACACAGAAACATTTCTAGACCAGTTGACACTCTTGAATTCAGTTCCTAGGTGATATAAACAATATTTTCCATACACAGTATTGTGTGGTAGCCTTCATTACCACTGGCTGCAGTAAAATGCAGTTCTCTTACTTTAAAGAAAATATTCATTTGCAATCACATAAAGGTAAAGTAATTGGGATCACCTCAGAAATAGGTGAAATAGGGTATGAGAGAGTAGAGAGGTAGATACCTGTATAGAGTTGCAGTCAAACCTTGATAGAGTGGGTGGATTTTTTCTTCCCGTCAGCCATCTCATTGGAAAGAAAGGATAGAACAGTAGATCCAAACAACATATGTGCTAGAATAAGGTTGCATAGAGGACTTGCTGTTAAGGGTAGCCTGCTTAATACAGGATATAGCACTGTGTATGAGATATCTCTGTAGAAAGATCTCTGTATCTATGTATTACCAGACGCTATTAATAATTGTGCTTATGTTTCAGCGCTACTTAGACACAGGAACCTTCAGCATGCAGGACCCAGAGCATCGCCACTTCTCCCTCCAAATTGCCCTGAAGTGTGCTGACATCTGCAACCCATGCCGGCCCACCGAAATCTCACGCAAATGGTCGCACAAGGTACCCTTGCAGTATCTTCTCACTCTCTCAGTCTCATATTTCTTGGAAATGGTTGGAGATTACTGTAAATGTGGTATTAATTGTACCGTAAAATGGGAATTGTATCATCATCCTACACCTGTTCCCATTTTTTGCGTGTTACAGAAATTTAGGTCAGTTCTGTACATCTCCTTTAGAATATGACTCAGGTACTGATGAGGGGCATATATATGGTGGCACTGTGCACCCTGGGTGGAGCAAAGCAGTTATGACATCCACCCAAAGCCAAACCCTCCTCATATTTCCCTGCGCATCACTATGGGGAAGTACTCTGGTTCAGTCCAAGCAAAGTGCTGTCTACCATAATGAGGGTGCCAGTTCACTACACATTGTATGTGCACTGTACCTGTAGGACAGCCTTCCAGAAACAGTTGTTTGTCTGTGGTTGATGGGTCAGATGGATGGATGGATGGAGGTTAAGGAACAACAGCAATAGAATTGGCCTCCCACTCTGGTTTCAGCATGGTAGGTTAATTCTGATGAGATTGGTCAGATACAGTAGTAGTAGTAGTAGCTGTAGTAGTTGTTCCCTAGGCAGTCTGACTGAACAGCCCCAAGTCCCTAAGGAAGGCCATGGCCGAGACCGGGCTTTCTCACAGGGCTCTCAAGGAGTGTATGTTGTGTTGTTGATGTAGGTGATTGTGTGCAATGCAGTCTTCCATAATGTGCTTAATAGTATGGGGTGCTGTGTTGCATTCTGGATATGCATCAGCGATGGAGTCATCCAGCCTCTTCTGGTAACTTAAGAGAGCTGGATGATGCCCACACTTCTGCCTGGCCAGGTGGACCCTGTCCTCACAAGGGAGACAGGATTTGGAGGGGTGGATATCAGGAGGCTGTGCATGAGGAAGTGGGTTGTCTTTAAGTGACCAAATGGAGCGGCGAGTGATTTGAGTATGGATACGCTTTTGGAAGCTGGTCTGAGGCAGGCGAGGGGGAAGGGATGACAGTATTTGTGTATGATATTGTGTGCTGAGTGTTGTTTTGATGTTCCTTAGTGTGTGTGGATGTGTTGCCATGTAGTGTAGTGGATGTTGTGGGTTTGTTGAGGCTGCAGCGAGAATTTCTGTGCCTCTCATGTCTAGGTGATCCTTGACTTTGAGGACTTTGGTTTTTGATGTAGGTGGTCTGTGGGTGTAGTAGCTGTGCAGCCTGTGATTATTTTTAGGGCCGTGTTCTGTATGGTCCGTAGAGTGTTGAAGTGTGTTTTAGTGAGGTTAGAGCCCTTTCAGGGCTTGCATAATTCATCACTGAACTTATATATTGTTTGTATACTGTGGTACTGGTTTCTTTGTTGTGTCTAAATGTTGTGTGAGCAAGTGACCTCAAGGCATTGAGTCTTGGTGTTATTTTATTTTTAATGTTTGTGATGTGTTGTTTAAATGACATTGATGTATTATATATTACACCAAGGATTGTGTGTGTGTGTGTGTGTGTGTGTGTGTGTGTGTGTGTGTGTGTGTGTGTGTGTGTGTGGTAGGGGAGTGTTATTTATGGTGAGGTGTGGAATGTGACTGTGTTATGCTGTCTAGTTTGTGAGAAAGGTCACTGTAGATTTGGCTGGGGCTATTTTGAGCCTGTTTGTGGTGAACCATTCGTGTAGTGTGTTGAGGTAAGGTTGGAGAATGTGTGCAGCTGTGTTTGCATTTTGATGTGTACATGTGAGTGTTATGTCATCTGCATAGGAAGCTATGTGTATTTGTGGTGTGTGGGGTGTGGGTATGTTGTGCATGTATAGGTTAAAGAGTGTAGGGAACAAAAGAGATCCTTGGGGGACGCCATTTGTGAAGTTTCTGATGTTCGAAGACTGACCGGCAAATGTTACATGTATGCATCTTCCTGCTAAGTAGTTTGCCAGTCATCTTTTTGTGTTATTGTGCATGTTTGTGTTGAATATTTCGTTTGTGAGGTTGTGGTGGGGGATGGCATCAAAAGCTTTGCTAATGTCTAGTGTGACTAGGAGTGTTCTGTGTGGGAGTGGCTTCGGTCAGATATAGTAGGCTGGTTTGGTCCCACCTTTTACAACCTTCATCCACTCACTTGATGTAGTGCTCCCTACTTCTTCCTTCACATTTGTCATGCTATGTCTGTGTCTGCCCTCCACTCTTCCTACTTTTTCCTTTCCTTCCTGTCACTTCTTATTATTCTTTTTTTCACTTCAAATGACTGTACACTGAGTGACAAGTATGGTCATTTTCTTTGACCCAGGAAACCATTTTCAAGAGTGGATGGTAAGCACATATTGCATTTCTTGCTATATAATATGCCCAGGCATGTAATATGTACCCATGGTTTGGTAAGGGGTATTTCGGGGAAAAAATTACTAAATTTCTACCTATCTCTCTATTGCCAGATGCCTCAATCTTGTAAGGGGTGGCCACAAACAAATTGCCTCCATGTCACCTTGTCCAATGCCATTTCACTGCCCTGCTTCCAGCTCACACACCCCTCTCTCATATACCTCTCCACTCCATCCCTCCATCTCATCCTTGGCCTCTCACTTTCCGTTCTCTCCACATGGCCAAACCACCTCAATGTATTTCTCCTAATGCTTTCTATTACATGCACATCCCCACCACGACACTCCTTCACTTCCTCATTTGTTAGTCTGTCTTTCCATGTAACTTCACATGTAACTCCCCATGTTCCTTTCAAACAACTCATTTGCTGCTTGACTTGTGTGCTTCCAGCAAGGTCCAAACTTCACTTCCATACGTTAGGGTTTGTATCACAATACTTTCGTGTAGCAACTTTTTAACTTCCATGCTCACTTCCCTGTTCCTTATCTGCTTTCAAAGAACCAGCAACCTTTCTTCCCTCTTGTACCCTTTCAAGCACTTCACGCTCTAAACTTCCCTTTCTCATCACAGTATCCAAGTACTTTAATGCACTCACATTTTTCGTTTCCTCCTTGTCCAGCCTCACTGTACATTCAGTGGCTTCATTTCTCTTGAAGACCATAACTTTTCACTTCCCTACATTCACCTGTAGATTCTGTTTCTTACACACTTTCCCAGATTCATTCACCAAGACTTGCAGTTCTCCTTCATCTTCACTTAACAATACAGTATCATCTGCAAACAACAGTACATGAAGTTTCCAAACACTGCCCTCTCTCATAAGTGTCACCTCAGCATCCACTGCCCTACCATGTACAGGGTATAAAAAAATTTTCGGCACCCTTTCGGCACGATACATTATGCCACACCACACCAGGCATTCTGAATCAACTCCTGAATGACGATGAGTGGTTGGTATCCCCGGCCCTGTGTTGCTGGTGTGTGTTAATTTGTCTGCTAATGATGAAATCTAGTAGGAGAGGGAGAGTGGTACAAGGGTACCAACCACACCACGTATTCTTGCCATCTTTAACAGTGATCGTTGCGAAGAGTATCAGAGCAAGGGGTGCTGAAAAATTTTTGAGAGGGTGTACCTCTTTTATAACCCTATCCATATAATGATTGAACAAATATGAGGACATGACACATCCCTGTTTCAATCCAACATTCATATAGAAAAATTCGCTCAGTTCACTATCCACACGTTCTGCAGCCTTAGCCCCCTCATACATACTCTTCATGGCATTCAACAAATTCCCATTTAATCCATATATTCTCAATACTTTCCATATTCCTTGTCTATCCACCCTGTCATCTGCTTTCCCCAAATCCATGAAGGACACATACAACTTTTTTCCCTTCTCAAGAAACTTTTCCACTAAAGACCTATGAATGAATATCTGATCAACACAACCTCTTCCCTTGCGAAAACCTCCCTGTTCTTCTTCAATTAATTCCTCTGTTATTTCCCTGTATCCTACCATATACTTTTCCTGTTACACTAAGCAGCAAATGCCCCTATGATTATCACACACTTCTTTTTCCGCTTTTCCTTTGTTTTCATTCTTTCATTCATCATCTAATCCTGTGTTGCCCCATGAGGAGCATAGGAGCCCAGGACTAGGCAAGTTGGTCATGACATTTAACATGAGAGTGACCAGCCTCATTCATCCGTGAGTGGCATTATTTGAGCAGTAAACCCCAACCACCCCTTAGATATAACCTACACAGGCTCAGTCTGATTGGAGTGCCATAATTACCCACTAAACCACCAGGTGCCAAAATTTGGTTGTATGGTTACCACCCAGCATAGTAAATGGTTTCCTGGTGTACAGGAAACCATTTGGCTTGTCACTCAGTGTAGAGTCACCCACAGGTAGAAAGAAGAGGAAAGAATGAATGAAAGAAAGACAGAAGAGGGAGTGTAAAGTCACCCATGGGCAGAAGGATGAGGAAAGAATGAAGGAAGGAAAGACAGAAGCGGATGGAAGGAAAGAAGGATGGAGGAGAGGAAAGGGCAGACACCCGAGAGCAGCACTACATCGAGGGGAATAATTATACCTGACTTCTAATCCTCTGGAACCATAACTTCCTCCCAGGCCAATCTGCACATCTTCCATATTTATTCTGCTACTATCTCTCCCCTATGCTTAAGCATTTCACCACACATTCTATCAATTCCTGGGGTTTCCCCATTTTGACTTTCTACCTTACTTCCACTACTTCCATTCTACTGATTTCTTCCTCTTTTCTCACCGCCCTCCTTCTCCCAGCCATTCTCCAGCCACTTATAGTAGCATTACTTTCATTCTCTATTTTCAACAATTCCTTAACCCCTAAAACGCGGGTTGTTGCGTTTGCGACGCTCGCCAAAAAGGACAACGGTGGATTGTCGCGTTTGCGATTCGAGTTAATTTTGAATAAACGCGGGCAAGGATGTTCCAGCTGGTATTGTCTATCAGTACCACCACCCTTTAGCTACAATTAGCATACTTTACCTTTGTACTACTGACCCCCCCCCACCACCACCACCACGGCCCGTCCAGCCTGGCTGTGATACATGGCAGCGCTCTGACTGCTCAGAACTGTAAATCTGCGCTCTCCTCTCACAAGCAGTTTATGCTAATAGGAAACGCTTGTTTCCCCAGTTGTCACACTAGCTTTTTTTTGCACGGTTTGCCCCTGTTTAGTGTCAGTTTACCGCAGGCTTTCAAAGTGACATTATGGCGAGTTCTAGCTCTTCCGAGTCAGTGCGAGCAGCTGACAGGAACGAGAATAAAGTGACGGGTGTAAGGCAGAATAAAAAGTGCGCTGCGGTGATCTTTTGGGAAGTAATATGATTGAAAATAATGTAGTATACGTGTTTTTAGCAGTGAAAATGGAAATGTTTGTTGAGTGACGGGAAGACCGCCACCGTGCTGCATGTCGGCCGTATGCTTCGTTGATTTTAGCCTTATTTTCAGTGCTTATTGTACAAATATGAATTCCAAACTACGTAGTATAAAGTTTACTGTGACAGAATGAGGCTGTGGTAGAGGGGAAACCGGGTTGCTGGAGGTGTGAAAGTGAAGATTTGGTTACCCAACTTTGCAAGTCTCCACAAGTCCTTGGGTAGTCCACGAAGGCTCAGCACCTGTCTCTGGAGCAAGCTGAATGTAAGTACTATCTGCCATACCAAGTATAATGTTCTAGGGTTACTCTCTGATTTTTGGCTAATATTTTCCTACAGGTACTCAGACCGCGATCGAATGCCACCACCCGGGGGGGGGGGGTCGGCTGTCCATTGGCCGCTCATTAGGGGTTAAAGTGTTCTCGCCATATGCTCACTTTTTCTCCCTTCTCCACTAGCAGTTATACCATTTTTGTCTTTCATGCCCCATCTTACGTCTTGATCACCCTGTCTAACTCTCTTTACAGCTTTCCAGAACATTTTATTACATTCCTTCAGCGTTACAATCAAATTCCTTCCAAATTCCTCATCCACCCTCTTCGCACTATCTCTTACAAATACTAATCTTTCAGCTCTCTCTTCTTCTCTGTATATAACTCTCTCTTCCATCTCTCAACTTCCTCCACACCCTTGTTTCTCATCCACTCACTATATGCTTTCTTTTTTTGTGCAACAGCCTGTCTCACCTCTTCACTCCACCATGCTGTTCCTTGCACCCTCTTTTGTCTTCTCTTCACTCCACGTACCATCTCACATGCTGCACAGATTTCTTTTGTGAATATCTTGCCTACATCTTCCACATCCCCGATCTGCTCCAGATCATATTTACCCAATCACATCTCCACTTCTGTCTTTTATTCTGGCTTTCTTCCCTCCTCTTGCAACCTTTCCCTCCTCCTTGTATGGACAACTTCCTCCTGTCCTTCCCTCCTCCTACTCCTCCATTTCATTTGAACCTTGACTTTCACCACCACCATGTGGTGGTCAGAAAGTCCACTCCCCCAACATCTGTATGCTCTTGCATCCATTGCATACCTTCTCACTCTGTTATCAATGCACACATAATCAATCATTGCCTACCATTCATTCAGTTCACCACCTACCCTTCTTATTACTTGCCCTGTATACCTGTGGATCATTTTGTGTCTAAAGAGGATATTGGCTATTACCAACCCCCTCCCTCCACAAATGTCCACTAGAGCACTGCCATTCTCATCTGCTTCTGCAGGCACACCTCACTCTCCAACTGCTCCATCCGCCTTCACGTTCCCTACTTTTCCATCCATATCTCCAGTCAAAAACACTCTCTCACTCCTTTCAAACTTTTCCATGCATGCTTCCACATTTGTCCAGAACTCTTCATTCACTTGGGTTGCACGATTTTGCGTTGGTGCATACACATCTATATACACCCAATGATGCCATCCTGTTGTCTTTGTTACCATTTGTATGTAGCTAGTCGCTTATTTTCGGTTCTACTCATTTCCATCTATACATCTCTCTCACCTTTAATAAAAAATAATATTCCTAGTGCCCATAGCTGAACAACTATTCAGTGCAAATGAGACACGCCTATGGTGGAACTGTATGTATAAAAAAAGGGCCTTTTTAATAATTAAAAACCAGTGCAAGGTGGGGGAACCCATGTGGAGAGGATGGGGGATGCCACAGGTCAGCTCTGGAACTGTCTTCCTCTGTCTGTATTTCCCACCACCTGTGACCTCCAGTTTTTCAGATGCAGTGTGTCCAGGCATTTCAAAGTGAACAGAGCTTAACCCCTAGGATATGCAATTTGATTGACCAAACTTCCCTGAAAACCTGTATATGGAGCCAATTTTCAACTCCTACAGAAGTAAAAAGCTTTGTGCCCAAGGTTTAGAGCTTGAATTTACACGCCTTATGCCGCAAACCAGAGCATTTGAGACCAATTGGTTCAGGAGCTATAGCCAGTCAAAGGTGAAAAAAGTTACCCTTCCAGTCAGGGCGACTCCAGTTTTCTATGCGCTCCCACCCCATCCCTCCCTCATTCCCCACCTCCCATGACCTTCCTCACCCACTCCCATCATGCCCCCTCTTCCTCCCCTTCCCCTCCCCCCTACCCCCATCCTTCAGAATTTTCCAGCTCTTTTTTTTTTTTTCCATCAAACAACAGCATGCACAATAATTATGTTGGTGTTCCTCACTCACTTCCAACACCCTTCCCCCCAAACACTTCCCTCCCCACCTTCTCTCCCCCCTTCCCCTTCCCTCATAGCTGTGTAGCTGTCCAGATTAAAAAAAAAAATGAGCAAAAGCATGCAAAATCTTTTTCTTGCTGTTGTTACTCACACACTCCAGCACCCTCTCCCCTCACCCCTTCCATCCCATCCTCTCCCCTCAGAGCTGTCAGATCAAGTAGCTGTAAGAATTTCAAGGGGAAATAAAAGCTACAGCTACCCCCTCTCCCCTCCTACCCCCACCCTTCAGAATTTTTTAGCTCAATTTTTTTTTTCAAACAGTAGCATGCACAATAATTATGTCGGTGTTTCCCACTCACTCCCAACACACTTCTCCCCTCCCCACCTTCCCTCTCCCTGTTTCCTTCCCTCATAGCTGTGTAGCTGTCAGAATAAAAAAAGTCTATCTATCTATAGCCCGACGCCCTAATCCCGCAAAGGGTGGCCGCAGACAAAACACCTCCAAGTCGCTCTGTCACCCACCATTTGACTACCCTCCCCCCAACTCACCCCCCCCTCCCTCATATACCTCTCAACTCCATCCCTCCACCTCATCCTCGGTCTACCTCTCCCTCTCCCTCCCTCCACCTCACCTACATACACCCTCTTAGTCAGTCTTTCATTCTCCATTCTCTTCACATGTCCAAACCACCTCAGTGTATTTCTCCTAATCTTCTCAACCACATCCACATCCACCCCACATCGTTCCTTCACTTCTTCATTCGTCAACCTGTCCCTCCACGTCACTCCACATGCTCCTCTCAAGTAACTCATTTCCACTGCTCTCACTCTTGACTTGTTCCCCTCTTGCAAGGTCCATGCCTCGCTTCCATACGTCAGGGTAGGGATCACAATACTATCATGCAGTGACTTCCTAACTTCCATACTCACCTCCCTATTTCTCATCACTGCTTTCAGTGTACCAACAACCTTTCTTCCCTGCTGTACCCTTTCACGTAATTCATCCCCCAAAGTTCCATCCTTACTCATCACACTACCCAAGTACTTGAATGCACTCACATTCTCCATATCCTCACCATCCAACCTCACTGCACACTCTGTGACTTCATTCCTCTCAAACACCATAACTTTACTTTTGTTTACATTAACTTTCAGATTCCTCCTCCTACACACTATCCCAAATTCATTCACCAAACCTTGCAACTCCCATTCATCTTCACTCAAAAGTACTGTATCATCAGCAAACAGCAACACCGGAAGCTTCCAAATCTCACCCTCATTCATTAGAGCCACCCCCACATCCACTGCCCTTCCCAGCACCTCCTTTACAACCACATCCATGTATATATTAAACAGCCATGGAGACATCACACAACCCTGTTTCAGTCCCACATTGAGATCAAAGAACTCACTCAGCTCACCATCCACTCACAACGTAACCCTAGCTCCCTCGTACATACTCTTCACAGCACTCAACAGTTTCCCCCCCACTCCATATATTCTTAATACCTTCCACATACCTTGCCTATCTATTCTGTCATAAGCTTTCTCCAAGTCCATGAAGGCAGCTTACACTTTCCTTCCCTTCTCTAGATACTTCTCCACTAAACATCTTAGAACAAATATCTGATCTACACACCCTTTTCCCTTCCTAAATCCCCCTTGTTCTTCTCCAACTAGCTCCTCTGTCATATGCCTAACCCTGTCAATGAGTATTCTACCATATATTTTACCAGTCACACTAAGTAGGCAAATACCCCTATGGTTACCACATACTTCTCTCTCTCCTTTTCCTTTGTATAAAGGAACAATTATACCTGATTTCCAGTCCTCTGGAACCCTTCCCTCTTCCCAAGCCAATCTACACAACTTCCATATCCACTCCACAACAATCTCACACCCATACCTAAGCATTTCACCACACACTCCATCAATTCCTGGGGCCTTTCCCAACTTAATATTCTTCATCGCTTCCACTACTTCCACCCTACTGATCTCTTCCTCCCTTCTCTCATCTCTTCTTCTCCCAGCCATTCCCCAACCACTTATACTTGCACTGCTCTCACTGTCCACATTCAACAAATCCTCAAAGTGCTCCTTCCATCTCCTCAGTTTCTCTCTCTTCTCCACCAACAATCTATTATTCCTATCTTTCACTCCCCTACTATTTCCCCTTTCACACTGCCTTACTTTCTTTACCTCCTTCCAAAACAGTTTCTTACTCTCCCTCTATTTCACACTCAGATTCCTCCCAAACTCCTCACCCACTTTCTTTTTACTCTCCTTCACCAGTCTCTTAACCTCCCTTCTCCTGCTCACATATACCTCTCTCTTCTCTCTCTCATCTTCTCCCCTACCTCTACTCGCTAACCATTCACTATATGCCTTCTTCTTTTGTTCCACAGCTTGTTTCACCTCATCATTCCACCATGCTGTCCCTTGCACACCCTTGCATCTCCTCCTCACTCCACAAACTGCCTCACACGCTGCGCTTATCTCTTCCGTGAATATCTTACATACGTCTTCCACCCCTTCCATCTGCTCTAGCTCATACCTTCCCAGTCTTTCTTCCACTATGCTCTTATACTCTGTCATTTTCTCACTATCTTGCAATTTCTCCACTCTTCTCACAAGAGTTGCTTCCTCCTGTCTTCCCCTTCGTCTCCTCAACCACTTTCTTTGCAGCTCTACCTTGGCCATCACAAAGTGATGGTCCGAGACTCCATTCCCCCACCCTCTCCACACTCTTGCATCCAACACTTGTCTTCTCATTCGCTCATCCATACACACGTAGTCTATCATTGCCTTTCGTTCAACAAGTTCATCATCCATCCTCCTCATTACTCTCCATGTATACCGGTGGATCATCTTATGACGAAAGTAGGTGTTGGCTATTGCCAACCCCTTACAAGCACAGATGTCCACCAAAGCACTTCCATTCCCATCTACGTCAGCTGGCACACCCCACTGACCAACCACTCCATCCACTTGTACATTCCCAATTTTGCCATTCATGTCTCCAATCAACAGCACTCTCTCGCTCCTCTCAAAGTTGTCCGTACACGCTTCTACACTTGCCCAAAACTCATCTTTCACTCTTGCCACTCGATCCTCTGTTGGGGCATACACACATACAATCGCCCACACTTGTATACCTACTTTCATCCTCACCCATACAATCCTTGCACCCACTGTTCCATACTCTCTTATATTCTCCTTCCACTTCTTGCTTATCATCAGACATACTCCCTCTCTTGCCTTCTCATTTTCATTGACTCCTGCACATATACCTAAACCATATTCCCATTCTCTCACCCTTTCACCTCTCCATTTAGTTTCAGTCAATCCACATATATCCACTTTTGCATCCTCAAGCACCTGAACAATCTCTCTCTCTTTCACTTCATCATTCACTCCTCTCACATTCCATGTTCCCACCCTAAGAATGTCCTTCGTCTGTTCCTTAGTCGTCAACGTATGGTCCATCCGGGTCCGAGGCGCTTTGTTCGCTTTTTTAGTTAGTTCTTTTTACAGGGTGGGGCACTAACCCACCACCAACCCTTTTAGTCGCCTCGTACGACAAGCAGGGATACTGGGGGAGTATTCTTGAAACCCCCCTACCCCCAGGGGGTAGCAATTACACAAACAATAAGCTGGTATTGCATGAAAACACACGACATGAATAGTAACAATGACATATAATTCTCGGGACTAGGGTGTGGAGGGAAAGGTAAGTGGATAGCATACTACAGGGGGTGGGGGTGGTTTGGGGAGAGGCCTGGAGGGGTGGTACAGGGGTTTAGAGGTGGGAGACAGACACCACAAGACAAAGAGGACAGGCAGAGAGGGAGTATAGGGGTGTGGAGGGTGGTTAGGGGGGATATAACCCTCCCCAGGGAGAGAGGGAGGGAGGGAAAGGGGGGGGAACCACAGTGGCGTGATGGAGGATGGTGGGGGAGGGAGAGGGACAGAGCAGGAGGGGGTAAGAGATGAGGAGGGGGAGAGGGAACAATGGTATTGGGGAAGAGGAAGGTGGTGAGAGGGTGATGGGGGAATCACCCCACCCCCCCACTATGAGTAGGGGCCTGGATCCTCCCCCCTCTTTACTCAAGACTTAGTTCTCATTGGTTTGCATCGATATACGTCAATCGGGCCGAAGCCTAGCATCTGCATTTTTTTTTACAAAGGCTCCTCTGTCAATTACACTCAGCATCTAGCGAAATCCTGAAAAAAGATCAATTGATCCGGTTAGTACTTTAGGGGGTAAGTTTGGCTGTCTGTTATCCTGTTTTTGTTTTTTCTTAGAAGGAACAATTTTGCATGCTTCTGGTCTTTAGTTCCTTCTTTCTTCTGTCTATCTATCTATTGCTAGATGCCTCAATCCCGTTTGAGGTGTCCACAAACAAATCGCCTCCAAGTCGCCCTGTCCCCCGCCATTTCACTGCCCTGCTCCCAACTCGCACCCCCCTTTCTCATATACCTCTCCACCTCATCCCTCCATCTCATCCTTGGCCTCCCCCTCCCTCTTCCTCCCCTCCACCTCACTCACATACACTCTCTTCGTCAGTCTTTCACCCTCTATCCTCTCCACATGGCCAAACCACCTCAGTGTGTTCCTC
The DNA here is from genome assembly GCF_032717465.1 of Coenobita brevimanus. Taxonomy (NCBI): domain Eukaryota; kingdom Metazoa; phylum Arthropoda; class Malacostraca; order Decapoda; family Coenobitidae; genus Coenobita; species Coenobita brevimanus. The sequence goes on along the minus strand of NC_137053.1, from coordinate 32,131,101 downwards.
ATAACGCTTCCTATCACATCCACATCCACACCACAACGCTCCTTTATATCCTCATTCGTCAGCCTGTCTCTCCATGTGACTCCACAGACTCCTCTTAAATAACTCATTTCCACTGCTCTCACTCTTGACTTGTGTCCTTCCAACAACGTCCAAGCTCCACTTTCGTACGTTAGAGTTGGTATCTATCTGTCTATCTATCTATCTATTGCCAGACGCCTCAGTCCCGTTTGGGGTGGCCACAAACAAATCGCCTCCAAGTCGCCCTGTCCCCCGCCATTTCACTCCCCTGCTCCCAACTCACACCCCTCTCTCTCATATACCTCTCCACCCCATCTCTCCATCTCATCCTCGGCCTCCCCCTCCCTCTTTCCCCCTCCACCTCACTCACATACACTCTCTTCGTCAGTCTTTCACCCTCCATCCTCTCCACATGGCCAAACCACCTCAGTGTGTTCCTCATAACGCTTCCTATCACATCCACATCAACACCACAATGCTTCTTTATATCCTCATTCGTCAGCCTGTCTCTCCATGTGACTCAACAGGCTCCTCTTAAATAACTCATTTCCACTGCTCTCACTCTTGACTTGTGTCCTTCCAACAACGTCCAAGCTTCACTTCCGTACGTTAGAGTTGGTATCACAATACTGTCATGTAGTAACTTTTTCACTTCCATGCTCACTTCCCTGTTTCTTATCACTGCTTTCAAAGAACCAGCAACCTTTCTTCCCTGCTGTACTCTTTCAAGCACTTCACCCTCCAAACCTCCATCCTTACTCATCACACTACCCAAGTACTTAAACGTACTCACATTTTCCAATTCCTCACCATCCAACCTCGCTGTACATTCACTGACTTCACCTCTCTCAAAGAGCATCACTTTACTCTTCCCTACATTCACCTTTAGATTCCGTTTCTTACACACTCTCTCAAACTCATCCACCAAACCTTGCAGCTCCCCTTCGTCTTCACTCAACAACACAGTATCATCTGCAAACAACAGTACAGGGAGTTTCCAAACACTATCCTCTCTCACCAGGGCCACTCCAACATCCACTACCCTACCTTGTACCTCTTTTATTACCCCATCCATGTACAGATTGAACAACCATGGAGACATGACACATCCCTGTTTCAACCCAACTTTCAAAGAGAAAAATTCACTTAGTTCACCATCCACACGCACTGCAGCCTTCGCACCATCGTACATACTCTTCACAGCATTCAACAACTTCCCATCTACTCCATATATTCTTAACACTTTCCACAATCCTAGTCTATCCACCCTGTCATATGCTTTCTCCAAATCCATGAAAGCCGCATACAACTTCTTTCCCTTCTCTAGAAACTTTTCCACTAAAGATCTGAGAATGACTATCTGATCTACACAACCTCTTCCCTTCCTAAAGCCTCCCTGTTCTTCTCCAACTAATTTCTCTGTTCTTTCTCTAACTCTGTCAATAAGTATCCTACCATACACTTTTCCTATTATACTAAGAAGACAAATGCCCCTATGATTACCACACACTTCTTTTTCCCCTTTTCCTTTGTACAAGGGAATAATTATACCTGACTTCCAATCCTCCGGGACTCTACCTTCCTCCCAGGCCAATCTGCATATCTTCCACATCCATTCTACTACTATCTCTCCCCCATGCTTCAGCATTTCACCACACACTCCATCAATTCCTGGGGCTTTCCCTGATTTAACTTTCTTCATTGCTTCCACAACTTCTATCCTACTGATTTCTTCCTGTCTTCTCACCTCCCTCCTTCTCCCAGCCATTCCCCAGCCACTTATACTCACATTACTTCCATCCTCTACGTTCAACAATTACTTAAAGTGTTCTCTCCATCTGCTCACTTTTTCTCCCTTCTCCACTAGTAATCTACCATTTTTATCTTTCACTCCCCTGCTAACTTCACTTCCACCCTGTCTTACTCTTTTCACCTCTTTCCAGAACATTTTCTTACAGTCCCTCCACTTTACACTCAAATTCCTTCCAAATTCCTCATCCACTCTCTTCTTATTCTCTCTTACTAATCTTTTCACCTCTCTCTTACTTTCTACATATAACTCTCTCTTCCGCCTCTCAACTTCTTCCATTCCCCTATTTCTCATCCATTCATTGTATGCTTTCTTCTTTTGTGCCACAGCCCGTTTCACCTCTTCAGTCCACCACGCTGTTCCTTGCACCCCCCTCCGTCTTCTCTTCCTTCCACACACCACATCACATGCTGCACATATTTCTTCTGTAAATATTCTACACACACCTTCCACGTCCCCCATCTGCTCCAATTCTTATTTGCCCAATCGTTCCTCCACTTCTCTCTTATACTCTGCCTTTTTCTCATCCTCTTGTAACCTTTCCACTCTCCTTGCAACTACTCCTTCCTCTCGTCTTTCCCTTCTTCTATTCCTCCATCTTACTTGAACTTTAATTCTGGCCACCACCAAGTGGTGGTCAGAAAGTCCACTCCCCCAACCTCTATAAACTCTTGCATCCAATATACATCTTCGCATCCTTTCATCCACACACACATAATCAATCATTGCCTTCCTTTCACTCAGTTCACCACCCACCCTTCTCATCACTCGCCATGTATACCTGTGGATCATTTTATGCCTGAAGAGGGTATTGGCTATCACCAACCCCCTCCCAGCACAAATGTCCACTAACGCACTCCCATTCTCATCTATCTCAGCAGGCACACCCCACTCACCAACTATTCCATCCACCTTCACATTCCCAACTTTACCATTCATATCACCAATCAAAAACACTCTATCATTCCTTCCAAATTTTTCCATGCACACTTCTACATTTGTCCAGAACTCTTCTCTCACTCTTCTAGCATGATCTTGCGTTGGCGCATACACACACACAATCGCCCACATTTGTATTCCAACTTTCAACTTTACCCACACAATCCTTGATCCAACTGATCCATACTCTCTTATGCTCCTCTTCCATCTTTTACTCACAACTATACATACTCCTTCCTGTGCCCTCTCATTCTCACCTACTCCTGCACATATACCCCATCCATACTCCCATTCTCTCACACTTTCTCCTCTCTATTTTGTTTCAGTTATTCCACATACATCCACTTTTGCATCCTCAAGCACCTGGACAATCTCTCTCTCTTTCACCTCATCATTTGCTCCCCTTACATTCCAAGTTCCAATTGCAATGTCCTTTGTCCGGTCCTTGGTCGTCAACGTTTGGTCAGTCCTTGTCCGAGGCTTCTTGTTTGTTTTTTTAGTTAGTTGTTTTCCGGGGAGGGGCACTAACCCTCCGCCAACCCTTTTAGTCGCCTTTTACAACAAGCAGGGATACTGGGGGAGTATTCTTGAAAAACCCCCCTACCCCCAGGAGTTGGTATCACAGTAGTCACTCTAATATCCGGACGCCCAATAACTGAACATCCACACTACCCGGACCTAATCGTCCTGGGATCCAAAATTCCTAAAATGGTCCGGGGGGGGGGGGATTTTTTCCCGTCCGTAATTTGAACTTGCCGCGCGCACCGCGGGAGAGCATTGTTTTGGCGCATCATTCCTCCGACGTCCGATAGAGCGTCGCTGCATCCTCCCCACTTCCCGCCTGTCTCTCACCGCGAGTGTACGCTCCTCGTAATGGCTGCCCACGTGATCACTTTTGTGGTGGTGCCCTACTTGCTGCAGGGCCTCCTGCTGCTCTCGGGCCTCCTCTTAGTGTGTGTGATGATGGCCCCGCCACCTGAGAAAAGGAAGAGAGTGGTGTTGACTCTGGAGAAGAAGAGGGAGATATCGTAGAAATTGGATGCGGGTTGGTCTTCTTCCCGCATTGTTCACGAGTACAACCAGGCCCGGTCTACTGTGTTTGATATCAAGAGGTCCCGAGACAAACTCATGCAGTATATGGCTGACTTCTTGTCAAGAAGCAAACGCAACGTGGAAAGGAAGGTTATGTTTACCCCCAAGTTTTCAGAAATCGACCGATCCACGTTGATTTGGTATCGACAGCAACGTGCTGCTGGTGTGATGGTACATGGAACGGAGCTCAAGGCTGCTGCTGAGAAGTTCGCCAGGCTTCACGACGCCCTAGACTTCAAGGCATCCGAGGGTTGGCTCTTCGCGTTCAAGTTGCGACATGGCCTTACCAACCGTAAAGCACATGGCGAAGCATTGGACGCTAACGACGATGGAGTTGACGAGTTTCGGCACAAGGTGAAAGGCTTGATCGACAGGGAGAGCCTCACTCTTGGTCAAGTCTACAACGCTGACGAAACTGGCCTATTCTATCGCTCGCTGCCAACGAACACTCTAGCCGAGGAGACGGAGAAGCATGTACCTGGCCGCAAGCTTTCCAAGGAACAGATATCTGCTTTGTATTGTGCCAGTGCTAACGGCATGCACCGGCTTAAGCCCGTTGTTGTTGACCGTGCAAAGCAGCCCCCGTGCCTTCGTGGGGTGATGGATGTCCTTCCTGTCGCCTGTTACCATTCTTTGAAGGCATGGTTCACAGCTGTGATCTTCAAAGACTGGTTTCACCGTCACTTCGTCAAGGAGGTCATCCATTACCAGACGAAGACACTGGGAATCCCGCGCGACCAGGTAAAGGCTCTCCTTCTACTCGACAATGTACCTGCCCACCTGTGCGACAAGGACTTGGTTGCTGAAAATGACCGTATTAGGTGCATGTTTCTGCCACCTAATACGACTGCTCTCATTCAACCAATGGACCAAGGAGTGATCGTGGCAACAAAGCGCCTATACCGTCGGAAGTTCCTGGACGAGGTGATGGTTGTTCTCGAGGACGAGGACGAGCGCAGGGAGGGACGGGACACTCGAGGAAGCGGACTTTGGAAAACCTTCACCGCTACAACATCAAGTCTGCGCTGTACAACTGGGCTAGTGCATGGAAGGAAGTCCCTGTGAAAACTCTTGAAAATGGTTGGTCTCGTCTGCTTCTCGGAACGGATGTGGAGTACGATTTTCTAGGGTTTGATGTGGATGACTTCCAGGCACGGCTACGTACGCACGGCGACGATGTTGATGTGGACGATGTTCGTGAGTGGTTGGATGACGACAAGGGTGATCCTGGGTATCAGACGTTGTCTGATATCGAGATCGCGTCTTCGGTTGCTGGTGTCAGTACCAAACTTGAAGATTCCGACGCTGAAGGTGACGATGATGCGGACTCCTCTCAGCAGGACACTACTCCAGCCATCCCCAAGCTGAGTGCACTCCGGGAACATCTAGAGTTCGTCCTAGACTACCTGGAACACCCGGACTGCGACAGGGAGATGGGGCCCTTGGGACTCGTGGAGGAAGTTCGTGCTTTCAGGCAGCGCATCATCAGTCGTCAGAATTGTCGGTCATTGCGTCAGTCAACCATTGACAGTTTTTTCAGGCCCGTGACCCCCACTGTGCCCAGCCCTGGCTCCACTCCGTTGCCTCCCCAGGACAGGCCCTCATGCTCCAAGCCACAGCCCAGCACATCAGCCACGGTGGAGTCACCGCTCGACGTGAGTTTGCGGCTTTCTTCAGAGTCCTCTGCAGTGGGTACGCCATCACCACGACCCAGCGATGCACCCCTAGGTCGCCTGCCAGTGATACTCTCTGACTCTGACAGTGAATAAACAGCAAGAACTTCTCCACTAGACCGCACGGGAATTTTGAGTGTTGTGCAGTGAAAAGAACGGTGTGTTGTGTTAAGGATTTAAAGTTGTGAGAGAAAAGACTCAATAGAAAAAAAATGTAACGTTATTAGACTTGTTTGTTTTGCCTTTGGAAAATTTAAAAAAATTGGGAAAAGTTAAAGTGCAACACTAAGTTACAATGGAGCATTATTTGGACAAAAGTGAACACTGTGAAGAGAACGGACTTCTGTGTGTTATTGACTAAGTTCAGTGCAACACTTCAGGAACAGTGTACTGCAAGTGCTTCAGGAAATCCTTCTTACTGTCAGAGTCCGAGAGGAGGCGGTTATTCATCGAGGTGGCCAGAGACCTGCTGTAAGTAGCCAGAATGTTTCATACTGTACTTTTTTCCCTACTATACTTACCTCATTTCACTCTTTAATGTCCTTTATTGGTGTGAATAGGGTATTAGTAGCTATGCATGTGCAGAAGGAATGTGTTTTTCTGAGTTAGGCTAGGTTAGGGTCCATAAGTACCAGAATGTTTATTAATGTATGAACATACTTCTAAACCCTCATTTTATGTTTCTTTTGGATTTATTTCAGTCATTTATGTGCCTTATTGGTGTGATTTGGGTCTTAAATAGGTGCTATGCATGTCCAGAGGGAGTTGTATAGGTGTTTCTCTGAGTTAGGGTCCATAAGTACAAGTCCATAAGCTGGGGCCCAATATCCGGATAAAACCAATAACCGGACCTACCTATGGCTCTATTACGTCGGATATTGGAGTGATTACTACTGTCATGTAGGAACGTTTTCACTTCCATGATCACTTCCCTGTTTCTTATCATTGCTTTCAAAGAACTAGCAACCTTTCTTCCCTGCTGTATCCTTTCAAGCATTTCACACTCCAAATCTCCATCCTTGCTCATCCTTACTTCTTTCTTGTGTAAAAAAAAAAATAAATGAAAATAATAGAGTGCAGAAAGCAAGAAGTGTGAACGCTGGGAGTAGCGCTGCAAGAGGCAGACCAAAAAAGACCTAGGATGAGGTCATAGAGTGTGACCTTAATAATAAGGTACTGAATATGTAGGCTGCCAGAGATTGAGCAGCATGAAGAGTTGCCATTAGGTGACCAAGGCCAACACATGCAAGCATGTTGGAGCCTTTATAAACGAAATGAAGCAAAATGGAAATGGAGCTGCAGATGCTAACAATATTTTGTTATGTATTGAAAGAAGAAGTGAGAGGAATAAGTTAGATGGAAATGAGTAGAACCAAAAGCAGTCACATAGCTGTGTATGTATGGCAGTAAAGGAGACAGGCTGGCACCACAGAAGGAGCTACGTACACTAGAATATTTTGATATATATACAGGAAAGAAAAGGGAACTGTCCTTTGTTTTTCTTGATTTGGAGAAGGCCTTTGACAGTCCCTAGGAAGGTGGTGAAGTGGGCGATGCGAAAGCTTGGAATTGATGAGTGACCGGTTAAAGCAGTTATGGCCAGATATGTGGGTGCTTGCACACAGGAGAGAATGAATGGAAGTTTGAGCGATGAGTTTTCTGTGAATGTTGGCATGCATCAAGGGTCAGTCCTGAGCCCCTAATTGTTTCTCATGGTGCTTGAAGCTTTCTCGCATGACTTCAGAAATGGACTCTCATGGGAGATGTTTCATGCTGATGACTTAGTGTTGATTGCGGCAAATGAAATGGGGGTGGAGGAGTAATTTGGAAAAGGAGAGACAGAATGAGGCAGAAGGGTTTGAGAATAAATGCTGATAAAACAAGTGATGATATCTAGGACTGGTGGTAGTACTGTCAAAGCAGTAGGAGCGTGGCCATGCACAGTTTGCCATAGGGGTGTTGGAAGTAATTTCATCTTGTGCAGTATTTGTAATGAGAGGTGCATAAGAGTTAGACAGTGAAATAATGTTGATTTTGTGTGTGTTTCATGTTAGGGAGAGCATGTAGAAATTGTTAGGCTTGAGCTTTCTGGAGAGTCTCTTGAGTGTGTGGAAAAGTTTTGTTATTTGGGGGACATGTTTTATTCTGGAGGTGGGCCAGAGCTGCGTCTGTTGCTTGGTTATGAAATGGTTGGAGGAAGTGCAGGGAGCTGTCACCTTTCATGACATTTTTGTATGTTTGTATGTTTTGTAGGAGTGTAATGGTGTATAGTAGTGAGCCCTGGGGAGTCATGGAAGAAAAATATTTGTAGGCTCAGACATACAGAAACGACAGTGGTTAGGTGGATGTGTAATGCATCCTTGAATGCAGGACCTGGAGGGGCTGTGATTATGTGTGAAGAATTGAGGGGAAGGATGGGACTGGAATGTGTAAGTGGAGTGATGAAGAGGGGTAGGTTGAGATAGTTTGGGCATGTTCGGAAGATAGAGGATGACAATTGGGTGCAGAAGGTGAGATTTATGAATGTCAGGGGTAGCGTTGCAACAGGCAGACTGAAAAAAAAACTGGGATAAGGTAATAGAGTGTGGCCTCAAGGATACGGAACTTAATAAAGAGGGTGCCAGAGATCAAGCGACATGGAGGGCTACAATTAGGTGACCAAGGCTGATGCATGCGGACTTATTGGAGCCTTTATAAATGATATGATAAAAGTGAAAGTGAGATGTATAAGTTAGGTGGACATGAATAGAACCTGAGGTAGTTACCTAGCTATATATGTACGGTATGAAAGAAGACAGGCTGGCACTGACTGGTACATATTTATGTAAATGTTTTGTTATTTTCCACAGAAGGAACTACAGACATTAGGAATATTTTGCTATTTATTAAAAATGAAAGTGAGATACTTAAGTTAGAAGAAAGTGGGGAGAACTGAAAGCAGTCAACTAGCTACATATGTACAGTAACAAAGAGGACAGGCTGGCACCATCTGGTGCATATTTACATAAATGTTTTATAATTTTCCACAGAAGGAGCTACAGACATTAAGGCCCAAATGCCAGAACATGGCTTGAGCAAGACTTGGAAGTCAGGCTTAGGATGATCCCAAGCCCAGGCCCATGGCTTATTCAAGTCAAGCTCAGCCAGCTTTAACTGGCCATGTGCTGAATCGAGGCTCAGGTCTGACTTCACAATGTCAGGTTAAAGTTGTGGACTTGAGGCAAATGTTTGACTATTTTCAGAACAGCCAATCACAGCACAGACTTTTAAAATTTGGGCAAATGTTTGACTATTTTCAGAACAGCCAATCACAGCACAGACTTTTAAAATTAAAATTAGCTGTGATTCCGTTTGTATTGTACAAATGCTAGTAGTGATGGACAATGTATATAGGAAGTGTATAATACATCCTACATTGTTATTGCAGTACGAGCTATAATACAGTACCCTCACGTCCAAGACGGGTTTGTCCAAGACATTTCACATCCAAGACGGAGACCATAAATAATAATCCAGTATATTGCTGTAATACGGTTGCAAATGTCGAATACGGAACCAATGGTTCATAATGGCCCAAGTCCGAGGAGAATACAGCTGTGACGATCTCACCTGGTCCAACACGGTTCTCGCGCCCAGGAGAGTGACGTGGTTGTGATGTTGTCCAATAAAATATTGGCATCTTGTCACGTGATGAGCAGTCAGGGCTTGCTTTTCTCTCCACTCTCCCTCACAAGAGCGTCGTGGACATACTAACCACATGTTGCACTCAAGCGTTTGCTCCCTGGTTATTGCCTCTCCTTATGTAACCATGCCTAGGAAACCATCTGCTAACCCCTTGAAGTGCTGCCAACTGCCTCAGGCTACTAAGCTGGAGATAATTGAGCTACTAAGCTGAAGTTAACAAGCTCAGGAACACACTTTCAAGGTGAGGAAATTTGTTTTGGTGCCAAAATAAGTCTAAGTTGGTGTTTTTAGGGGCACTTTTTGAAGATTTTGTGACAATATTAATTTTTTCCATAAGGTCTTGTCATGGTCCAAGACGTTTCTTGTCTAAGACGGGACCCTCAGGTGACAATATTACCGTCTTGGACGCCAGGGTACTGTACATGGAATAAAAACTGCAAAACAGAACCTACATTGTAATGAGTTGAATAGGCTGTGAAAAGGGTTCATCGTATACTGTACAAACATGCATATCCTATGTATCATTTTGTAAGTGGTGATGAAGCACAAAAAAATGTTTACCATATGATATTTTATGTTCTTCACAACATGAACTTTACTAAACAAAATGAAATCTGTAAACTAAATATCAGGTGCAGTTCTGTAGGATATAATTATAGTAGTTGTATAGTTGTAATTGCATATGCAGTATACTATCAGGTCAATTATACACATCTAAGAGCGAGGCCTCGGTGCTCTCTCATTGCTGTGGGTCTAAAAGGTGTGAGAGCATCATATTTGGTGATGTTTCCTTTTGGATTCCCACACCCCATCCCATTGCAGTGGGGGCGACAGTGAATTTAAGCTAATGTGGCCACGATGGTTGACAAATATATGCAGAATGACAGATTGCAGTATGGTATCAGGTTGATTTAACACCTCTCAGAATGAGACCTCGGTGCTGCCTCATCCCTGGGGTCTAAAATGTAAGAGCATCACATTAGATGATTTAGATGATGTTTCCTTTTGGATCATTTAGTGTGATATTCCCACACTTTTTAGACCCTCAGTGGCAAGGCAGCACCAAGGCCTCACTCTTAAGAGGTATTTAATCAACCTGATATATATTGCAAACTGTCATTCTGCATGTAATTGTCAACTATCGTGGCTGGATTAACTCAAATTCACTGTTGCCTGTTGCCACCACTGCAATGGGTCGAGGTGTGGGAATCCAAAAGGAAACATCACCTTATGTGATGCTCTCACACATTTTAGACCTGTAACAGTGTTGTGGCACTTTGGCCACACTGTTCGAGGTGTTTAATCGGCCTGATGGTATATTGCAAACTGTCATTCTGCATGGAGTTTATGTATATTGACATATGCTTTACAGGTTGGCTTGGTTGATGAAGAAAACGATAGATTCTGGGATGACTTGATGTGTGTGGCTGGTGGTATGGCAAGATGATGAGATTGTAGTTTTGGGGGGGGATTTAGATGGCCATGTGAGTGAAGCAGCCCAAGGATATGAAGAGGGAACACAGGGTATGTGCATATGGTAAAAGGAATGTGGAATGGGAAAGTATACTCAAATCTGGGGAGGTAATGAACATGATCATGTGCAACACGCGTTTTGGGAAAAGAGATAGTAGACTGATTACATGTGAGTTTGGGGGTAACAGTAGCCTGACTGACTACAGTATTTCCTGGTTGAGAGGACTGATAGAAGGTTGGTGAAGTATATTAAAGTTACTGAGAGTGAAGAATGTATGCAGCAATGCACATTGTTTATATGTGATGTGGTGCTGAAGGAGCGTGTGGTGAAGAAGAGAGCCTACGCACCCTGGAGGAATGTGTGGAAATAGAAGAAACAGACAGTATGGGATGCCTTCTGTAGCAAGATGAGTAGAGTGGTGGCTGAACAAGAAACTGTTGACAAAATTGTTAGTGAGCAGTATGGAGCTCTCAGAAATATCTCTTGAGAGTTACTGATTCAATGTGTGAATGGACAAGGGGCCTTCCAGGACAAGGTAATATAATGGTAGGATTAGGGTGTAGAAGCTGCAGTTAAGGAGAAAAGAAGACTTTTCCAGGAATAGAAGAAGGGTGGTAACACAGAAGGATACTTGGCTGTCAAGCTTAGGGCCAGAAATGAGGTATACAGGGCAAAATCTGAGTCTCAGACTTTTAGTGATTAACCTAAATAGTGCCAAAAGGAAGAACGTATTTTTTGTGGCAAGTCAGATGAAGGGGAAAAACAGGGATATGATAGGTGAGCAATGTGTGAAGAATGATGGAGGAAAGGTAATGGTGGACAGTGAGGCTAGTAAAGATGCCTGGAGAGAGCATTAAAACTGATTGGTGAATGATGAGATTGACTGAAACAGGGAAGGTTTGGAGTCAACAGATCCAGTGTTTGGCCCTTGGCCTTTGATGCTGTCTTTGTGAGCAGAGCAGTAGGCAGGTGCATCCAGAACTGCATGTTTGGTAAGGCAGTGGGATTGTCTGGGTTAACTGCTAAAATGTTAAAGGCCACAGAAGATATAGGAGTGGCTTTAGTTTCTGAGTTGATAAATTTAATTATGAATGTATTGTGGTAGCTGGGGGTGGCCGTCATCCACTCAGTTCAGGGATGCCTTATGGTCTCTACACTGAGTGACAAGCCAGATGGTTTCCTGTACCCAGGAAACCATTTGGGTGGTAACCACTGGGTGGTAACCATATAACCAGGGTTTTTGGCCAGGTTAAGTGTCCCCCAAATGGCCTTATTTTAAATCACTTAATCATGGCAAATGTGTCAGAGAGCCTTGGAGGGACCAATACCTGCCCAGGGCCCCAATCAAATGGGCAGATTTGCATGACCATGTGGAATGTGAGAGGTGCAAATGAGAGCAAGAGGGTGGAAGTGGTGAACGTGTTTAAGAGTGCGAGTGGCATTGTGTGAAACAAAGATGAAAGGGTGTGTAGTTGAGGAGTGTAAGGGTGTAAAATATGTAAGATCAGGCATGAAAGGGCGAGGAGTATGCATGGAAGGAGTTGCTTTGTTGATGAATGAGGTGTGGCAGAGTGGAATGAGAGATTACAAATCTGTCGGCTCAAGATGTATGTATGTCAAGTTCAAGTTTGAGAAGGTGAAAGTGGCAGTGATTGTAGCGTATGCACTGTGTGAGGACAGGAGTGAGAGAAAGAAAGACAGGTATTGGGATGAGCTGGATGAAGCAGTAGGAGAAATGCCCAGGAGCTATAAAGTGATTGTAATGGGCAGTATGAATAGAAGAGTAGGCACTGGTCCTTGGGATGACATAATGAGTTGTAAAGGAGTACCAGGAGAAAATGATAATGGGACGCAACTGAAGGATATGTGTCAGGAAAGGAGATTCTGTATTTGTAACTTGTATTTCAGACACAAAGACGTATTTAACCCGTAGATTGTGAGCCACAGCTCAGGCTGGGTAGTGTCACGTTGCGAGCCACAGCTCGGGCTGTGCTGGCCGTGCATCACCGATAACTACTCCACCTCTACTCAAACTTGCGCATGGTGCAATGCAAAGACAAAGAGAGAGAGAGATTTTGTTCTTTTCACCAGATGATGCCCTGGATGTTTATCTTCAAGTTTATAACAAACAAAAACATTTTTTTTTTTTTTAATTCATTTTTCACTACTCCCCCACATAAACTTATGCATGACCCTACGCAAAGACGAAGAGAGAGATTTTTTTTTTTTTTACCAGATGATGCCCTGGATGTTTATCTTCAAGTTTATAGTAAACAAAAATTAAAAGAAAAACTTTTTTTCTTCATTTTTTGTGCACCACAGGGTGGGATAAAAAAAGGTAATTGCACAATCCACGGGTTAAATATACATGGTGTAGAGGGAACGGGGGTTGTGTTGAAAGGAGCCTGATTGATTACTTGCTCATAGAGAGGTCAGTGCTGGGAATGGTTGCTGATGTGATGAGAGGGCGATGTGGAGGTCTGTTAGATCATATGATTGTGGTATGCAATATCAAGCTGAGAGGAGTGAGGTGGACCAGGAGAGAGAGGGGCAGTCAGGAAGAAAGACTGAAAGTCGAGAAGCTGAGGATCGAAGAAATGGTAGATGAATACAGGACCAAAGTAGGGAAGGAGTTAGAATCAGTGAACTGGAATGAAATGGATCTGGACAGCCTGTGGAGTGCATATAGGTATTGCTTAGGTGAGTGTGGTGTGGCAAGATTAACAGCAAAGAAGAAAGGTATGGCATGGTGGGATAGAGGTTAAGAGAGCAGTGGAGGAAAAGAGGAAGAAGTGGCTAGAGTGGTTACAGGACAGGGGTTCAATTGAAATAAGGATTGAATATATTCAGAACAAAAAGCACATAAAGAGACTAGTGAAGAAGAAAAAGAAGAAGGTAAATGATGACCTAGGGAGAAAAATGAATGAAAATTACTCAGAAAATAGGAAGTTACTGAGGAAAGAAGTGTGGTAATGTAGAAGTGACAGTGGAAAGAAATGTGAAAGTGTGAAGGATGTAAATAGTAGATTATTAACCCATGGGGATGAAGTAAGGACCAGATGGAAAGAATACAGTATTTGAAAGTCTGATGAATGGGAATAGAGAGAGCAGAGCCAGTGTAAACATGTTTGGTTCTTGGGGTGTGCAGAGAAGGAATGCAGTGCCAAGAAACATTATCCTCGCACAGGTGAAGAACCTGTGAAGTGGCTGAAAAATGGGAAAGCAGTTGGGGATGATGAGGTGTATGCAGAGGTGATTCAGTGTAATGGAGACGGCAGATTGAAGTACTTGTTAAAGATGTGTAAGGCATGGATGAGTGAAACTGTGCCACAGAGTGAAAGAAGGCTGTGATTGTACCGCTGTACAAAAATAACGGTGAGTGAAGTGAGTACGGGAATTATCGTGGCATAAGTGTATTGAGTGTGTTAGGGAAGGTATATGAAAGAGTTATTATAGAAAAAGTAAGAGAGTTATCAGAAGTCCTAGTGAGTGATAAACAGGGTGGCTTTAGGAGTGGGAGAGGATGCGTGGATCAAATGTTTGCAGTAAGACAGATAGTGGAAAAAGCTTGAGAGAAGGACTATAAGGTGTTTATGGCATTTCTGGATCTGGAAAAAGCATACAACAAAGAAGACAGAGAAGGATTGTGGAAGGTTTTGCACATGTACAGTGTAGCTGGTAAGCTGCTAGATGCTGTTAAGAGTTTTTATGACAGTAGTGGAGCATGTGTAAGGGTAAATGGACATCTAAGTGAATGGTTCATGATTGGTGTGGGCATGCAACAAGGTTGTGTGATGTCCCCATGGTTGTTAAATGTATATATGGATGGGGTGATGAAAGAAATGAAAACACGAGTATTGGAGAGAGAGATGGCATTGGTCATGAATGGTGATGGATGGAATATCTCAGATTTGTTGTATGCTGATGATTCAATGTTGCATGCAAATACTGGACATAAACTTGGTAGACTAGTGCAGAGTTTTGTTAATGTCTGTGAATGTCATGCCTTTAATGTAAATGTAGAAAAGAGTAAAGTGATGGTTATTGAGCGAGAGGGTGACTCCCAGTGCGATGATACAGTGAATGGAGAGACTGGAATTGGTGAAAGTTCAATTACCTGGGTACAGTGATAGAAAAGAGATGAAAATGTGATAAAGAAGTGGAAAGTAGAGTGACACAAGGAAGGAAAGCAGCTGGTATAGTGAAGGCCTTGATAAGAAGCAGAGGCTTGAATGTTGCAGCTGTTAGTGCCAGCTTTAACATATGGATGTTAGACTTTGGTGTGGCATGAAAATGAAAAGTCAAGAGTGAGAGCGGTGGAGATGAGACTGTTGAGGAATGTATGTGGAGTACAGAGAGTGGATAGGA
Source organism: Coenobita brevimanus (assembly GCF_032717465.1). Classification (NCBI taxonomy): domain Eukaryota; kingdom Metazoa; phylum Arthropoda; class Malacostraca; order Decapoda; family Coenobitidae; genus Coenobita; species Coenobita brevimanus. Next base: position 32,116,043 of record NC_137053.1, on the reverse strand, counting down.
TACGAAATAATGTGATTCGTGAAAGATGTGGAGTGAGGACATCTGTGGACACCAGAATTGAAGAGAGTGTACTGAGACGGTATGGTCATGGTCATGGATAACAACAGAGTGGTGAAAAAGGTATATCTGAGCGAGTTTTAAGGAGGGAAGCGGTGAGGTAGACCAAGGAGAAGGTGGAAGGATATGGTGGATGAGCGTGTGAGATAGAGAGGTATGGAAGTCATTGAGGCTTGGGGACTGACAAGAGATCGAGCTGCATGGGTGAAAATTATGAGAAGTGCATGATCAGGGATTTGTCACCCCTTTTTAGTGTGACAGCGTCTGAATGTGGTGAATGTTTTTGGCGTCAGATAGAGCCAGAATGTGGTGAATGTTTCTGGCATATCAGATAGAGCCAGGATTCTGGGGGCTTGAATGATCAGTGAATGGAAGCATGACCCATTGGACTGGGCAAACCTGGGCTGTCTGGACGTTGCTACTCCTCACCTTGCCGTAGGGTGGGAAAGGAGGTCCAGATGATGATGACGATGATGATGATAAGTTGTGTGGCTTGGAGTGTTAAGTATGAGGTCAGCTTGAGATGTAACTGTCAGTTAAGAATGATGGGTGGGGGGTGTGTGGGTAGGGGTATGGGGGAGGGTTTGGAGCTGGGTAGAGGCAGGTGGAGCTCATTTCATCCCCCCCTCCCTTTTTCCTTGTGTATATAGGGGTAGGAAAGGGACACCGTGAGCAGAAATTATTGATTGTGAGTGTACATGATCATTAAATTAATACTTAAAATGATATGAGTTATTGTTTTACCCACGAGTAATGTGTAGAAGTGTAGATGAATAGTTGCAGGCAGGTACATCCAAGTCCAAGAGCAAGTTCAAGCCAGATAAATCCTTAGATAAAGCCAAAAGCCCAGAAAAACTAGGAAAAAGCCCAGAAAAATTGGAAACATTTCACCTTGGAACTTTTGGAGTATTGGGACATTCGGATTATTGGTAGTCAGATTGGAGGACTTTAACTGTAACCAATTTATGGCACCTGGTGGTCTAGTGGGTAATTATGGCACTCCAGTCGGATTGAGCAAGTGAAAGTTTATATCCAAGTGGTGGTTGGGGTTCATTGCTCATGTAATGCCACTTAAGGATGGGTGAGGCTAGTCACTTTCATCTTAAATATCAGGACCAACTTTCCTAGCCCTGGTTGCCTGTGCTTCTCATGGGGCAACATATGATTAAATGATGAATGATGAATGAAATTATTATTGTTAAGTAATCTCTCTATTATCCAACATAAGAAAGCCATCAGTACATCCGGATACGGATGAAATGGATATGGAGCAATATCTTACTTATCAGTACCCTACCCATAACCAATGTATATGTACAGTACCCCTCCTAATTGTGGCAGTGTTCTTCGGTCTTTCAGCTAATTAGACATCAAAACACATCTAATATAATCGTATCATCTAATCATATTTAATATAATACTAGACTCCAAGAAAACAATCTGTAAACAATAAAAATAAAATAAAAATCCACTGTACTTACCACCCAGTGAATGGCAGACACCCATTGTAACCGGCTAGCCTCCAGCTGGTGTTGTTTTAACCTCTAAAAGATGGGCATTGGAATGTTTTGACATATGCTCAGGAGGGACATAATCGGCAGGTGCATATATGGTGGGGGATTTGTGGGAGGGAGGTGTGGGGGGTGTGGGGAAGTGGGGTGGTGCGGGGATGGGGACAGGGTGCTTTGGAGAGGTGGGGGGTGGGGGTGGCAAGTGGGGGGTAGGGAGGGGGGTGGGAGAAAAGGGTGGGGATGACAGTGGGGGTTGGAGGGGTGGGGTGGTTTGGGGGTGTGGGCATTTGCAGGGTGGGGGTGTGGAGGTTTGGGGGGTAGGGGGATTGAGGGTTGGGGGTTGGAGTGGAGAAGGGTTGGGGGTGGTGGGGGTAGGGGGTGGGCAGTAGGGGGTGGTGGGTGGTGGGGTGATGGTATGGTTAGTGGGGGGTAGTGGGGGAGTGGTTGGGGGATTGGGGGTTGTGGGGGGCATGGGGGATGGGGGTGGGGGTGGGGAGGTTAGGGATGGTGGGAGGATGTGAGTTAGGGGTGGTAGGAGGCAGTGGGGGGTATTGGGGGAACGGTGGGGGGAGTTGGGGGCAGTGGGGGGTTAGGGTGGGGTGGTTGGGGGAGGGCAGGGGGTCAGGGTGGGGGTGGGTGGCAGGTGGTGTGTGGGTGTGGTAGTAGGAAGCTGGGGTGGGCCAGGTGGGTATGGGGGAGTGGGGGGGCGTGACTGCATGTGGACACCATCTTTTTGGCCCCAGTACACATGGACAGTATATGCGGACAATTGTCTTTTTGGCCCTGGTACCCTTGGACAACATATGTGGACACCCGTCTTTTTGGCCCTAGTACCCATGGACAGCATATGCAGACACTCGTCTGTTTGGCCCTGGTACCCTTGGACAGCATATGTGGACACTCGTCTTTTTGGCCCTAGTACCCATGGACAGCATATGCGGACACCCGTCTTTTTGGCCCTGGTACCCTTGGACAGCATGTGCGGACACCCATCTTTTTGGCCCTAGTACCCTTGGACATCATATGCGGACACCCGTCTTTTTGGCCCTGGTACCCTTGGACAGCATATGCGGACACCCGTCTTTTAGGGGTTAACAAACGTCAAGCACCTCCTCCTCTTCCTCCTACATCCGCTGGAGCTAGGTGATGAGTGGGGACATGTGGCAAGGTGATGCAGGCCTACTTACCTCAGGAGACACTGGAGACAGCTGCAAGCTCACATCTAACGGCAACTCATCGGCTGTCGATGTGCTCGGATGTGGGTCTGAAAGTGCAGACTGGGGATGAGGTGGTGGTGGTGGGGAAAATGGCCTTGCACACGTGGGGGTGGCAGGCTTGGAAAAGGAGCTGATCTTGGTCTGATGATAAGTGTGACGATTCTGACGGAGGATGACAGCATCCCTGACTGCCTGCAGATCCATTGCCAGCTTCAGTGGTACCAACTCCCTGTCACAGTATGGGTGCTTGGCATATTCGAGCATCTGCTCTATGCCAACACATAGTGCACCAAGACGAAGGAGTGATGGAGTGGCAGGGTGCTCAGAGTCAGGGTCCTCGTCGCTGTCCTCTGTTGGCCCTGCAGAGACGGCAGTGGTGATCTCCTCATCAAACAATGTCTGATAACCAGGATCACAGCCATCACTGTCCAGCCACTCCCTGACATCACCTCACTTGCTGTACATAGGCGAAGGTGGAAGTTGTCTACGTCAAATCTCTCAGAGTCATGGTAGGCCACACATCCCTGAAGGAGACAAGACCAACCACTTTCAGGGGTTTTGGTGGAGTCTTCCTTCCAAGCATTCTCCCAGTTGAAAATGCAGACTTGATATTGTAATAACGAAAGCATTACAATGTCAAGACGGTGGCAGAATCGGTAGAGAGGCGGCCTGCAGTCTTAATGGACCCAGGTTCGAATTCCGGCTGGGTCAGGGAACAGTTTAAGGATTTGAATTTCTTAAAAAGCAGATTTTTCTGATCTACCAGACGACCCGCCGACATGTCATAAAAGTACCCCTGCTAATACCAATACATCAGTCCTGTATGAATCAGCCCTAGCATGTAGTCAATATGGATGGTGGGTGTTAGTTTCAAAATGGTGACATGTGGAGATGCAGGAGGACTACTGGGCTGCAAGGAGGACTACTGGTACTTGGGAATGGGCCCTGAAGCCTTTGCCCAGAGTCAGGCACTTTGAAAAAAAAAGAAAGAAAAAAAAAAAAAGTGCGCTTCCCACATTTTGACCCCTTGCTTGTCCTCTAGCACCACCATCACCTCATCAAGGAACCTTTCATGGTGCAGTCTCTTGGCTGCCACAATAACATCTTGGTCCATTGGTTGAATGGGAGCAGTCATATTAGGTGGCAGAATCATGCACCTGATATGACCGTTATCAGTAACCAATTCCTTCTTGAACAGATGCACAGAGGCTTTGTTGAGAATCAGAAGTGCCTTCTCCTGGTCGTGAGGGATACTAAGTTCCTCCCCTCCGTTTGATAATGAAAAAACTCCTTGACAAAGTGTCTGTGGAACCAATCTCTGAAAATCTTACAGGTAAACCAGACCTTCACAGAATGGTACCACACAGCAGGCAGGCTATCCATCAACCCACGGGGATGATGTGGCTGTTTTGCACGTCCAGCAATAACGGGCTGGGGTTGGTGCATCCCATTAGCATTAGTGCAACACAAAATCAAGACACACTGTTTGGACAACTTCCAACCAGGCACAGTCTTCTCCCTCTCATTTGCCTGGGTTTTGGTGGGCAAGGAGCAGTAGAAGAGGCCAGTTTCATCAGCATTGTACACTTGACCGAGAGCTTGGCCCTTGTCCTCGATCAGGCGCTGCACTTTCTGGCGAAATGGCTCGACATCCTTCACTATTGTGTGCAAAGCTTTGCCATGTGTCGTACCACCATTAACCCGCCCCGTCCCGTCGACGTATGGGTACGTTGCAACATTTTGCATTTGCCAGTCCCGACAACGTACTGGTACTTTGTGCAATTGCAAGTCCCTAATTTGCACAGTTTTCAATTTTCGCGCGTGATTTTTCGTACGTATACACAGGACACCTTCCTCTATTCCTCTACAAGATGCCAAGCAGGTACAATGCCTTACACCGCATAACCTCCCCCCCCCCCATTGTTTCGGCAATTCACCTGTTACCAGTGACCTGGCCAATAAAGACATTCAGGGCCAGAGTGATTCCCCAATCGAAGACAATGTGGAGGACAAAGTTTACATAGCATTAGAGGAAGAAACAGTCAGAAATGATGATCAAGTAATGTGGCAAAAGAAGGTCAGGAATGATGATGAGCTAGTGAGTGAAACAATGCTTATAATGCCTATATTACTGTTTGAAAACCAATATACTCTCGTACTACATATAAATTCGTACCAAATAAATAAATAAATACCGTTTATGAGTGGTGTGGAATAGTTATCCTCCCATAGAACTCGTTTTCTTTGCAGCCAGCCTGATAGAAAACCCTGTAAGGTAAGGAGGTACTCCTACCTGTATCGAGTATTTTAAACCTCAGGTGAGCGATTTCTCTATGAATTTTCGATGTTTCTCACCAAAAGCGGAGGTTTTAGCCAAAAAAAAAAATTTTCCAAAAATGCTTGGGACTGGGGGGTGTCGGAGGTGCGAAAGTGCTCGGGACGTGACGGGTTAAGTCCATTTCGAAGTTTGAGCCAAAAGAGCCAACCTTCAGATGCCTTGAAATTATGCATGTTGTGTAGGCGTGCAAACATCTCGGCTGCTGTCTTTAGTTCGGTCCCACATACAGGCATGCCGGCGCCCTTTTGTTGGTGTAACTAAACCAAAGTTTACTGATCGATGGTGACATGGCAGGGCTGAGACATCACCTTCCTGTTGCCCTTCCAAGTGGCACCACCATTGTCATGTCCATACTGAGTCAGCTTGGCCTGTGATTTCTTGATATGAGACAAGGTTGAACGGGCCAGATCATATTCCTGCAGAAAGCGTGAAGTGGTTCAGCCTGCGTCAACCTTGCTCAGTATCTCACACTTCTTTTCCATAGTCAAAACCTTTCTCTTCACAACTCGGGTTGTGGTTGGGCCATCATCACACACATGAGAATGCCACAGAGGAAAATCAAGGCCTGAAGAAGGTAGGGAACCACCACAGATGCAGCAGTGGAACCACTCATGGTTTCAACTTGACTGAGCATGTCCACACTGGTGAGAGAGGCAGGAAGTGAGGTGCGGTACTGCCATATGAACACAGTGCTGCCATGTCTCTACCCACACTTGGCTATGAGGATACAAGTACTGTAAAAAGTGCCAAACTGACCTATGAGAGCAAGGGTCAGTTTTGCTCAGCTAGGCAAATGTTGCCATGTGGCAGCAACACTGGATCCCTGTACATCAACGGTTCTCAAACTTTTTAGTGTGTGACTCTATTTGAAATATTCAAGACTTCACAACCCACAAGGTAAAAAAATCAGAGAGAGAGAGAGAGAGAGAGAGTAACTGGTACATAGCCTATCGTAATTATTATGAACATGCCAATAGTGTAAGAAGGAGAATTACAATTTCTATTAAGTAAATAAAATACATTGAAAGCATTAGGCTTATTCTATGACCCTGCGACCTATCAAAATTCCTCTTGCGACCCAAAGTTTGAGAATAACTGCTGTACATCTTGGTCTCAGAGAGCGTCTGAGTAATCCAGCTGGCCAGGCGACTTTGACCATTTGGTAGGGAGGCAGACGGCCACGTGTACCTAGGAGTGTTTGAGTCATTCGGACGGCCGAGGGACTGTGACTGTTTGGTGAGGAGGCAGACGGCCATTTTTGCTCAGCTTGTGGGTTAGGATCTGTATTACTCATGCGTGGCCGGTAGCGTCCAAATGATCTGGGTGGCCAGGGGACTTTGGCCGTTTGGTGAAGAGGCAGACAGCCATTTTTGCTGAGCTGGTGGGTTAGGGTGTCAAATACTTGTTTGCGGCCAGTAGTGTCCGAATTGCCTGGGCGACTGGGAGACTTTGACCATTTGGTGAGGAGGCGGATGGTCATTTTTGCTGAGATGGTGGGTTAGGGTCTGTTACCCGCGCTTGGCCAGAGAGGTCGGCCAGTCATCAAACCAATTTTTTTGAATTTGTAGGCCACCCAACCGGTGATGCCTGAAATTTTATGTTCATATACAGACAAAAAAAAAAAAAAAAAAAAAAATCGGATATGGAAATACAGTAATAGAGCCAAGGCCTGACATTTAGGTACGGAGCATGTCTGGATACAGCGCATCGAGATAATTGGATGATTACTTATTATTTAATTATTATTAGTAGTAGTAGTAGAGAAATTGAGGAGATGGAAGGAGCACTTTGAGGATTTGTTGAATGTAGAGAGTGAGAGCAGTGTGAGTATAAGTGGTTGGGGAATGGCTGGGAGAAGAAGAGATGAGAGGAGGGAGGAAGAGATCAGTGGGTCGGAAGTAGTGGAAGCGATGAAGAAGATTAAGCTGGGAAAGGCCCCAGGAATTGATGGAGTGTGTGGTGAAATGCTTAGGTATGGGGGTGAGATTGTTGTGGAGTGGATATGGAAGTTGTGTAGATTGGCTTGGGAAGAGGGAAGGGGTCCAGAGGACTGGAAATCAGGTATAATTGTTCCTCTGTACAAAGGAAATGGGGAGAGAGAAGTATGTGGTAACCATAGGGGTATTTGCCTTCTTAGTGTGACTGGTAAAATATATGGTAGAATACTCATTGATAGGGTTAGGCATATGACAGAGGAGCTAGTTGGAGAAGAACAAGGGGGATTTAGGAAGGGAAAAGGGTGTGTAGATCAGATATTTGTTCTAAGATGTTTAGTGGAGAAGTATCTAGAGAAGGGAAGGAAAGTGTATGCTGCCTTCATGGACTTGGAGAAAGCTTATGACAGAAGAGATAGGCAAGGTATGTGGAAGATATTAAGAATATATGGAGTGGAGGGGAAATTGTTGAGTGCTGTGAAGAGTATGTACGAGGGAGCTAGGGCTACGGTGCGAGTGGATGGTGAGCTGAGTGAGTTCTTTGATCTCAATGTGGGACTGAAACAGGGGTGTGTGATGTCTCCATGGCTGTTTAATATATATATGGATGGGGTTGTAAAGGAGGTGCAAGGTAGGGCAGTGGATGTGGGGGTGGCCCTAATGAATGAGGGTGAGATTTGGAAGCTTCCGGTGTTGCTGTTTGCTGATGATACAGTATTGTTGAGTGAAGATGAATGGGAGTTGCAAGGTTTGGTGAATGAATCTGGGACAGTGTGTAGGAGGAGGAAGCTGAAAGTTAATGTAAACAAAAGTAAAGTTATGGTGTTTGAGAGGAATGAAGTCACAGAGTGTGCAGTGAGGTTGGATGGTGAGGATATGGAGAATGTGAGTGCATTCAAGTACTTGGGTAGTGTGATGAGTAAGGATGGAACTTTGGGGGATGAATTACGTGAAAGGGTACAGCAGGGAAGAAAGGTTGTTGGTACACTGAAAGCAGTGATGAGAAATAGGGAGGTGAGTATGGAAGTTAGGAAGTCACTGCATGATGGTATTGTGATCCCTACCCTGACGTATGGAAGCGAGGCATGGACCTTGCAAGAGGGGAACAAGTCAAGAGTGAGAGCAGTGGAAATGAGTTACTTGAGAGGAGCATGTGGAGTGACGTGGAGGGACAGGTTGACGAATGAAGAAGTGAAGGAACGCTGTGGGGTAGATGTGGATGTGGTTGAAAAGATTAGGAGAAATACACTGAGGTGGTTTGGACATGTGGAGAGAATGGAGAATGAAAGACTGACTAAGAGGGTGTATGTAGGTGAGGTGGAGGGAGGGAGAGGGAGGGGTAGACCGAGGATGAGGTGGAGGGATGGAGTTGAGAGGTATATGAGGGAGAGGGGGGTGAGTTGGGGGGAGGGGAGTCAAATGGTGGGTGACAAAGTGACTTGGAGGCATTTTGTCTGCGGCCACCCTTTGCGGGATTAGGACGTGGGGCTATAGATAGATAGATAGATAGATTATTATTAGTAGTAGTATTGTTTCTATTAGTATTATGTGGTTCTGAATGAGGTAAGGCAATACAGTTTTTTATACACTCCTTACCAGAGAAGTGGAAGAAGACATTGATTGTACTCTCATACAAAAATGATTGGAATGAGTACAAAAATTATACAGTATGTCTTTTGAGTGCTGACAAAGTATATGGAAGAATTATCATAAATAAAGTAAGGAATATATCAGAAGGGCTAACAAGTGATGATCAGCGTTGATTTAGAAGTGCTAGGGGATGTGTGGATTGAATATTTCCAATGAGACAGATAGTGGAGAAAGTATGAAAAAGAGACTTTAAGGTATATAACAGAGTGTTGACAGACACTTTGTAAGGATGGCCTTGGTGTGCTGATAAGCCTCAACAAATAAAATCCTTCATAATTTCCAAAGACAGGGATATTGAATCTTCATAAGTATGTAGCTTTAATTCTCATGTTTCTTTATACCTAAAGCATCCCCTAAAGTAGCTAAAACATGATGCAAACACACTAAAATGTAATTGACAACCCCCCAATTTCTCTTTATTCTTTTTTTTTTTTTTTTCTTAAACCTCTCTAGCACTAAAATGGCAAAGCCAGTCAACATGGTTTTTTCACAGAGGGGTTTCGGCCTTTGCTGGGCTCAGTGCATGGTAGATAATAGGTCAGATATTACGGTCTGATCTGATTTAGACCAAACTTGGTTGAAGGGTAGAGGGGTAGTGAAGGGTGAAATGATTCAGTTTTGAGAAGCTGGTCAGAATTAAAGGCCTTATAACAAGATTAAATTTTCAGTCTGAGAACTCAGAAGTTTTGATTCAGATTGAAATAAATTGGTGGAACAGTTTAAGGTCAGCCAAAGACTATATTATTCTATTTTAAGAACAGTAGGTTCAAGGTCAAGGTTACAGGGAAAAGTCAGCTTAAACACTTAATCCAGTTTGGACCAAATTAAAAGGAGGAGTTAATCATCATGCACGGAGGAAGTATTTCAGGTTTGAGAAGAGTTAATTGTCATGCATGGAGGAAGTATTTCAGGTTTGAGAAGAGTTAATCGTCATGCATGGAGGAAGTATTTCAGGTTTGAGAAGAGTTAATTGTCATGCATAGAGGAAGTATTTCAGGTTTGAGAAGAGTTAATCATCATGCATGGAGGAATTATTTAAGGTTTGAGAACAATCAGTCAAAGGTCAGGATTACAAAACAAGGTCAAAAGCTCTGTTATAGTCTGTCTATCTACCTATTGCTGGACGCCTCAGTCCCGCACGGGGTGGCCACAAACATATCGCCTCCACGTCCAGTGGCACAGCCGGGGGGGGGGGGCACCGGGCCCGGGCCCCCCCCTTAGCTCTCTGGATCCTTTTAAAAATTTATGTATATTTATTTCAATAACAGCAAAACATGAAAAATTGGCAAGTACAAACAAAGACTCAGAGTGTGTATTGATGTTTCGCCTTGTGGCTTCCACAGGCTCAGAATACAATTACTGAATATACACCACATTTCCTGTATATACAGCAAAAGGCAGTGGGGATGTGAGGGGTGAGGTATTGGCTAGGGGTGGTAAGGGGGATAGGTAGGGTAAGGAAGGTGAGGTCCAGGGGAAAGGGATTACAAATCACGGCACAAAGACGGAGAGAAACAAGGGACAGGTGAAGTGGGAAGTCCTTAGAGAGCGAGAAGGAATGTTGGGTAAGGAAATAGAGGTCACATGGGGAAAGTGATTGACAATCCCAGCTCAGGTGTGTGTGTGTGTGTGTGTGTGTGTGTGTGTGTGTGTGTGTGTGTGTGTGTGTGTGTGTGTGTGTGTGTGTGTAGACTTAAAAAGACGCAAATGTCTGGAGGAAGCTGTTAAAGTATGTTCCAATACCATTGAACAGAACAGCAGATCTTATCACCTATCGGATCCTGTGGCCAAATATATTGTCAATAGAATAGCTCCCCCCCCCCCCCCCAAACTCAAAACATCATCCCTCCTGCCTTCCTATCCATCCCCATCCCCTCGCTTCACCCAGCTTCTTGCCCACATACACAACATTTGCACACACACACACACACACACACACACACACACACACACACACACACACAAAAGGAAGAGATAGAAAAACTAGGAAGGGAGGCCAATAAGAAAGACACAACCATCAGTGAACTAACAGTGGAATTGAGTACGCTTAGGAAGAAAGTGAGTGAAATGGCAAGTACAGTAGTCAATCACGAGAGTGTTATGGAAGAGTTAAAAAATGACACAGAGACAATTAGGCAAGCAAGCAGTCTTATGGACCAGGGCAGTGATATTGAGGAGAAGGTAACACAGGTGAATGAAGCTGTGCAAAGCTACAAAAATGATGTAGAAACCACGTATGCTGAAATGGTGAAAGTAAAGAAAGACTTAGAAACAATGGTGGAGGAAAAAAGCATTAAAAAGGAAGTGAAAAGAATAATCCAAAACAATCCAAAGTTAGTCAGAGATTCAGTAGAGATAAACAAATCTATAGTAATCACTGGTATAGAAGAGGAAGAAATAAAAAACAAGATCACAAGAGACAAAAAGGAGATGGCAAATGTAATGAGCTTACTGAAAAGTATCAGAGGAAATCTGTAGTAAAGACATAGAGGAACACAAGAGGTTAGGGAAATACGAGAAAAGCAAGACAATACCTCCAAAGGTGACTTTCCAGAGTGTAAACACTGTGGAAGAGATACTAAAAAATGCAAAGAATCTTATGGATCAAGAGGAGTTCAAAAATGTATGGATAAAAAGATGCCTAACACAAGAGGAACTGGAATTACTGAAAGAGAAAAGGGAGGAAGCAAAAACAAAAAATGAGGGAAGATCAGAAGAGGAGAAGAAGAAATTTTTTTACAAAGTAATAGGATTGCAGGTACAAAAGTGGTACACAAACAGGATGGAAGAAAAAGGAGGAAGGTAGTAGAACCATGTCATGACAAGTATATAAACAAAATGATAAAGTTGATGTACTCAAATGTGCATGGAATGGTATCTAAATTACTAGAGATGAATGATTATGTCAGAGAAAATGAACCACAAATAATATGCCTAACTGAAACAAAATTAACACCAAGGATATCCAATGACATACTAAACTTAGAGGAATACAATATATGGAGAAGAGACAGAAATTTAAAAAAAGGAGGAGGAATTATAATATTAACTAAGAAAAATCTAAAAGTCAAGGAAATAAAACTAGATATACCATTACAAGTAGTACTGATTGCAGTAGAGATCAACACATCTGAAGGTAAAGTAATTGTAGCCAGTTTGTACATGCCACCCAGATCAAACACATGGGAAAGAGACGAATATGAGGACCTGGCAGAGAGTACAATTCAGAGTATAAGATCATTACTACATAAAATGGAAGAGAAATTGGAAAGAATTATACTAACTGGGGATTTCAATACAAATATAATTTGGAATACTCTAGATATAATTAGCCAAGAAAGCTGTTGGGACCAAAAGCTCCTGGATCTCGTACAAGAGTTTTTCCTAATGCAACATGTGAGGGAAACCACCAGAAAAAGAGGACTTGATGTACCTTGAGTGCTAGATCTAATATTTACTAGGCAAGAAAATGACATTGACAGTTTAATATATCACCCTCCACTCGGCAAAAGCGATCATGCAGTACTAAATTATAACTTCAGGATAGCATATGACATAGTAAACAGCAATGACAGTTACAAAAAGAGCCTAAACTATAAAAAGGAAAATTATCAAGACCTAAATAAGTATTTCTTAGAAGTTGATTGGGAAAATGAGCTTAGAGGACAAGATTTAAATGCTGTATATAAAAAATTCTGTGAATTTCATGAAATAGGAGTTCAGAAGTACATCCCATAGCACAAAGAAGCAGATAAGAAAATACAGAAATGGTTCAATACAGAATGTAAAAAATCAAAAGAAAGAAGAGATTTGTTGTGGAATAGATAAAGAAGACACAATAGTGAAAGGGCATATAATAATTACAAACAGGCAAGAAACAACTATACAAGAATAAGGAGGGAAGCCCAAAAACAGTTTGAGGAGGATATAATAAATAAAAGTAGTGATCAACCAAAGCTGTTTTACAGCTATATCAGAAGCAAAACCAAAGTAAAAGATATAATACAATCCATTACGGACGAGGGAATCACTTATACACTAGAGAAAGATATCTGTGAAGCACTAAATAAGAATTTCCAATTAGTTTTTACAGAAGAAAAAATTTTTGAGAGGGACTATGTGGAACACGCATGTCCACACATACTACCAGATATACAAATAGCAGAAAAAGTAATACAGGAGGAGTTAAGTAGATTAGACAGAGGAAAAGCAAGTGGTCCTGATGAAATTTCATGTTGGGTATTACGAGAATGTGCAAAGGAGTTAATTAAACCATTATTTTTAATTTTCAAGAAATCCTTGAGTCAAGGTAAACTACCTGATATTTGGAAAAAAGCAAATATTGTCCCCTTTTTCAAGAAAGGTAATAGACAAAATCCACTCAACTACCGACCAGTATCACTGACCAGTGTTGTAAGCAAGGTATTAGAAAAGCTTATAAGAAAAGCTTGGGTAAATCATCTAGAAGAACACAGTATGATAACAGAAAGACAGTTTGGTTTCAGAAAAGGAATATCATGTGTTACTAATCTGTTGAGCTACTATGACAGAGTAACAGACACAATACAGGAAAGGGAAGGATGGGTGGACAGTATCTATTTAGATTTCAAGAAAGCTTTTGACACAGAACCACACGAAAGACTCTTATGGAAACTGTACCATCAAGGAGGAATTCGAGGCAAACTGTTTTGTTGGATGCAAGACTTTCTCATAAAAAGAGAAATGAGGACAGTACTAAGAGGAAACTACTCATCATGGAAAGAAGTGACTAGTGGAGTACCACAGGGTTCAGTGCTGGCACCAATCATGTTTTTAGTGTATATAAATGATATAAACAGTAACACTGGAAATGAGAGCTATCTGAATATGTTTGCAGATGATGCAAAAATACAAAGGAGAATTACTAACACAGACTCTTGTAAAGAGCTACAAGAAGAATTAAATAAACTTCATGAATGGAGTAGTACATGGCAAATGGAATTCAATGTGGACAAGTGTCATGTAATCAAGTTTGGTAAAAGTGGAAAAAGACCTGATTGGGATTATAAGTTAGGAAATAAAACCCTGTACACATCAGAAAGAGAGAAAGACCTAGGTGTGATTATCGATAACAGACTATCTCCGGCTGACCACATGAGCAAGAAGGTACGGAACATGTATACACTGCTTGGAAATATGAGAATAGCATTCACATACATAAATGAAGACATGCTAAGAAGGATAATAACATCATTCATTAGACCAACCCTGGAATATGCATCAGTAGTCTGGAGTCCTCATCTCAAAAAGCATATAGAGAAGATTGAAAAAGTTCAAAGGGCCGCTACAAGATGAATACCAAGCTTAAGGGACCTAAGCCACGAAGAAAGACTAAATAAACTGAATCTACCAACACTACAGGAGAGAAGGAAAAGAGGTGACATGATAATGCTATATAAGTGCATATCAGGGAAGGAGAAAATAGACATAAATGATTACTTAACATATGGAGAAGCATCAGTAAGAGGACACTGCAAAAAACTACATAAGAAGAGAGGTGATAAAGACGTAAGGAAATTCAGTTTCCCAAACAGAGCAATTGATCAATGGAATGCACTACCAAATGAAATAGTGTGTGCCAAAACAATTCACAAATTTAAGGATATGTACGATAAATATGGTTTAAGACACGGGACAGTACGAGCTTGACTCATTCCTGTAAAGATACAATTAGGTAAGAACAATTAGATAAGAACACACACACACAGGAGTCAAAGGAGGCAGACGTCCGACATCGGCGCTCTGTACCGAACCAACACGGCCAGTGGCATTACCTAAATTAGTATCTTTATATGAGTCAGGCTCTGTACCAGGTTAGACTAAATAATTTTTCATTATTAAGAGAAAAAAAAAAAAAAAGTTTAAACAAGACTTGTTCAAACAGAAAAGAGAACCAAGACGAAAGAATGCGCTCAGTCAGCTGAGGTTTGTTTAGACTACAGCAGCACGGGGAATGTAAGTACATACTCTGTAGTTTTAGTATTGCAAAATGGATACATACTTTGGTAAAGCAAATTTGGAAAAGAAAAGGGATAAAGGTAGAAAGCAAAATGATGATTTCTACCAAGAACTGGTTGAAGTGGAGACTCATAATAGACTGGTTGAACGTGTACACAAACTAGAAATGGCTTTCAAAAATGAAATTGATGAAATAAAGAAGCAGATGCACTTGCAAAAGGAAGAAATAGAAAAACTAGGAAGGGAGGCCAACAAGAAAGACACAACCATCAGTGAACTAACAGTGGAATTGAGTACACTTAGGAAGAAAATGAGTGAAATGGCAAGTACAGTAGTCAATCACGAGAGTGTTATGGAAGAGTTCAAAAATGACAGAGACAATTAGGTAAGTACGCAGTCTGATAGACCAGAGCAGTGATATTGAGGAGAAGATAACATAGGTGAATGAAGCTGTGCAAAGCTACAAAAATGATGTGGAAACCACCTATGCTGAAATGGTGAAAGTAAAGAAAGACTTAGAAACAAGGGTGGAGGAAAAAAGCATTAAACAGGAAGTGAAAAGAATAATCCAAAACAATCCAAAGTTAGTCAGAGATTCAGTAGATATAAACAAATCTATAGTAATCATTGGTATAGAAGAGGAAGAAGTAAAAAACAAGATCACAAGAGACAAAAAGGAGATGGCAAATGTAATGAGCTTACTGAAAGATGTATCAGGGGAAATCTGTAGTAAAGACATAGAGGAACACAAAAGGTTAGGGAAATACGAGAAAAGCAGGACAAGACCTCTAAAGGTGACTTTCCAGAGTGTAAACACTGGAGAAGATACATGGCAAATGGAATTCAATGTGGACAAGTGTCATGTAATCAAGTTTGGTAAAAGTGGAAAAAGACCTGATTGGGATTATAAGTTAGGAAATAAAACCCTATACACATCAGAAAGAGAGAAGGACCTAGGTGTAATTATCAATAACAGACTGTCTCCGGCTGGCCACATGAGCGAGAAGGTACGGAACATGTATACACTGCTTGCAAATATGAGAATAGCATTCACATACATAAATGAAGACATGCTAAGAAGGATAATAACATCATTCATTAGACCAACCCTGGAATATGCATCAGTAGTCTGGACTCCTCATCTCAAAAGACACATAGACAAGATTGAAAAAGTTCAAAGGGCCACTACAAGATTGATACCAAGCTTAAGGGACCTAAGCTACGAAGAAAGACTAAATAAACTGAATCTACCAACACTACAGGAGAGAAGGAAAAGAGGTGAATGATAATGCTATATAAGTGCATATCAAGGAAGGAGAAAATAGACGTAAATGATTACTTAACATAAGGAGAAGCAACAGCAAGAGAACACTGCAAAAAACTACATAAGAAGAGAGGTGATAAAGACGTAAGGAAATTCAGTTTCCCAAACAGAGCAATTGATCAATGGAATGCACTACCGAATGAAATAGTGTGTGCCAAAACAATTCACAAATTTAAGGATATGTATGATAAATATGATTTAAGACACGGGACAGTACGAGCTTGACTCATTCCAGTAAAGATAGAATTAGGTAAGAACAATTAGGTAATAACACACACACCTGAGCTGGAATCGGCAATCCCTTTCCCATTGTGACCTCTATTTCCTTACCGAACATTCCTTCCCTCTCCCTAAGGACTTCCCACTTCACCTGTCCCTTGTTTCTCTTCGTCTTTGTGCCGTGATTAGAAATCTGAACAGAATAGGGTTGAGACTGAATGGCTTGTTGTTTGTTACTTTGTTAAAATGTTAAATATAAACAAACAAGTTTGTTTAAATAACTGACGACCTACCAAATAATCTATCATTCTATTTATCTATATCTATCTATCTATCTCTATCTATCAATCTATCTGTCTATCTATCTATCTATATATATATATATATATATATATATACAGTATACAACTTAGAAGTATAAAACTTATATGTAAACTTCAGGAAACTGGCAAATCCCCCCCCCCCCCCTTAGAAAATTCCTGGGTGCGCCCCTGTCCACATCGCCCTGTCCCCTGCCATTTCACTGCCCTGCTCCCAACTCACACCCCCCTCTCTCATATACCTCTCTGTTATAAACTAGGTGTAAGGTGTGGATGTCATGCTGTCTCAGTGTTGCCTCTTGTTATTATCTCCAAAAGATTTTATTCATCTTCAGAGACTTTTTGAATAGGAATGGGTTAGTCAGTACTTTCATTAACCCCTTCAGTGCTACAATACTCACCTTGACCCTTTCACTCACGGTAAGTTTCAGTAAGTTTTCTGGCTCACAATTTTATTCCACTCTTCCTCTCTGCCAGCCCCCATGCACACCTACGAAAACATGTATTCTCGCCTTATTTTTGCCACTTAAACATATATATATATATATATATATATATATATATATATATATATATATATTTAGATATATATAGAGTAATCCCTGTACTTTCCGGACACCCACTTTCCGGACACCCCACTTACTGGACATTGTGTGCCTGGACCTTCGGAACCCAAAAATGACCAAAAAAAGAAAAAAAATCCCTCCAAAAATCCAAATTTTTTCCCATCCGTAATTTGAAATTGCCACGTGGTGCCGAACAGCTGTTTTTTTTTTTTTTTTTTTTTTTTTCCCCCACCCCGACTCTGGACAAAGGCTTCAGGGCCTATATCTTGGGGGCAGTAGCCTATCCCAAGGCCCAGTAGTCCTACACCTCCACATGTCACCACTTCGGTGCTGACACCCACTGTCCATATTGAATACATGCTAGGGCTGTCTCATACAGGACTGGTGTATTGGTATTAGCGGGGGTATTTTTATGACACGTCGGTGGGTCATCTGGTAGATCAGGAAAGTCTGCATTTTATGAAATTCAAATCCTTAAACTGTTCCCTGCCCCAGCCGGGATTCGAACCTGGGTCTATCAGAACCGCAGGCCGCCTCTCTACTGATTCAGCCACCGCCTCCCTGTTACACCATGGACCCTTCACCCCTTCCTTCCTCCCTCCTCCCCTGTCAGGGTTACCATTTGGTATTTTTCATTACCAAATGTGGGCCAATTTGGTAATGAAAAATTCGTTTGGTAATGAATCAGAAGAATGCATTACCAAACGGATTTTTCATATGTATGAGGATACACAGGATGGAGGTGGTAGATTGTTTTCTCTCTCTGATTAATCTGCTAGCCTATATAGCGTGAAAATAATCAACATGCTGTTAATTATAAGAAGAGTGGTAAGCTGGTGGGCTAGGGGTCCCATTGTTTTCTCTCTCTGATTAATCTGCTAGCCTATATAGCGTGAAAATAATCAACATGCTGTTAATTATAAGAAGAGTGGTAAGCTGGTGGGCTAGGGGTCCCAGATCCATTGCCTGGACCTGGGATTGTGCAGTGAGTGGGACCTGTGCTGTGTCTGTCCCCATTTATTAATACTGAAGATGACAATACAACAAAAAAGGGTTCAAAGCAAGCCTGAGGACAGTAAATCACCCATGGGGATGAGGGTGGGTTCATGGAATGTGGGAAGTTTGAGGGGAAGAGCAGGGGAAGTCATTGAGGCATTCAGTAGGAGGTGGGTGGATGTGGCGTGTTTGCAGGAAGTCTGGTACAGGGGTGGATCAGCCAGAAAGATTGTTGGGAAGGACTGTTGCTATAAGTTGTTTTGGCAGGGGGGGACAGACGGATATGGAGGTGTTGGTGTGATGGTTGCGGAGAAATGGGTGGAATATGTTATGAATGTTTTGAGAGTAAGCGATAGGATATTGGTAGTGAAAATTCTGTTGGGAAGAAAGATAGCTGTGATTATATCGGCATATGCTCCACAGGCAGGATTGGATGAATCAGAGAAAGATAGATTTTGGGATGATTTAATACGTGTAGTGGGTGGTATGCGGGATGATGAGATAGTGATTTTGGGAGGGGACTTAAATGGTCATGTAGGTGAAGCAGCCCAAGGTTATGAAGGAGTGCATGGGGGATGTGCATATGGTCTAAGGAATGCAGAAGGGGAAAGGATACTCGAGTTTGGGGAGGCAACGGACATGATTGTGTGCAACACATATTTTAGGAAAAGAGACAGTAGGTTAATTACGTATGAGTCTGGGGGAAATAGCAGTCAGATAGATTATTTTCTGGTTAGGAGGGCCGATAGGAGGTTAGTGAGGGATGTTAAAGTTATAGGAAGTGAGGAGTGTGTACAGCAGCACAAACTATTGATTTGTGATATGGTGCTTAAAGAACAAGTGGTGAAAAAGAGGACTTATGTACCTAGGAGGAAAATTTGGAAGCTGAAAAACCAAGTAGTAAGGGATGCCTTCTATAGCGAGTTGAGGAGAGTGGTAGCTGAACAGGGAGCTGTAGACAGAGGCGTTAATGAACAGTACAGAGCCCTCAAGAACAATTTCTTGAGAGTTACTGATGTAACATGCAGCTGGACAAGAGGACCACCAAGACACAAAGTAACTTGGTGGTGGGATGAGGGTGTAGAAGCTGCAATTAAGGAGAAAAGAAGACTTTTCCGGGAATGGAAGAAGGGTGGTAGCAAAGAGGAATATTTGGCTGCCAAGCATAGGGCTAGGAGAGAGGTATACAGGGCAAAGTCTGAGTCACAGAGACAATTACTTGATAACCTAAATCATGGGGAAAGGAAAAATATATTTAGGGTGGCAGGTCAGGTGAAGAGGGATAATTGGGATATCATAGGTGAGCAGTGTGTGAAGAATGATGAAGGAAGGGTAGTGGTGAACAGTGAGGATATTAAAGATGCATGGAGAGAGCATTATAACCGGTTGTTGAATGAGGAGTTTGACTGGGACAGGGAAGGTTTGGAGCCAGCAGATCCAGTGTCTGGCCCTTGGCCTTTGATTGATAGTGCTACTGTGAGTGAGGCAATAGGCAGGATGAGGGTGGGGAAGGCAGCAGGTGTGTCTGGGTTGACTGCCGAAATGTTGAAGGCCTCAGGCGATATAGGGGTGAGTTTAGTCACTGACCTGATAAATAGGATTATTTATGAGTGTGTTGTCCCAGATGATTGGCTGAAGAGTGTAATTGTAAATGTGTATAAAGGGAAGGGTGATGCCCTGGAAAGAGGAAATTATAGAGGTATAAAGCTTTTAGGTTAGATAATGAAGGTAATGGAGAGAGTTTTAGAAGGTATGATTAGAGAAAGAGTGAATATTGATGAGATGCAGTTTGGGTTTATGCCAGGTAGGGGGACCACTGATGCCATATTCATTGTTCGACAGCTTCAGGAAAAATATATTGGTAGGAGAAGAGATCTTTATTTTGTTTTTGTTGATTTGGAAAAGGCCTTTGACAGAGTCCCTAGAGAGGTGGTGAAGTGGGCAATGAGAAAGCTTGGCTTGGAGGAGTGGCTGGTTAGGGTGGTTATGGCCATGTATGTGGGTGCTCACACCCAGGTGAGAGTGAATGGAGATTTGAGTGATGAGTTTTCCGTGAATGTTGGTGTGCATCAGGGGTCAGTCTTGAGTCCCATGTTGTTTATCATGGTACTTGAAGCCCTTTCACGTGACTTTAGAAACGAACTCCCGTGGGAGTTGTTGTTTGCTGATGATTTGGTGTTGATTGCAGAGAATGAAAGGGAGGCGGAGGAAAGGTTTAGGAAGTGGAGAGATGGTATGGGGCAAAATGGTTTAAGGGTAAATGCAGATAAAACAAAAGTGATGATATCTAGGGTTGGTGGCGGTACTGTCAAAGACAAGGGAGAGTGGCCATGTGCAGTTTGCTACAAGGGCGTGGGAAGTAATTCCATCTTGTGCGGTGTGTGTGATAAATGGGTGCATAAGAGATGTAGTGGTATCAGAGGTAGACTGCAAGATAATGCTGATTTTATGTGTACGGCGTGCCGGGGTGAGCAGGTGGAGATCGTCAGACGTGAAAGGATTGAGCTTGCTGGTGAATCTCTTGAGTGTGTGGAAGAGTTTTGTTATTTGGGAGACATATTGTGTGATGGAGGTGGGGCTGGAGCTAGCTCTGTGGCCAGGGTGAGAAGTGGTTGGAAGAAGTTCAGGGAGCTCTTGCCTCTCCTGACATTGAGAGGGCTCTCCCTACGTGCTAAGGGGTCTTTGTATGCAGCATGTGTTAGGAGTGTGATGCTGTATGGCAGTGAGACCTGGGCAGTGAAGGAGGAAGACATTTTCCGGCTCAGACGTACAGAAATGACAATGATTAGGTGGATGTGCGGTGCGTCCCTGCGTCCAAGGCCTGGAGGGGCTGGGTTTACAATGGAAGAGTTGAGAGGTAGGATGGGACTGGAGTGTATTGGTGTTGTGATGAGGAGGGGTAGATTGAGGTGGTTTGGGCATGTGGAGAGGATGGGGGATAATAATTGGGTGAGGCAGATGAGAAGTGTTAATATTGGGGGTGGGGTTATGAGGGGTAGACCGAGAATGACATAGGACAAGGTCATTAAGTGTGACCTTAAGGTTAAGGGACTGAACAAGGAGGCTGCAATGGATCGTGCAGCATGGAGAGCCGCCATTAGGTGACCAAGGCCGACACATGCAAGCATGTTGGAGCCTTTAAAAACGAAACGAGTGATTACATGAATTTCCACCTGTACATATAATTAGTGAAGAATAAATGCTAGCTTTACGAATTTGGTAATGAATAGTTAAATTTGGTAATGAAAACTGAGGAGTTTGGTAATGTGGCCGTTGTGATCTGGAAACTCTGTTACCCCATCATCAACAGTCACAGCCTAACTCTGATCGAGATCAGATGCTTATCGTAATGGAAGCCACATGTGCTCGTTTTTTGTGAATAGACAGTGAATTAACTGCAATACCTCGCAACTAGACCACACGGGAATTTACAGTGTTGTGCAGTGTTAAGAAATTAGAATTTAGAGCGCAAAGGATTAACTGTGGATTGCAAACTGGCGGTTGAAACCAGTCCAGGAGCCAGGGACTTGTTGTAAGTACCCAGAATGTTTAATGTTGTATAAACTCACCTCTAAAACCTCATTCTCTGGTTCTTTTGCATTTATTTCAGTCTTTTATGTGTGATTTGGGTCTTAAATAGGTGCTATGCATGTCCAGTAGGGAGTTGTATAAGTGTTTTTCTGAGTCAGGGTAGGTTAGGGTCCATAAGTACAAGTCCAGGGGGCTGGGGCCCACTTTCTGGACATGCTTTTGGCCCTATTACATTGGAAAGTGGAGGGATTACCCTCGCATCCAGCATGGTAATATTGTCATGCATGGGTCACGTGTTGGACCAAAAACGTGTTGGACTAACAATAAAGCTTATGGGGAAAAATGAATTATGTCATCAGCCCTCGGAAAAGTCACCCTAAATACCTACCATATACCTATACATATATTGGTACTATTGTAATTATAATAAATGGTACTGTGCTATGAATGATAACTAACCTTTTAGGATAGTGTTGGTGGGCTTGCTGGGAATGGAAGGAGGTATCCAAGGCTGTAGTTAGTCCTACTGGGTCCCCGGAGGATGGCTGCTGGCGTCACTAGCGGGTAATGGCTGTTGCTCCTCCTCAACCTCCCTCATAAATCCTTCGAAATCAAACCTCCCTCATAAATCCTTCGAAATCACACTCAGAATCACTATCTTCGTCCACAGCCATGGAAGGTTCTGCTTCTGCCTGTCCTAGCACTGTAATCCTCAGGAAAGTGCATGCTTCTCACACTGTTGCCAGAGCCCCGTCTCGTGACTGTGGAAAGTGATCGCTGTCGCTGACTCGGTAGAGAATAAGGAGAAGCAACTTTGTTTATAAACTGGTACGCACGCCGATGAGAAGGGTTTCAAAATGATTGATATTTATCCTAAAATATTAATATATATTCAGTGTCAGGCTATATGTTCAATGCTGTAGTATGATATATTCTCTGTCAAGTCGCCTGGGTTTTGGTCACACTGTTTTCCCCGTCGTATGTCGGCAGGAATCCATCCAGATGAATTCCAATTGCCCGTGGTATTGTCGGCAATTTTACCACGTTACCGTTCCGATTTACCATCGTATCCTCAGCAAACCTGGTATGAAGTGCCGTGTGATAGCCTTCGCCTTCCAGGATCTTGTCTTAAGTTTTTTATTATGATCACGTTGGCGTCATTCATGTCGTAGGCCTTGGCAGTGTCAACTTTCATCTCCCCTTTCTTCTTCCTCTCGATGCTTTCTAGCTTGGTGACCTAAGGGAGGTGCCGACGCTTCTTGGGGTTCTCAGAAGGCTTCCTAGTCATCGTGAGCAGGGTAAAATGCAGTAACAAGGGCAGAAAATGCAGCAAGAAAAAAGCACCTTCCAATGCAATTATGCAACTGAGTGGCTCTGTGGCTGGAGAAATGTAAACAAAACATAACGTGACACCAGAGGCGTTTTTAATTGGGCGGCATCATGATCACGTCACGATAGCGGGCGGGGAAGGCTACTTGATCAGAAGTTTTTCATTGGCTATCATCATCATGGGAATGTCCAGTATGGCCGTGTTGGACCGGGGGTGATCGTGCTAGAGTGAACTCTGCGGATTTGGCCCACTTCTTGGAGCTCTGTGCGTGTTATGCTAACACACTCGTGTTGCAGTAATTAAATCGTATTAAATAATACTAATTAATTGCTCACCGTGCTGGACTCAAATCATGCTGGACTAACGCGTGCTGGACGCGAGGGTACTGTATACATATACTGTATACTGTAAATATATATATATATATATATATATATATATATATATATAGTATATATATATATATATATATATATATATATATATATATATATATATACAGTATATATATATATATATATATATATATATATATATATATATATATATATATACAGTATATATATATATATATATATATATATATATATATATATATATATATATACAGTATATATATATATATATATATATATATATATATATATATATATATATATATATACAGTATATATATATAAGCAAAGACTTCACTTCACCGTGAAGATATGTATGCAAACTAACCACAGGAGAAATGAATGGAGCAACAGTGAGTACTTTTATATATTACATCTTCAGACAGAGTGAGACAGAAACGTAGAGGGTAGAGGTCTTTTATGCACACCTGCAGCAGGTAGTGGCACACAGAACAATGGATGACCTGAATTTTTACCTGTGGCTTACCTTAGGGTCACCTGCAGCAGGGAGTGGAATACAACAAAGGATGACCTGATTCTAAAAATGCACGTGAGAAAGGAGGAGAGAGTAGGAGGGGAGGAAAGGGGAGTGGGAGGGAGGGGGAAGGGGAGAGGCAGGAGGGAGGAAGGGATAAATACTGCTGCTTAACTTAAGACCTAGAGGATTAATGCTTGGTGTGTCCCACACAGGTGTGACTACACCACCAGGAGATGACAGGAACAATCACATGTTAGTCTGGGGGATACTGCTTTAAAATTAATTCAGTTAACAGTTTATGACACTTAAAATGACCATAGCTCATGTTTACATTCTATTCATACGTGCCAGAAATTAGGCAAGATTCTATTACATTTCTTTCATCTAAGCTTTTTGATCTTGCTAGAATCTTGGAGCCTGTCCAGTCAATATGGTGATCACTGGATGCTTTGTGCTGAAATAAACCACTACTCTGTTGGGCTGTCCTTACACTGTATTTATGTTGTGAGATTCTAGTTTCCAAATCTTTTCCAGATTGTCCTATGTAAAATTTTTTACAGCTTTTTCACGGGATTTTGTAAACAACGTCTGAATTACTGAAAGGGCTGTTCTTGATGAGGGTGTTTTTGATGGTGTTCTCATATTTGAATACTACTTGTACATTGGGTTTCCTCAGTATGTGAACAACATCAAGAAAATTTTCATGGGAGGGGAGGACAAGCGTTCTTTGAATGTTCTGGCACTCAGGCTTATTAGTTTTCCCTTCAAGGAATCGTTTCTTGGCTGTATTGTGGCACTGAGTTAGTATGCTTTGTGGATATTTTAGCTTCTTTCCAATACTCTGAATCATATTTAGTTCATCATCTAAAAATTCTGTGTCTGTAATTCTATACTGTATGCTCTTAGGTACATGGATATGAACACAGATCTTTTTACATTAATATGATGGTTTGAATAGTAATGAACATATGACATAATATTTGTAGGTTTTCTGTATACCTTAGTCTTCAACACATTTTGGTCCCTGATAACTTTTACATCCAAAAATGGCAATTCATTATCCATTTCCATCTCATGAGTAAATTTAATCGAAGGAACTAGCGAATTTAATTGCAGGAGAAATTCATCAATGGGATGACTGTTAGGCCAGAAGCACAGGATATCATCAACATATCGGAGCCAAACTATGTTTTGCTCTCCAAGTGGCTTGTAACACTGTTGTTCCCTGTTGTAGGCACTATCTCTGATTCATTTGTACAAAACAATGAGGATTTGGTAAGAAAGTTAAAATCTCTAAATGGTCAGCTTTGATGTTAAATCATTATTCACAAATGTCCCTGTTGATGATGTTTTAACTTTCCTGCCAAGCATTCTGGGTAGTTACACTGATGGCATTCCCTCTGAAAACATTATCAAACTAATTAAATTGTGCATTGTGAACTCTTCTTTTACCTTTGAAGGTAAATTTTACACAGAAAAATTTGGTATGGCCTTGGGTAATCCCCTCTCCCCAGTTCTGGCAAATATTTATGTGGAGTACTTTGAGAAACATTTACTGACCTCCATAAAGGAGCAAAACATAGTTTGGCTCCGATACGTTGATGATATCCTGTGTTTCTGGCCTAACAGTCTTCCCATTGATGAATTTCTCCTGCAATTAAATTCGTTAGTTCCATCGATTAAATTTACTCATGAGATGGGCCAAGATGTTTTGAAGACTAAGATATACAGAAAACTTACAAATATTATGTCATATGTTCATTACTATTCTATCTATCTATCTATCTATAGCCCAACGCCCTAATCCCGCAAGGGGTGGCCGCAGACAAAACGCCTCCAAGTCGCTCTGTCACCCACCATTTGACTACCCTCTCCCCAACTCACCCCCCCCTCCCTCATATACCTCTCAACTCCATCCCTCCACCTCATCCTCGGTCTGCCTCTCCCTCTCCCTCCCTCCACCTCACCTACATACACCCTCTTAGTCAGTCTTTCATTCTCCATTCTCTTCACATGTCCAAACCACCTCAGTGTATTTCTCCTAATCTTCTCAACCACATCCACATCCACCCCACATCGTTCCTTCACTTCTTCATTCGTCAACCTGTCCCTCCACGTCACTCCACATGCTCCTCTCAAGTAACTCATTTCCACTGCTCTCACTCTTGACTTGTTCCCCTCTTGCAAGGTCCATGCCTCGCTTCCATACGTCAGGGTAGGGATCACAATACTATCATGCAGTGACTTCTTAACTTCCATACTCACCTCCCTGTTTCTCATCACTGCTTTCAGTGTACCAACGACCCTCCTTCCCTGCTGTACCCTTTCATGCACTTCATCCCCCAAAGTTCCATCCTTACTCATCACACTACCCAAGTACTTGAATGCACTCACATTCTCCATATCCTCACCATCCAACCTCACTGTACACTCTGTGACTTCATTCCTCTCAAACACCATAACTTTACTTTTGTTTACATTAACTTTCAGATTCCTCCTCCTACACACTGTCCCAAATTCATTCACCAAACCTTGCAACTCCCATTCATCTTCACTCAGAAGTATTGTATCATCAGCAAACAGCAACACCAGAAGCTTCCAAACCTCACCCTCATTCATTAGAGCCACCCCCACATCCACTGCCCTACCCAGCACCTCCTTTACAACCCCATCCATGTATATATTAAACAGCTATGGAGACATCACACAACCCTGTTTCAGTCCCACATTGAGATCAAAGAACTCACTCAGCTCACCATCCACTCGCACCGTAACCCTAGCTCCCTCGTACATACTCTTCACAGCACTCAACAATTTCCCCTCCACTCCATATATTCTTATTACCTTCCACATACCTTGCCTATCTATTCTGTCATAAGCTTTCTCCAAGTCCATGAAGGCAGCATACACTTTCCTTTCCTTCTCTAGATACTTCTCCACTAAACATCTTAGAACAAATATCTGATCTACACACCCATGTACCAAAGAGCAAACTGTATAGAATTTCAGACCCAGAATTTTTAGATGATGAACTAAAAATGATTCAGAGTATTGGAAAGAAGCTAAAATATCCACAAAGCATACTAACTCAGTGCCACAATACAGCCAAGAAACGATTCCTTGAAGGGAAAACTAATAAGCCTGAGTGCCAGAACATTCAAAGAATGCTTGTCCTCCCCTTCCATGAAAATTTTCTAGATGTTGTTCACATACTGAGGAAACCCAATGTACAAGTAGTATTCAAATATGAGAACACCATCAAAAAAACACTCATCAAGAACAGCCCTTTCAGTAATTCAGACGTTGTTTACAAAATCCCATGAAAAAGCTGTAAAAAATTTTACATAGGACAATCTGGAAAAGATTTGGAAACTAGAATCTCACAACATAAATACAGTGTAAGGACAGCCCAACAGAGTAGTGGTTTATTTCAGCACAAAGCATCCAGTGATCACCATATTGACTGGACAGGCTCCAAGATTCTAGCAAGATCAAAAAGCTTAGATGAAAGAAATGTAATAGAATCTTGTCTAATTTCTGGCACATATGAAAAGAATGTAAACATGAGCTATGGTCATTTTAAGTGTCATAAATTGTTAACTGAATTAATTTTAAAGCAGTATCCCCCAGACTAACATGTGATTGTTCCCTGTCATCTCCTGGTGGTGTAGTCACACCTGTGTGGGACACACCAAGCATTAATCCTCTAGGTCTTAAGTAAAACAGCAGTATTTATCCCTTCCTCCCTCCTGCCTCTCCCCTTCCCCCTCCCTCCCACTTCCCTTTCCTCCCCTCTTACTCTCTCCTCCTTTGTCACGTGCATTTTTAGATTCAGGTCATCCTTTGTTGTGTTCCACTCCCTGTTGCAGGTGATCCTAAGGTAAGCCGCAGGTAAAAATTCAGGTCATCCATTGTTCTGTGTGCCACTACCTGCTGCAGGTGTGCATAAAAGACCTCTACCCTCTACATTTCTGTCTCACTCTGTCTGAAGATGTAATATACGAAAGTACTCACTGTTGCTCCTTTCATTTCTCCTTTCAGTAATTCAGGCGTTGTTTACAAAATCCCATGTAAAAGCTGTAACAAATTTTACATAGGACAATCTGGAAAAGATTTGGAAACTAGAATCTCACAACATAAATACAATGTAAGAACAGCCCAACAGAGTAGTGGTTTATTTCAACACAAAGCATCCAGTGATCACCATATTAACTGGACAGGCTCCAAGATTCTAGCAAGATCAAAAAGCTTAGATGTAAGAAATGTAATAGAATCTTGCCTAATTTCTGGCACATATGAAAAGAATGTAAACAAGAGCTATGGTCATTTTAAGTGTGAGAAATTGTTAAATGAATTAATTTTAAAGCAGTATCTCCCAGACTAACACGTGATTGTTCCCTGTCATCTCCTGGTGGTGTAGTCACACCTGTGTGGGACACACCAAGCATTAATCCTCTAGGTCTTAAGTTAAGTAGCAGTATTTATCCCCTCCTCCCTCTCCCCTCTCCCCTTCCCCCTCCCTCCCACTCCCCTTTCCTCCCCTTCTACTTCCTCCTCCTTTTTCACGTGCTTTTTTTTAGAGTCAGGTCATCCTTTGTTGTGTTCCACTCCCTGCTGCAGGTGACCCAAAGTTAATCCGCAGGTAAAAATTCAGGTCATCCATTGTTCTGTGTGCCACTACCTGCTGCGGGTGTGCATAAAAGACCTCTACCCTTTACGTTTCTGTCTCACTCTGTCTGAAGATGTAATATACGAAAGTACTCACTGTCGCTCCTTTCATTTCTCCTGTGGTTAGTTTGCATTCATATCTTCACGGTGAAGTGAAGTCTCTGCATATATATACATATATATATATATATATATATATATATATATATATATATATATATGCTATAAAAACTGCATTATTTGCCAATGTTTGTTCTAGCCGACAAGCAAAAAAAGAATACGGAAAAGTTCGAGTAGTGGTACATTAGGCCAGTGTGAATAAACATTCTAGAACGTTAATCTCACTTCCCAACATCATAAGTCGAATGTTTTCGCTCATACCTCTAATTGTTATTACATGTTTAGAAAGAGAATTTCATCAGCTTTCTAATACTGTTGGTGGCTTTTTGATACAATTTTTTGTTTTCTAGAAAATAGCCAAAAACTAAAAGTACTTACCTACCAGGAAGTGATTTTTTGTTCACGGCGCTCTAGTGAAGTTTTCTCACAGATATTATGTTTTTATTTCATCAACGTGTGTAGAATTTCATGGGCTTTCTCATGGGCCTCATAGTTTCCTAGTAAATCACTTAAAACTACATTTCATTTACTGTCATGCAGCACCTTTTATTGAGACTAGCACTACGCAAATGATTCAAGATACTGTATTCCTCTACGAACACTCACTGCACTATATATGTATATTTCAGACAAAACTGTATGTAATCTATCACTGTCTTAGTACGGTGCAATACATTTCATTCAAGTATGTGGCTGTGTGGCATATTTGACGCCTCGCATTCTTCCACTGTTTGCGGTAACTCAGAGAATGCACACAATATATTTCTACCAATATTTCACACAAAACCATATGATATATATCACTATCACATGATTCCAGGCACTATATCTGTCACACAATATAAACACTTGTTTCACTATATAGGTAAAATACTCGTATCATTTGGGGCAGAGTGATGCAGAGTGGCAAATCCCTCTATAGCAAACATGACTCCTGCCAAGGCCTAATGACTGATAACGGGTCCCAATACTTTACGAACGCTATATGTATGTTCCATAGACACAGTAACTTCACAGTATACAGTACAATCCCAGTTAACCGGGCGGCTTGGGGAATTTACCTTCCCGGTTACAGATTTTTCCCGTAGTTCTGATATTCAAATCTATACAAAGGCGATCATTATCACAGCAGTAAACACAATTCAGGTACTCACCACTCACATAAGGGGCACACTAAGAGATTCCACCTGAAATATTGCCTCGTAAACACACACCATGATCATAATGCACGTGCATGCAATGCCTTGCAGTACCGGTACTGCAAAATGCACAAGTCCATTATGTTAACTACCGATTAATTTCTTGTATGTACTGTACTCATAAATGTGGAAAACTAAAGAAATAAAATCCTGAATATTTATTGGTAAATTATCACGACACCTGTGTCCTCACATCAGCTTTGTTTATGGTCCCGGCCCCGACTGACCTCCACCATTCCACCCTTCACCCGCCACCAATCAGCTGTTTTGCACAAAATAAAATACATGATGTACATATGAAGTCTATTTACTATCTACTGCCAGATGCCATAATCCCATAAGGGGTGGCCATTTGACTTTGAGTTATTGGTTTTATGGGGAGGGGCACTAACCGTCCACCAACCCACTTGTTGACACGTAGGGAGCACGTATGGGTTGGTTATATGGTTACCACCCAGCGTTGTATGTGGTTTCTTGGGTTACAGGAAACCATTTGGCTTGTCACTCAATGTAAAGCCACTTGTAAAGGAAAGAAGAGCAATAAGATGTGACAGGAAAGATGGGAGATATAGGAAGAGAGGAGGGCAGGTACAGAAAAAGAATGATAAAGGCTAAGGAAGAAGTAGGCAGCACTGCATCAAGTGAGTGGATGATGGTCGCCACCACCTACCACCAACATATGAAGTGCAAGCATATATATATTTTTTTCTTCCAACAAAATAAACCTTCATTCCTATTAAATTTTTTTTTTTTTTCACCTCTGCCAGCATACATGCGTTCTAAGATGAATTTATGTGGTGCAAGTTAGAATCGGTCCGTTAGGAAGAAAAACACCGGCGTTTGCTGATTTGCTCTCTCCCGAGATGTGTGGTTTACAAATTCCTTGCCTGTCTTTGAAACGATTTAACCATCCAACACTGAAATCACATTCGACTTCTGTATTCATTTTACTGTGAAACTGTCTTGCTTTTTCTTGTATAAGAGGACCAGAAATAGGTGCTCCCCAAGATCTTTCTAAGCAAAACCACTCGAACGATGAAGAGTATGCCTTTTTTCAATGGACTTACTTGTCTCGCTTTTCATGAAAAATTCATTGAGCTTGGATGCTTGGGCGTGATATCATAAATCGTTGGATTTCCTACATTATATTCGGTCATCAGTGTTTTATTATGTTTGCCTTTTTCAAGTTTATTGCATATGTCCAGCTTTTGTTTCAAAGTAAGCACGACACGCTTACATTTAGTTTGCTCTTTAGTAGGCATTTTGGAGTGTTGAAATTACCGTCCATCAGAGCAACACAACAGCAAGAGAGCTTGTTTACTGTCTGGTGGTAAAAAAGCAGACTGGTGATTTGTGGAAATTTTGGAGGATGACTGAATTCAAGTAGGGGAAAGAGGGAAGAGGAGGGCTGGTTAACAGGATTTACTAGGGATTTACATTAGCCAGAAATGCCTTCACCTCGCTTAGTCTGACTTCACCCAGCCTCACGTGACACGATAAAATGGTGGTTTGGCGGTCCATTCAAAATGGCGCACAGTTATAACTTACTGACGTTTTTACCAGCCCTTGAATTTTCCCGTTTTTCTGAGTATTCCATTTGTCTGGATACTGGATAGCAGGGATTGTACTGTATTCACAAACACTATACAATAACGATATTTCAATCATGGCTTCTGCCTTGGGCAGGACACGGAAAATGGAGGAAGTTTAAAGGGACGAGGGACGGAGCACTACCCTTCCCCCTGCCTGGTGGTGAGAGACTGTGGAATACCGATTCATTCTGCCCCATGCCAGGACCACTGGGGTTGTTAAGTGCTTACTTTGGACACTAGATTGGCCTGCAAGGACACACTAAAAATTTGACGCAAATTGGCCGGAAACCTATTTTTTTTACAAATATTTTTCTGTGTTAGAACGCAGTTCGCGTCTTCGTGTTTTGACCAGGATAAACCCAAAGAACGCTAGTCACGTCTTCATTTGCTGATGGGTTAAATTGAGTAACTTGCTAAAACCTTCAGAACTTTCTTACACAAAGGCATTAGAATAATCAGTGAAACATATATAAAAATACATTTGATAATATGTATGAAAATGTAGATATGGCATTGCACCATAAACCACCGGAAGAAAATCGAGGCATTAAACATACATGTAACACCGTCCTGCATTTTTTTTTCTTACCCCAGTATGTGCCATTATGGTGCGTATAAGTGCACCCAAAAAGTGTCATGATAATGGTATAACTGATGTGATTAACCATAGAATGCACAAAAATATGAAGAAAAAAAAATGTTGGAATTGGGTAAAATGTCCTTTAACTACCTTGAACCTGTTCAGATAGTTTTTAGTGCACTGCCATCCCAGCATCATTGTACATTTTATAAAATGTATGTACAGTAATCACTCTAATATCCGGACGCCCAATAACCGAACATCCCCACTAACCGAACCTTATCGTCCTGGGATCAAACATTCCCAAAATGGTCCGAAAATCCAAAAAAATTGGAAAAAAAACCGATTTTTTGCCGTCCGTAATTTGAACTTGCCGCGCGCGCCGCGTGAGAGCATTGTTTTGGTTCGTCAGTCCTCCGACGTCCGATAGAGCGCCGCTGCATCCTCCCCACTTCCCGCCTGTCTCTCACCGCGACTGGACCTGCGCTCTTCGTCATGGCTGCCCACGTGCTCGCTTTTGTGGTGGTGCCGTACTTGCTGCAAGGCCTCCTGCTGCTCTCTGCCCTACTCTTAGTGTGTGTGATGATGGCCCCGCCTCCTGAGAAAAGGAAGAGAGTGGTGTTGACTCTGGAGAAGAAACGGGAGATATTGGAGAAGGTTGATGCGGGTTGGTCTTCCTCTCGCATTCTCCGCGAGTTCAACCTGGCCCGGTCGACTTTGTTTGATATCAAGCGTTCCCGAGACAAGCTCATGCAGTACACGGCTGACTTCTCGTCGAGAAGCAAACGCAACGTGGAGAGGAAGGTTATGTTTACTCCCAAGTATGCAGAGATCGACCGCTCCACGTTGATTTGGTATCGACAGCAACGTGCAGCTGGTGTGATGGTACGTGGAACGGAGCTGAAGGCTGCTGCTGAGAAGTTTGCAAGGCTTCACGACGCCCTAGACTTCAAGGCATCCGAGGGTTGGCTCTTCGCGTTCAAGTTGCGACATGGCCTTACTAACCGTAAAGCACATGGCGAAGCATTGGACGCTAACGAGATGGAGTGGACGAGTTTCGGCACAAGGTGAAAGGCTTGATCGACAGGGAGGGCCTCACTCTCGGTCAAGTCTATAACGCTGACGAAACTGGCCTATTCTATCGCTCGGTGCCAACGAACACTCTCGCCGATGAGACGGAGAAGCGTGTACCTGGCCGCAAGCTTTCTAAGGAACGGATATCTGCTTTGTGTTGTGCCAATGCTAACGGCATGCACCGGCTTAAGCCCGTTATTGTTGGCCGTGCAAAGCAGCCTCGGTGCCTTCGTGGGGTGATGGATGTCCTTCCTGTCGTATGGTACCATTCTTTGAAAGCATGGTTCACAGCTGTGATTTTCAAAGACTGGTTTCACCATCACTTCGTCAAGGAGGTCATACATTACCAGACGAAGACACTGGGAATTCCTCGCGACCAGGTAAAGGCTCTCCTTCTCCTCGACAATGCACCTGCCCACCCGTGCGACAAGGACTTGGTTGCTGAGAATGGCCGTATTAGGTGCATGTTTCTGCCACCTAATACGACTGCTCTCATTCAACCAATGGACCAAGGAGTGATCGTGGCAACAAAGCGCCTGTACCGTCGGAAGTTCCTGGACGAGGTGATGGTGGTTCTCGAGGACGAGGACGAGCGCAGGGAAGGACGTGACACTCGAGGCAAGCGGACTTTGGAAAACCTTCGCCGCTACAACATCAAGTCTGCGCTGTACAACTGGGCTAGTGCATGGAAGGAAGTCCTCTGTGAAAACTCTTGAAAATGGTTGGTCTCGTCTGCTTCTCGGAACAGATGTGGAGTACGATTTCCTAGGGTTTGACGTGGATGACTTCCATGCACGGCTCGTACGCACGACGACGATGTTGATGTGGACGATGTTCATGAGTGGTTGGACGACGACGAGGGCGATCCTGGGTATCAGACGTTGTCTGATATCGAGATCGCGTCTTCGGTTGCTGGTGTCAGTCCCGAACTTGAAGATTCCGACGACGAAGGCGATGATGATGCAGACTCCGCCCAGCAGGACACTACTCCAGCCATCCCCAAGCTGAGCGCACTCCGGGAACATCTAGAGTTCGTCCTAGACTACCTGGAACACCCGGACTGCAACAGGGAGATGGGGCCCTTGGGACTCGTGGAGGAAGTGCGTGCTTTCCGGCAGCGCATCATCAATCGCCAGAATCGTCGGTCCTTGCGTCAGTCAACGATTGACAGTTTTTTCAGGCCCGTGACCCCCGCTGTGCCAAGCCCTGGTTCCACTCCGTTGCCTCCCCAAGACAGGCCCTCATGCTCCGAGCCACAGCCCAGCACATCAGCTACAGTGGAGTCACCGCTCGACGTGAGTTTGCGGCTGTCTTCAGAGTCTTCTGTAGTCGGTACGCCATCACCACTACCCACCGATGCACCCCTTGGACGCCTGCCAGTGATACTCTCGGGCTCTGACAGTGAATAAACAGCAAGAACTTCTCCACTAGACCACACGGGAATTTTGAGTGTTGTGCAGTTAAAAATACGGTGTGTTGTGTTAAGTTTTTCAAGTTGGGAGAAAAGACTAAGTAGAAAAGAAATTTAACATAACTAACCTTCTTTGTTTTGGCTTTGGAAACTTAAAAAAACTTGGGAAAAGTTAATGTGCAACACTTAAATTTAATGGAACATTATTTGGACTAAAGTGAACACTGTGAAAAGAACGGACTTCTGTGTGTTAGTGACTAAGTTCAGTGCAAGACTTCAGGAAGAGTGTAGTGCAAGTGCTTCAGGAAATCGTTCTTACTGTCAGAGTCCGAGAGGAGGCGGTTATTCATCGAGGTGGCCAGGGACTTGCTGTAAGTAGCCAAAATGTTTCATGTTGTACTATTTTCCATACTATATTTACCAGAATGTTTCATATTGTATTTTTTCCCATACTATACTTACCAGAAAGTGTCATACTGTACTTCTTTCCATACTAAACTTACCTCATGCATGTGCAGTAGGAATGGGTTTTTCAGAGTTCGGTTAGGTTCGGTTAGGTTAGGTTCGGTTAGAGTCCATAAGTACCAGAATGTTTATTAATGTATGAACATACTTCTAAACCCACATTTTATGTGTCTATTGCATTTATTTCAGTCATTTATGTGCCTTATTGGTGTGATTTGGGTGTTAAATAGGTGCTATGCATGTCCGGAGGGAGTTGTATAGGTGTTTCTCTGTGTTAGGGTCCGTAAGTACAAGTCCATAAGCTGGGGCCCAATATCCGGACAAAACCAATATCCGAACCTACCGATGGCTCTATTGATCCGGATATTGGAGTGATTACTGTATGTTTATATCTGTGGCAATTAACGATCTGGAAAAAGTATGGTATGACACAGTAAACTGAAATGGATTATGGGAGGTTTTGTGTAGGTATGGTGACACAGTAAACAGAGGTGGATTACAGGAGGTTTTGTGTATGTATGGTTTGGATGGAAACCTGTTAATATTATTAATTGTTTTTCATGATGATAACAAAGCTTGTGTAATGGTAGGTGGGTGTCTAAGTGAATGGTATATCAATGTTGGAGTGAGACATGGTTGTGTGATGCCCTCATGACTTTTCAGTATACAGTATATATGGATGAGGTTATGAGAGGACAAAACTTAAGTTGTGGAAAGACTGATAAGGATGGTAATAAATAAGAAAGTGTGGAGTATCACAAACTTGACGTACAGTATGCAGATGTTGCTGTTATTTGCCAATACTGAACAACAACTTTGCAGATTGGTGAAGAGTTTTGTGGATGTTTGTGAATGTCATACTTTAAAAGTAAATGTAGTTACAAGCAAAGAGGTGGTTATTGAGAGGGAAGGTGGCTCCCAACATGATGTGATGGTGAGTGGAAAGAGACAGATTGGTGAGGGAGCTTAAATACCTAGGTACAGTGACAGGGAACAAAATGTGCAAAAGAAGTGAAAAATAAGGTAGCTCAGGGAAGAAAATGGCTTATGAAGGGTTTGATATGAAAGAAAGGCCTGAGTGTGGCAGCTGCAAGAAGATTCCATGAAGGAGTTTAGTGCACTCATTAACAGATGAGTTAGTGGTGGGTGGGGGTGCTCACCATCCACTCACTCGATGTAGTGCTGCTCTCGGGTATCTGCCCTTTCCTCTCCTCCTTCCTTCTTTCCTTCCATCCTCCTCTGTCTTTCTTTCCTTCATTCTCTCCTTGTCCTTCTGCCTACGTGTGACTTTATACTCCCTCTTCTGTCTTCCTTTCCTTCATTCTTTCCTCTTCTTTCTGCCTGTGGGTGACTCTACACTGAGTGACAAGCCAAATGGTTTCCTGTACACCAGGAAACCATTTACTATGCTGGGTGATAACCATATAACCAAATTTTGGCACCTGGTGGTTTAGCAAGTAATTACAGCGCTCCAGTCGGATTGAGCTGGTGAAGGTTTATATCCAAGGGATGGTTGGGGTTTAATGTGCATGTAATGCCACTCAGGGATGAGTGAGGCTGGTCACTCTCATCTTATATGTCAGGACCAACTTGCCTAGCCTTGGGCTGCCATGCTTCTCATTGGGCAGTGTAGGATTGGATGGTGAATGAAAATGAATGAATTAACAGATGAGTGTGAGACTAGCATGGCATGAAAATGAAGTCAAAAGTAAAAACAGTGGAAATGGTGTTATTGAGGATTATATATGGAGTGCAGAGTGTAGAGAATAAGAAATAATGTGATTTGTGAAAAGTGAAGAGAGTTGAAAGAAGTGTGAGTAGATGGTACTATATAATCATATGGTGTGAGCGGGTGTAAATAGGGTGGTGAAAAGGATTTGTGTGACCAAGTTTGAAGGTGGGAGGAGATGTGGTAGGTCAGGAAGGAAGTGGATGAATATGGGTAGTGGATGTGTGAGAATGCAAGCTCTGGAGATTGATGAGTTTAGGGAACTGACAAGGGATCAAACTGTTTAGAAGAATTTTGTACAGAGGAGTGTATGATGTTGGTGTGGCACCCCTGTTTTACCCACTGTTGTGATAGTCATCAGACTGACAAACTGATAGTTAATGTGAAACACCTAAATGTGGAAAGTTAGGCCTGTGAGGTGGAGTCAAGAGTTTTGCAGTTTGAATGATAATTAAATGAAAGTGTAGTCCATTTAATAGGATGTGATGTAGATTGGTTTTCCTGCTGCTGTATTTTTTTTCTTTCTTTCTTTCTTTTCCTCTGGCCTGACTTCACCACATTCTTGAGCAGGAAAAAGAGGCCAGGATGCTGCTGCTGCTTCTGATAATGATTATGATGATGATAATGACAGTTTTCATGCATACAGTTCATAACAGGATATTGCTTTCAGATCTGTGATGAGTTTTATCGCCAAGGAGACTATGAACGTCATTTAAATCTTCCTGTTACATCGATGTGTGATCGCTATGTTACCTCAGTTGCCAAGATTCAAACAGGTACTGTCAGCTGTTATCTTTATTCTTGTTTGGCACAGTGTATGTGTCATAAAGTGTTGTAAATGCCCAAGAGGAATAAATAATTTATTTTTTAAGTTGCCCAGTATCTTCCATGCCTGTGAGAAATATTGTTAATACTGCTTCTGCATCAAGCTTCATCTGCTGCATTTTTTTTTTTTTTTTTTAGGATTCATCAAATTTGTTGTGTCTCCACTGTTCAATGCCTGGGACCACTGGCTGAATACAAGTCTCTCTTCAAGCATGGTGTCAAACATGAACAAAAATCTTGCACTCTGGGAAGAAGAACTTGCCCAGGAAGCTGCTGAGGAAACAGCCACAGAGATCTCCATGGCTCCACCTGATTCTCCACAACCACAGGGGTCAGAGGATGTGGCAGAGGAAGTTGATGGAGGGACGACCCCCAGCAGCAGCGGAGACAGTCACCAATCAGTGCTTGGGTCTCTAGAAAATGTATCACGGTCACTGCAGTTAGGGCGAAGGCATTCGGTTCCACTCAATTTGCCTCGCCTTGTCCCTCGCACAGTCATACGACGAGAAAGCCTACCAGAACATGGTGGTCAGCCCCTGGTGGTGGAGACAGTCATGATGGGAGGGTTGTCTCTCACATCTCTCTCCTCTCACACTACTGAGGCCAGCTCTGCACTCACTGCAGATGCCCTCCTCCCAGACCCTACCATCACTGCCATGGGAGGTGTGGGTAATGGGCAACCTCGTCATCCTCCGAGGCTTACCCGCCGCATGTCTCTCCCTCCCCTGTTCTCCCAGCAATCCCGCCCCCGGCCCTCACACCCTTTGCAACCTGTGTCACCCTCGCCTACTACAAGAGAGCCTGAACCAAGAACAGCAAATCAAAGTGGCTCAACAGAGGGCAGTGGTGGTGGTGGTGGTGATGGTGGTGGTGAAAGTAGTGGTGATTGTGGCAGTAGTCGGGGTTGTGCCGGGAACAATAATGGTGGTGAGTGTGGTGATGTATTGGCACAAACACACAGAATTGTTAGGAATGACCCTATATTCCATAGTCGAGACAGTGGTGTTCACAATAGAATGCCTGTTCCAAATCATCAAGGTGCTACATTCCTTCTCCCTGAATGCTCAGACAATTTTCATGGCAAAGCTCTTGGTAGCAAAGGATTAGTGCGTCGAGCCTCTTTAGATAGCGCAAGCATTAGCAGTAAGCGAGAGTTCCTGGACCGTCTGGCACATGAAAGTAGTAAATATGCACGTGTGGACTGCATTGACAGTGAAATAGACAAGGAAAATTTGGTTCCTCGAGAGCCACCAATGTGCAGAGAGAGACAAGTACCTCTGTGGAAAACTCGTGGTTGGCGGAGTCTTAACTGTGATGATGATAAAGCTGGTGATCCAAGGGAAAAAGTTTTGAAGCCAGGCATCTACAAGCTCAATCATTCTCAGGTAAGTGATGGCCTTTTATGTATAACCATCTATCTCAATCTTGTTTGTTGCATATTGCAAAGTTAACTGAAATATCACTTTTTGAATGTGGAGCCTAGATTCTTAATCAGACTTAGAGTGTTGGTACCATTTTTTTCATATGGAGGGAATTGTGCATCAGTTTTGTTAATTATACCAGTAGTCTGATTTTTGAAGTGTTCATTCAGAGTGTCCAGGTTCTTTTTGAATACATATATGTTGTTAACTGTTTGGTTGCAGTGTTGATTGTTAAGTGTGGAGGTCAGTGGTGAAGTTCTCATTTTTCCTTTACATAATCTCTTGAAATACCTTAGATAGATCAACATATTTATTGTTAATTTTTCAGTTAATCTTTCAGTGTATGCATGTGTCATGTGTTAATTAACCTTTCAGTTTATGTACATGTAAATTAATCTTTCAATTTATGCCAGGGAGGCAGTGAGTCTCCAAATGCCCGTAAATTGGTGTTGTGGTAGATCAAAGCTTTTTTTTTTTTTTTTTTTTTTTTTTTCCAGGAGCACTGCTTTGCCACACCAGATCCAGCTGAGTGCAAAACAATATCCATTGTCACCCTTCTTTACATACAATCTGTACCTTACTTCACTCTCACTCTTTCTGACCAACCTGTGTACATGTATATTTCTTATTTATTTTTTTTTTTTTTTAAACACAGGAAGGAAAAACAAATGAATAAAAAAAATAATCCATACACCAGATTACTGGCATCCTCCATTCATAAAAAATCTTTAACAGTAAGACTTGAACAGCTGTAGGTTGAAGTTTGAGGGGAAACAACTCCGGGGAAGTGAGTTCCTGAGAGATGCAGTTCGGGGAATAAAAGAATTCTGATAGGCGGAAGTTCTGCAATAAAGCTGTGTGACATTCCAGTCATGAGCGCAACCAGATGCCCATGTAACATGAGGGAAGGCATGGAGAGGTGACATGATGGATGCAGCTTTTCCTGAGCGTTTGCCTTAAATGCAGCTGTAAAATAATGCAAGGAAGACAGCATTCCTTCTTACTTGTAGGGGAGGTAATTTATTTGTAATTGCAGGGTTAATAATTTCAACAGCATTGTTCTGAATTTTGTCCAGTTGCTTTAATGCAACCTCTCCACATTCATTCCACAAGTGTGAGCAATATTCAAGCAGAGAGCACACATGACTCTTATAAATTATAGCTAACTGCCCGTCAGTGAAGAAGTTACGGACGCTGCACAATAATCCAAGTTTCTTTGAGGCAGTTTTAGCAAGTGACCTGACATGAGAGGTCAGCTCAGGGCATTGTTAAGTGAAACATCGAGAATTTCAGTACTTTTGGAGATGGGAATATTAGTAGCATTGAAAGTAGCTAATGTAGGAATCTGGCACTATCTGTCTATTAGTCTATCTATCTATCTATTGCCAGACGCCTCAGTCCCGTTTGGGGTGGCCACAAACAAATTGCCTCCAAGTCGCCCTGTCCCCCGCCATTTCACTGCCCTGCTCCCAACTCACACCCCTCTCTCTCATATACCTCTCCACCCCATCCCTCCATCTCATCCTCGGCCTCCCCCTCCCTCTTCCCCCCTCCACCTCACTCACATACACTCTCTTCGTCAGTCTTTCACCCTCCATCCTCTCCACATGGCCAAACCACCTCAGTGTGTTCCTCATAACACTTCCTATCACATCCACATCCACACCACAACGCTCCTTTATATCCTCATTCGTCAGCCTGTCTCTCCACGTGACTCCACAGGCTCCTGTTAAATAACTCATTTCCACTGCTCTCACTCTTGACTTGTGCCCTTCCAACAATGTCCAAGCTTCACTTCCGTACGTTAGAGTTGGTATCACAATACTGTCATGTAGTAACTTTTTCACTTCCATGCTCACTTCCCTGTTTCTTATCACTGCTTTCAAAGAACCAGCAACCTTTCTTCCCTACTGTACCCTTTCAAGCACTTCACCCTCCAAACCTCCATCCTTACTCATCACACTACCCAAGTACTTAAACGTACTCACATTTTCCAATTCCTCACCATCCAACCTCGCTGTACATTCACTAACTTCACCTCTCTCAAAGACCATCACTTTACTCTTCCCTACATTCACCTTTAGATTCCGTTTCTTACACACTCTCTCAAACTCATCCACCAAGCCTTGCAGCTCCCCTTCATCTTCACTCAACAACACAGTATCATCTGCAAACAACAGTACAGGGAGTTTCCAAACACTATCCTCTCTCACCAGGGCCACTCCAACATCCACTACCCTACCTTGTACCTCTTTTATTACCCCATCCATGTACAGATTGAACAACCATGGAGACATGACACATCCCTGCTTCAAACCAACTTTCAAAGAGAAAAATTCACTTAGTTCACCATCCACACGCACTGTAGCCTTCGCACCATTGTACATACTCTTCACAGCATTCAACAACTTCCCATCTACCCCATATATTCTTAACACTTTCCACAATCCTTGTCTATCCACCCTGTCATATGCTTTCTCTATTAGTAAATTGTATATATATATATATATATATATATATATATATATATATATACAGTCGGCGCAATGAAAGTCTGGACCCTCTGTTTCACACCATAGCAACTCTACAGGCTTAACACCACATGCTGTGAGTTTATGAGCTCAGTGCCTTCCTGACTTTGGATGGAAAAGCACATCAGATTTTCTTGTCCTGCTTGGCCCTTGTTAATTTCAAAGCTCTCGTTTTCACACCCTCCTCTGCCTTAGTGAATCATTGGAGATGGGTCCCAAGCCACTAACTGATGTAGAAAAAGCCCAAATTTTAACTATGAGTGAGGAAAATGTAAAAGTTAAGGAGAAGCTTCAGTGCAGCAGTATGTCTGGGGATCTTGAAGTCTTTCTGAAGTTGATGCTGTATGGTTCTTTCCGACACATCTTTCAGCAATTCTGGGTACATATCTTTCAGTTGTCTAACAGTCAAACGTGGATCTTTTATCACAGCTTGCTTCAGTAACCTGTCTGTAGTTGGTGATGTCTTCCTTTTAGTTCCTATACTGTCTTTATGTTGGGGAATTGTGTGTTTTGGCAGATGGCGGGCAGCAGCGAGGAGTGCCATAACGGTAGATTTTCCTCGCCCAGTTCGAATACAAATATCCTTAATTTTTACATTTTCCTCTCTCATAGTTAAAATTCGGGCTTTTTCTACATCAGTTAGTGGCTTGGGACCCATCTCCAATGTTTCACTAAGGCAAAAGGAGGGTGTGAAAACGAGAGCTTTGAAATTAACAAGGGCCAGGCAATCAATCATTTCCTGTGGCACCCTCTGGGATGCATAGGGCCTCGATGAACTCACACCACCACATCCTATCTTGTGCTAACTCCTCAAGATCTCCCCAACACTCATCTCCAGCTTCCCGTCTCATTGTCCTCACCCACGTCTCTTTTGGCCTTCCTCTACCTCTCCTACCAAGTGCCACCCACCCTGGTGTACCTCATACTATTCCCTGTCTCCTATACACATGTCCTAGCCACTTCCATCGTGAGAATCTAACATATTCATCGATCGGCTGCACTCCCGTTATTTCTCTAATTCTACTATTTGGTATCCTTTCCCACCACTTAACTCCTAATATTCTTCTAAGTGCTTTATTTTCAAACACCAAGAATTTATTTTCCATAGTCACTGTGCTGTACCAAGACTCGTGTCCATAAATTAAGATACTCCTAACCATTACCTTATAAAGTTTGATTTTTGTATGCACAGAGAAATTGTTATTATTCCAAATATTTTTAAGCATTCCCATTGCCTGATTAGCCTTCTTTAACCTTTCCTCGAATTCAAAGTTCAAAGAACCATCCTTGGCTAAATAAGTACCTAAATATTTAAACCTATCAACTTGCTTTACAACCATACCTCCAATTACACATTCCTGCGCATTTTCCATATTCATATTGATTATTTCAGTTTTTCCACAATTAATAACCAAACCCACCTTGCGACCTTCACTCACCAAACAGTCCAACACTCTCTGCATCTCTTCTGGCCCATCACAAATCAAAACTATATCATCTGCATAATCTAAATCCAAAAGTTTCCTGTTCTCTCCCTAAAGTATACCTGCACCGGTTTCTGTTCCAACGCGTTTCATAATGTAATCAATGACCAATATAAATAGTAAAGGCGATAGAACACCACCTTGAATTACTCCGGACTTGACTTCAAACGAATCACTCAGACAACCATCAACCATCACTTTACAAAATGTGTCCTCATGCATGTTCATAATGACCCTCACAAACTCCTCTGGTATTCCATAATGTCTCATGATCTTCCCCATAGTCTCTCTCGAAACACTATCAAAAGCCTTTTCAAAATCAACAAAACAAAGACTTAACGGTACTCTCATTTCATTAACTTGCTGCATCAAATGCCTAACTATAAAGATCTGATCATTGCAACCATGTCCCTTTCTAAAACCAGCCTGTTCATCCCTCAGAATACCCTCAACCACCGGCTCCAACCTATTTAACAACACTCTACTGAAAACTTTCAAAGCTATCGGTGACAAAGAGATTCCCCTCCAATTACCACATTCACTCAGGTCTCCCTTCTTCGGAACTTTAACAATTACACCATTCTTCCAAACTGATGGTAGTAACCCTGTCACCCATATCTTATTGAATAGCTTGGTTAAGATCATTATTAATCTATCCCCCTCCACTTTAAACATTTCCGGAAATAAACCATCCTCCCCTGGTGCCTTATTATTCTTTAACTGTTTTACTGCTTTCTCCACTTCTGCAAGCCTCAACTCTCCTGTTTCTATATTTAAATCTTCCTGAGCAGACGGCATATCCTCTTCTGGTGGTATTGGTCTATTAAGAACTGTCTCAAAATGCTCTTTCCATCTATTTTTAATATCTCCATCTTTGGTCAATAAATTTCCTTCCCTGTCTCTAACTGGTATTTCCTTGCGTTTACCTGCATTACCACTCAGTTCTCTAATCGATTCATATGCTATTCTTTGACTCTGTCCATCATTTTTGTTTATTAAGATTTCAGTCTCTGCAACCTTTTCATCCACACATCTTCTTTTATCTCTCCTAGCTAACCTTCTTACTTCTGAATTCAAACTCCAGTACGCAGCTCTTGGTAATTCAATCTCTCGTTCATCAACGCAT
This sequence comes from Coenobita brevimanus, assembly GCF_032717465.1. Taxonomy (NCBI): domain Eukaryota; kingdom Metazoa; phylum Arthropoda; class Malacostraca; order Decapoda; family Coenobitidae; genus Coenobita; species Coenobita brevimanus. The sequence continues at coordinate 32,071,955 of NC_137053.1, read as the reverse complement.
TGCATCTCACTCCTCAATTTAGCCTCACCTCTCCTTTTTATCATATCCCACGTTTCCTCTGATATCCATTTCTTTCTCCTGAATCTATGTCTCCTTCCAATCGTACATTCAGCAGTCTCATGCAAAACTTTGTTCACATCCTCCCACATCTCATCTACACTTCTCTCCCCCTCTTCCAACGTTTCCAACACCAAAAACCTATTTCTGCATTCTAATCTGAATTCCTCCTTTTCTTCTCCTTCCCTTCTAAGCTTAACAATATCGTATCTACCAACACCAGATTTTTCCTTCTTCTGATTTTTAAGTTTAAACCTTATTTTTGCAATGCTGAGTTGATGGTCACTACCAATATCCGCTCCCCGTTTAACATGAACATCTAGCAGAGAACTTCTATGCCTCCTACTGATAGCGATGTGATCAATCTGATTTTTATATTTTCCACACGGCGACACCCAAGTTGTCTTGTGTATATTCCAATGCTGAAAGAGTGTGCCCCCGATGACTAAGTCATTTGCTAGACAGAAGCTTCCAAACCTCACTCCGTTTTCACTCATCCTACTACCAACTCCCATCTTACCCATACATGCCTTAAATCCCTCATTTGAACAGCCCATTACTGCATTAAAGTCTCCAACGCAGATCAAAACATCATGTCTAGGTACCCTTCCTACTCTTTCTTGCAACTTTTCATAAAATGTGTCTTTCCTTTCATCGAGTGCATCATTAGTAGGTGCATAACACACAAACAGACTGATGTTGCCATGATTTGATTTAAACCGTGCGTATAACAATCGCTCATCTATAGGATCCCACTCACATAAAGCCTTATTTGCCTTACAACCCAGCAACAATCCTACTCCCTGATAATGCATTCCGTCCTGTCGACCAGATATCAATAAACGTATACCATCCTCCAAATCCAACTTATCGACTCCAGTTAATCTAGTTTCTGTCAGAGCACAAATATCAAGTCCGTAATTTTGAAAAACCTTCACTAACTCATCGATTTTACCGTCATGATTTAGCGTTCTCACATTCCAGTTACCAATTTTAATTGTATTTTTTGCATTGACAAAGGAATTAGATTGTAATTGAGGCAACCGTGAGATTCTTAGCACCCCCTGCCCATTTAAGGGCTGTACGGGACTGGGGGCCATTATTGTTCTTTCAGAGTCCATCAAGGTTTCTTTGGCTAACTTCCTGAACACCTCGCCATTGTGTTGCAGTCGCAGTAGGCAGCTAACTTGCCTGATTGCCCACACCCGAAAGACCCAGCTATGCTGTAGCCAGTCACGTGCCGGCATGCTTCCCAGCCATTTCACTCTCAAGGAGTTCCTCTGCCTGAGAAAGCAACCACCTCCCTGCTCCCGAGGGCTTTTGATCTGTGTAGGTAGAGGGCGATCACTCCCTCACTAGCCATATACAGTGTATATACAGTGTATAGGCTACACTCACCAGGCAGGACAAGAAAATATGACGTGCTTTCCCATCTAAAGTTAGGCAGGCACTGAGCTCATAAACACACAGCATGTGGTGTTAAGCCTGTAAAGTTGCTAGAAGCCACCAGAAAAAAAATCCACCTACTACAGGAATTTTCCTACAATATTTCTTGGACCCTACCAAATATATGGTGCGAATTAGAGGGTCCAGACTTCCATTGCGTCGACTGTATATATATATATATATATATATACAGTATATATTTGTTTTTACCGGCATTAAATGAGATAAGGTTATTTTGTCCCCATTTGATGTTCTTAGATAAGTCATGAATTATTGAGATGGCTGCACTGAGTTGGGAGTTGAAGATATTAAACTTTTTAAATGGGTGTTTGAGTGTGAATTAACTGTGAAGTGTTGAGTCATCTGCATATGAATGGATGGGATAGTGGGTGACAGATAAGAGATCACTAATATTAACTAGGAACAGGGTTGGTGCCAGAACTAATCCTTGTGGCACGCTGGTGTTAAGTGAATGGAAATTGGAATATTCATCATCTACTCTTACTCTTATTTTTATGTCACTGAGATATGAGGAAAGCAGAGGAACCATAGCAAGAGAGTTTGGATAGCAGGGAACAGTGCCACACTCTGTCAAAAGCTTTAGGAATACCAAGGGCTAGTGCATGAGTTTCTCCATGTTGGTCAGTTGATTGATGGATGGTATGAGTTAGGAGAGTGAATATTTCAATGGTGGATCTTTCGTGGCAAGAACCATATTGTCTGTCACTAATTAAGTTGTTGGATTCAAGGTGTTTAACTATGTGCTTATTAATTACAATTTCAAATACTTTACCAAGAGAAGATGTGATAGCTAATGATCTGTAATCAGAGAGGTCACGTAAGGAGACGTAGCCGAGGGTGTAATTATACAGAGAAGGTTATCTGGTAACCAATCTGAATAGCATGGTTTTAGGTACTTGTAGTGAGATAGGGCATTTGATTATGGATCGTTAAGCTCAGCCAGAATTAAGTAGTGAGATGTAGTGTCAACGAGGTGAGTTACAGCACTCTTGGGGTACAAAGTTTATTGCACAAAATTATAAAAAAGGTGAGCTGCAGTTTTTTAGAGAGTGAGACTGACGTTAGACCTTCTCACTAGTTCTACTCTCCCCTTTCTCTCTCTCCAACCCCCTTCTGATCTGAAGGAAATCTCTCTGACATTATATAGAGTGTGGGGAGGATTTGTATGGTAAATTTCCTATCATGTGAACTAACCGTTAGGGCTGGTTACTCCACGTGTTTGGATACGTCATGAAATTCTTGTTTGTCTGGCCTACAAGGAAGTTTGAGATACATCGTATGGTTAAGCATTCTTGATGGTCTGGAACAACAAGGGTTGTGGATATACATTATGTGAATTGATATTCCTGGTTCGTCTGGTCAAGGGGATGTGTTCTTTGACTCTTCCTGAATGACTCAGACATAACTACCTGTTCTACACATTGTTACCTATAGCTATATAGTTCCATATAGTAGTGTGTTATATTATGCCTACCTATCGCTCGGTCATGCGAAACTGGCGTACCATCGACAGTAAATAGTCATAACATATTAATACATATTATATACACATTACAATGAACTTATTAGCTAATTAAGTGAAATACATAATATTGTAAAAATAACGTAATTGTATGAGTATTGTATAACTGCAGTTACATCATCTTAATGCTGTTGTAGTTGCATCGTTTTAATGCAACTGTTACGCAAGTGTGACTGTAACAAATTGACCGCTGGACAGATCTTGCTCTCATGTTCCTGAACTTGACTCTTCAGAATTCTCTACTCTGGGGTTTCGGCTTTCTTGTCATTCTCCGACTAATTGTATCTGTGCTGTTTACTTATCCCCTGATTCTACCAACTATGAAAAATTCTTCGACTGCCATACTTCTAAAATGGAGCACATCCTATCCATTTCTCCTTTTTCTGAAATTTCCAGAGACTTCAGTGTTCACCACCACCTTTGGCTCTCCTCTCCTTTCACAGATCCACCTGGTGAACAAGCCTACATCATTTCTATCCTTAATGACCTAGAGCAGCTTGTACAGCACGCTACTCATATCCCTGACTGCCTTGGAGAGAGTTCCTACATACTTGACCACTTCCTTACAACTAATCCTTCTGCTTATGGCATTAATGTTTCCTCTCCTTTGGGCCCCTCCGATCACAGCCTTATCACCTTAACCAGTCCCATCGCATCAGTAAGGCTTTTGGACCCTTCCAACAAGCGTTGATTGCAACATGTCAGAGCTGCTGATTGGGAGGCCTTCAGGCAATACTTCTTTGATTTACCCTGGAATGATCGTTGCTTCCATGACCGGGAGCCATCTGAGTGTGCCTTGCACATTACAGGGGTTATTCTTTCGTGCATGGAAGCTTACATTCCTTTCTCATATCCTTTGACTAATGCAAAAAAAAACTTGGTTTAATCACTCTTGTTCTGATGCTGTCCACAACTAGGAGAAGGACTACAAAAGGTACTGGAGCCAATCCACTCCTGAATCTCATCTCTTTTATGTTTCTCCCTGGAATCATGCTAAGTTTTTTCTTCACACTCCAAAAAATAATTTCATTCATACTAAATGTGCTAAACTCGCCAACTTGAATTCTTCCCGCTCCTTCTGGGACCTTGCCAAAAACCTTTCCAACAACTTTACCTCATCATCCTTCCCTCCTCTTTTCCACTCTAATGGTTCTCGAGCTATTTCTTCTATTGATAAAGCAGAATTCTTCTGTCAGACTTTCTCCTTCAGTTTCACCATAGAAGATTCCAGTGCTGTTCCTCCACCACTTCTCCCCTCTGACTTCCTAATGGCTGATATCTTCAACTGATGTTTTTTCTGCCATCGCTAGCCTCAGTACTAACAAGGCATGTGGGCCTGATGGGGTCCCTCCTGTTGCCCTCAAGAACTGTGCTTCTGTACTTATACCCTGCCAAGGTAAACTTGTTTGCCTTTGTCTCTCAACTTATACTTTTTGTTCTTGCTGGAAGTTTTGCTGTCTTTCAGCCTGTCCCAAAGATGGGTGCCCATTCCCATCTCTCTAACTGTTGTCCAGTTGCTTTAACATCCTGTATTTCAAAAGTTTCTGAGTCTGTTCTAAACAGAGAAATTTAAAAACATCTTTCTTATCACAACCTTCTTTCTGATCATCAGTATGGGTTCCACCAGGGACACTGCACTGGTGATCTCACCCACCTTCCAGACTCCTGGTTATCCTCCTTTCGGGACTTTGGTGAAAGCTTTGCCATTGCACTTGACATCTCAAAGGCATTCAGTCGAGTTTGGCATAAATCTTTAATTTCAAAACTGCCCTCTTATGGTTTCTATCCTTCTTTCTGTGTCTTCATCTCTAGCTTCTTTTCTGGTTGTTCTATAGTGACTGTTGTAGATGGCCACCATTCTTCTCCTAGAGCTATCAATAGTGGTATTCCTCAGGGCTCTGTCCTATCACCCACTCTCTTCCTTTTATTCATCAGTGATCTAAGCTGTACATCTAACCCTATCTGCCCATACACTGATGACTCCACCCTTCACCTTTACGTTTGTTTCACGCAGCATTCTTCTTAGCAGTTACTTTAACAGACAAGGAATGAGGCTGTGGCACACCTAATGTCTGACTTGGCTCATATCTCTGATTGGGGTTAAAGTAATTTTGATTTTAATGCATCAAAAACTCAGTTCTTACGGTTATTAACCTGACAACATCTTCCACAGGAGTACCGTCTAATTTTTAATAATATCCAACTTAATCCTGCATTATCATTAAAATATACTTGGGGTTTCATTCTCTCAGAATTTATCTTGGAGAGAACATATTACCTCTCTTGTAAAATCTGCATCCAAGAGATTTGGTGTGCTAAGTCGACTCCATACCTTCTTTACCCCCGCACAGTTGTTGACTTTATACATGGGTTTTATTCACCCCTGTGTAGAGTACGACTCTCATGTGTGGGGAGGGTCCCCATACACAGCTCTTCTCAACAAGGTGGAGTCAAAGACTTTTCGTGTTATTTTTTAACTCTCCTCCTCGCACTGGTTTCCTTCAACTTCTGTCTCTTTGCTGCACTGTTGCATCTTTATCTCTTTAACTCTTCCTGCAGCTTCAAAGGTCACTGCTTCTCTGAACTGTCTGCATGCATCCCTCCACCACTACGATGGGCGCATAACACCAGTCTAGCAACAAACTCTCATCCCTATTCTGTACAACTGTGTAATGCAAGAGTTAACCATTACTTCCAGTCCTTCATATACAGTATGTAACAGGTCAGCTCTGGAACTGTCCTCCTCTGTCTCTATTTCCTGCTGCCTGTGATCTCCAGTCTATCAAATGCAGTGGTTCCAGGCATCTTGAAATGTACATATCTTGAATTTGGCTGTCTGTTATCTTGTTTTTGTTTTTTGTTGGTGGGTACAATTTGTGGGCTCCTGGCCTTTGGTTCTTTCTTCCTTGCATTTAAAAAAAAAAAAAAAAAAAAAAAAAAAAAAAAATACAGTGGAATGTTGTTCTACAAAATAAACAACCTTTCCTGTACTTTGCACTGGAAGTCTTTACCTCTTTTTTATCATCTGCTTGTCCATTCTTTGTCCTTAGTAATTTCTCACCAGATTTTAAGGAGCCCCCAAAATTTCCAACATCCTTTTTATTTACAGGCTTAACTGCGACTGACTTGTGTTTCACAGCCAGTTGGTTTGTGGTCCCCATTTTTACTTCAAACTTCGGTTTGCTTTCAGCAGCAATCACTGTTCCTTGCAGATGTTTGCAAAGTTGTATTAAGCCTTCCTCAGTCTCCTTACAGGAGAAATTCTCTTTCTGGTACCAACCAACCAATGCATCCTAGTTTCTAGATATTACTTTAAGGAGATAGTTCTATAAAGCACCCAGTCTGCTGCTTTTACATCTTCATAAGTACTGTACCTAAAACTTTTAAATTACAACTCACTGCAATCCAAGAGTTTTGCAAAGAATCAGAATCATGTTTAGTTATGGGTAATTCAAATAGAGTCTCCAAGAATTGGGTAATGGCCTGCTCCCTGTCTTCATAATTCTGTTAAGGATAGTCAAAGCATCTCATAATTATCCTCTTCAATAGATAATTCACTTATCATCTTATAAGGCATGCCTTTGACCTGTCTTGACAGATGGGAGAATTTACTAACCTTGGAGAGGTCTGATCTGTCATGGACTGAGTATTTAAATTTATCTCAAAAAGATTCCCAATTTTGCTCCCCATCGAACTCGGGAGCATAATTTCTGGTATTGTGGCTTTACAACACAGGTCCACATCTCTTGTTTCAGCACAAAAATTAGCTAATTGTGTTTCAAACAAGTTTACAATTATTATACAGTCCTTTAGGTTATTTTCATACTTCATACATTCTGATTCGCAAAGATCTTCATTACCTTCCTTCACAATAACTACTTCTATCTATCTATCTATCTATAGCCCGACGCCCTAATCCCGCAAAGGGTGGCCGCAGACAAAACGCCTCCAAGTCACTCTGTCACCCACCATTTGACTCCCCTCCCCCCAACTCATCCCCCCCTCCCTCATATACCTCTCAACTCCATCCCTCCACCTCATCCTCGGTCTACCCCTCCCTCTCCCTCCCTCCACCTCACCCACATACACCCTCTTAGTCAGTCTTTCACTCTCCATCCTCTCCACATGTCCAAACCACCTCAGTGTATTTCTCCTAATCTTTTCAACCACATCCACATCTACCCCACAACGTTCCTTCACTTCTTCATTCGTCAACCTGTCCCTCCATGTCACTCCACATGCTCCTCTCAAGTAACTCATTTCCACTGCTCTCACTCTTGACTTGTTCCCCTCTTGCAAGGTCCACGCCTGCTTCCATACGTCAGGGTAGGGATCACAATACCATCATGCAGAGACTTCTTAACTTCCATACTCACTTCCCTATTTCTCATTACTGCTTTCAGCATGCCTACAACCTTCCTTCCCTGCTGTACCCTTTCACGCACTTCATCCCCCAAAGTTCCATCCTTACTCATCACACTACCCAAGTACTTGAATGCACTCACATTCTCCATATCCTCACCATCCAACCTCACTGCACACTCTGTGACTTCATTCCTCTCAAACACCATAACTTTACTTTTGTTTACATTAACTTTCAGCTTCCTCCTCCTACACACTGTCCCAAATTCATTCACCAAACCTTGCAACTCCCATTCATCTTCACTCAACAATACTGTATCATCAGCAAACAGCAACACCGGAAGCTTCCAAATCTCACCCTCATTCGTTAGGGCCACCCCCACATCCACTGCCCTACCTTGTACCTCCTTTACGACCCCATCCATATATATATTAAACAGCCATGGAGACATTACACACCCCTGTTTCAGTCCCACATTGAGATCAAAGAACTCACTCAGCTCACCAACCACTCGCACCGTAGCCCTAGCTCCCTCGTACATACTCTTCACAGCACTCAACAATTTCCCCTCCACTCCATATATTCTTAATACCTTCCACATACCTTTCCTATCTATTCTGTCATAAGCTTTCTCCAAGTCCATGAAGGCAGCGTACACTTTCCTTCCCTTCTCTAGATACTTCTCCACTAAACATCTTAGAACAAATATCTGATCTACACACCCTTTTCCCTTCCTAAATCCCCCTTGTTCTTCTCCAACTAGCTCCTCTGTCATATGCCTAACCCTATCAATGAGTATTCTACCATATATTTTACCAGTCACACTAAGAAGGCAAATACCCCTATGGTTACCACATACTTCTCTCTCCCCTTTTCCTTTGTACAGAGGAACAATTATACCTGATTTCCATACATCTGGACCCCTACCAAATTCCCAACCCAAGCTACACAACTTCCATATCCACTCCACAACAATCTCACCCCCATACCTAAGCATTTCACCACATACTCCATCAATTCCTGGGGGCCTTTCCCAGCTTAATCTTCTTCATCGCTTCCACTACTTCCGACCTACTGATCTCTTCCTCCCTCCTCTCATCTCTTCTTCTCCCAGCCATTCCCCAACCACTTATACTCACACTGCTCTCACTCTCTACATTCAACAAATCCTCAAAGTGCTCCTTCCATCTCCTCAATTTCTCTCTCTTCTCTACCAACAATCTATTATTCCTATCTTTCACTCCCCTACTATTTCCCCTTTCACACATCCTTACTTTCTTTACCTCCTTCCAAAACAATTTCTTACTCTCCCTCCATTTCACACTCAGATTCCTCCCAAACTCTTCATCCACTTTCTTCTTACTCTCCTTCACCAGTCTCTTAACCTCCCTTCTCCTGCTCACATATACCTCTCTCTTCTCTCTCTCATCTTCTCCCCTACCTCTACTCGCCAACCATTCACCATATGCCTTATTCTTTTGTTCCACAGCTCGTTTCACCTCATCATTCCACCATGCTGTCCCTTGCACACCCTTGCATCTCCTCCTCACTCCACAAACCACCTCACACGCTGCGCTTATCTCTTCCGTGAATATCTTACATACGTCTTCCACCCCTTCCATCTGCTCTAGCTCATACCTTCCCAATCTTTCTTCCACTATGCTCTTATACTCTGTCCTCTTCTCACTATCTTGCAATTTCTCCACTCTTCTCACAGGAGCTGTTTCCTCCTGTCTTCCCCTTCGCCTCCTCAACCACTTTCTTTGCAGCTCTACCTTGGCCATCACTAAGTGATGGTCCGAGACTCCATTCCCCCACCCTCTCCACACCCTTGCATCCAACACTTGTCTTCTCATTCGCTCATCCACACACACGTAGTCTATCATTGCCTTTCGTTCAACAAGTTCACCATCCATCCTCCTCATTACTCTCCATGTATACCGGTGGATCATCTTATGACGAAAGTAGGTGTTGGCTATTGCCAACCCCTTACCAGCACAGATGTCCACCAAAGCACTACCATTCCCATCTACTTCTGCTGGCACACCCCACTGACCAACCACTCCATCCACTCGTACATTCCGACTTTGCCATTCATGTCTCCAATCAACAGCACTCTCTCGCTCCTCTCAAACTTGTCCATACATGCTTCTACTCTCGCCCAAAACTCATCTTTCACTCTTGCCACTCGATCCTCTGTTGGAGCATACACACATACAATCGCCCATGCTTGTATACCTACTTTCATCCTCACCCATACAATCCTTGCACCCACTGTTCCATACTCTCTTATATTCTCCTTCCACTTCTTGCTTATCATCAGACATACTCCCTCTCTTGCCCTCTCATTCTCACTGACTCCCGCATATAGCTACACCGTATTCCCATTCTCTCATCCTTTCACCTTTCCATTTAGTTTCAGTCAATCCACATATATCCACTTTTGCATCCTCAAGCACCTGGACAATCTCTCTCTCTTTCACTTCATCATTCACTCCTCTCACATTCCACGTTCCTACTCTCAGAATGTCCTTTGTCCGTTCCTTAGTCGTCAACGTATGGTCCGTCCGGGTCCGAGGCGCTTTATTTGCTTTTTTAGTTAGTTCTTTTTACGGGGTGGGGCACTAACCCACCACCAACCCTTTTAGTCGCCTCGTACGACAAGCAGGGATACTGGGGGAGTATTCTTGAAACCCCCCTACCCCCAGGGGGTATAACTTTCTTCATACCTAGTGCATCTGTCCTATAAGATGTTCAAAAGACATCTTAATTTCTTTTTCGCCAGTGGTATTTCCTCTAATGATTACTTTTCATGGTAGGTGGGGGCACCCATCATCAACCTACTTGGTGTTGCGGTACTCTGTTTTTAGGGTTGTTCTGCATTGAGTGGCAAGCCAAATGATTTCCTGTAAACCAGGAATTCATTTACAACGCTGAGTGGTAACCTTATAGCTAACCAACACGTATTTCCTACGTAACAACAAGTGGGTTGGCGGGGGGTTGGTGCCTGTCCCTGGAAAACAACTAACAGAAAATATGAACAAGAAGTCTCAGACCAGGACCGACCAACAGGTGACGACTAAGGTCTGAATAAAGGACATGGTACAGGTTGCAACATGGAATGTAAGGGGTCCAAATGATGAGGTGAATGAGAGAGAGATTGTCCAGGTGCTTGAGAGTGCAAAAGTGGATGTATGTGGATTAACTGAAACCAAATGTAGAGGTGAGAGTGTGAGAGAATGGGAGTATGGATGAGGTACATGTGCGGGAGTGGGTGAGAATAAGAAGGCAAAAGAAGAAGTGTGTATTGTGAGTAACAGATGGAAGGAGAATATGAGAGAGTGTGGATCAGTTTGCTCAAGAACTGCGGGGGTAAGATTGAAAGTTGGACTTGAAATGCGGGCGATTGTGTGTGTGTATGCACCAGTGTAAGAAGAATTCGGGACAAATGTGGAAGCGTGCATGGAAACTTTGAAAGGAATGAGAGGGTGTTTTTGATTGGAGATATGAATGGAAAAGTAGGGAATGTGAAGGTGGATGCAGTAGGGGGTGACTGGGGTGTGCCTGCGGAAGTGGATGAGAATGGCAGTGCTCTAGTGGACATTTGTGCCGGGAGGGGGTTGGTGATAGCCAATACCTTCTTCAGACACAAAATGATCCACAGGTATATGTGGTGAGTGATGAGAAGGGTGGGTGGTGACCTGAATGAATGGAAGGCAATTTTTTTTTTTTTTTTTTTTTTTTATGCTAGGAAGAAGGAACCATAGGCCATGAGCCTGCAGTAACTGTTCCTTCCAAGAGAAAAACAAAATACAATAGAGAGCCAAATTCAAGATCCGATCACTTCGCAATGCCTGGACATACTGCGTTTGAAAGACCGGAGATCATAGCTAGCAGGAAATATAGACAGAGGGAGACAGTTCCAGAGTTGACCTTTTGCATGAATGAAGGACTGGGAGTAATGGTTAACTCTTGCATTAGAGAGTTGGACAGAAAAGGGATGAGAGTTTGCTGCTAGACGGGTGCTACGCTCCCGTCGTAGAGGTGGAGGAATGCAATTAGACAGTTAACCCTTTGAGATTCCGATGACTATTTCGATCGTCATTTCAAATCCAACCTCAGAGATTCAGATGACGCTTTTAATTGTCATTTTAAGAAACTTTTGTAAAATATTCACCATAAATCTCATTTACGCATCATACCAAAGAGGCTCAAGCATGATGTCACGGAATGATTGCTCTATGTGTGGCGGTACTGCACAGCTGGTCTGATTCATGGCTTTGTTTCTTTATAACTTTATTCTTGGTGAATATTTTTCTACAGCAAGGTATAAAATTATTGTTTTTTGCCTAACTTCAACTCATCACTTTGACTTTTGAATTCCTTTGTTTTCCTTTTATTAACATACTACAATAAAGTACAACTATTCAGCTTCAAAGTAACACCAAAACCAGCATCCTATCATAGAAAGTGTATTTACACTGACCGGTCAAAGAAAAACATCGCTAAGCAAATATGCGGCAGAGACTTAAATAAAATTGTCCATCTCTTTCCTTTCGATTTACTGCACAATGAAATGCAAAAATTACCATAATCTATATGTTATTGGAAAGGTAATTTATTGTATTTTTGCATGGTTTAAACCAAATTTACATATCTTTACTCTTTATTTTTTGCCAAATATTTTTGTATGGCAAGGTATAAAATTTTTGCTAATCGCCTAACTTCAACTCATCATTTTGACATTTTATTTTCTTTGTTCTTTTTTTAACATACTGCGATAAAGTACAACTATTCAGCTTTAAAATGACACCAAAACCAACATTCTGTCATGAAAAGTGTATTGACAAAGAGCGATCAAAGTAAATTACCAGGACGTGAAAATGTGGGTCAGTGTGAGTGGCTGACTCTGGCACAGACGAAATCTGCCCGGCCCAAAAACCTGAAAGGGTTAAGAGGAGCAGTGACCATTGAATTAGTGATAGAAAAGAGATAAAGATGCAATAGTGCAGTGAAGAGACAGAGGTTGAAGGGAGCCAGTAAGAGGAGGAGAGTTAATGAGATGAAAAGTCTTTGACTCCATCCTATTGAGAAGAGGTGTATGTGGGGAGCCTCCCCACACATAAGAGTTGTACTCTAAACACGGGCGAATAAAGCTCGTATATAACGTCAACAACTGTTCAGGGGTAAAGAAGGCACAGAGTTGACATAGCACACCCAATCTTTTGGAAGTAGATTTTACAAGTGATGTCATATGATCTTTCCAAGATAAGTCCTAAGTGAATGAAGCCCCAAGCATGTTCAAGGATGATGCAGGATTGAGCTGGATATTATTAAACATTAGTGTGTACTCCTGTGGAAGATTTTGTCAGGTTGATAGATGTAAGAACTGAGTTTTTGATGCATTAAGAACAACAAGATTATTTTTACCCCAGTCAGAGATGCGAGCCAAGTCAGACATTAGGTGTGCCATAGCCTCATCCCTTGTTTGTTGAAGTAACTGCTGAGATGGACACTGCAGGAACCGAATGGAAAGGTGAAGGGTGGAATCATCAGCATATGAGTGGATAGGGTTAGATGTACAGCTTAGAAGGTAATTGATGAGTAAAAGGAAGAGAGTTGGTGATATGACAGAGCCCTGAGGAACACCACTGTTGATAGATCTAGGAGTGAATGGTGGCCGTCTACAAGAGCAGCTATAGAACAACCAGAAAGGAAGCTATGGATGAAGGCACAGATAGAAGGATAGAAACCGTAAGATGATAGTTTGGAAATTAAGGATTTATGCCAGACTCCATCGAAAGCCTTTGAGATGTCAAGTGCAATGGCAAAGCTTTTGCCAAAGTCCCGAAAGGAGGATGACCAGGAGTCTGAAAGGTAGGTGAGAAGATCGTGAGTGGAGCATCCCTGACGGAACCCATACTGACAATCAGAAAGAAGGTTGTAATAGGAATGTTGCTTTAAAATTTTTCTGTTATGGAATTGACTAAAAAACTTTTGAGACACAGGATATTAAAGCTGTTGGATGATAGAGGGTTGGGAATGGTCACCCTTCTTTGGGACTGGCCGAATGAGAGCAAACTTCCAGCAAGAGGAAAAGGTACAGGTTGATAGGCAAAGGCGAAAGAGTTTACCTAGGCAGGATGTAAGCACAGAAACACAATTCTTGAGGACAACAGGAGGGACTCCATCAGGCCCATATGCCTTGTTAGTACTGAGGCCAGTGATGGCAGAAAATAACATCAGCTGAAGAAATTTTAATGTCAGCCATGTGGACCTCAGAGGGGGGAAATGATGAACGCACCGGAATCATCTAAGGTGGAAGTGGAGGAGAAAGTCTAAACGAAGAGATATGCTTCAGTATAAGAAATAGCTACAGGGCCATCAGAGTAGAAAAGAGGAGGGAAGGATGATGAGGTAAAGTTGTTAGAAAGTTTTTTGGCAAGGTGCCAGAAGGAGTGGGAAGAATTAAGTTGGAGAGTTGAGAGCATTTAGTACTGTATGGATGAAGTTATTTTTAGCATAGTGAAGAACAGACTTAGCACAAATCCGGGCAGAAACATAAAAAAGATGTGCTTCAGGGGTGGGTTGGCTCTGGTACCTATTGTAGGCCTTCTTCTTGTTGTGGACAGCATTAGGAGAGAGCTATTCTTTAGGTCATAGTAGTTGCCCTTTTTGTAGTTTAGGCCCTTTTTGTGTCTTCCATTACAGCTAACTGTATCATATGCAATCCTGAAGTTGAAATTAATACTACATGGTCGCTTTTGCTGAATGGAGGATGATACATTATGTTGTCGATATCATTATCTTGCCTGGAAAATATAAGATCTGGGAATAATAGATCATCAAGTCCCCTTTTTCTGGTGTTTTCCTTATATGTTGTGTTAAGAAAAACTCCTGTACAAAATCTAGGAACTTCTGATCCCACCAGCTTTTATGGCTTCTTACTTCTAGAGTATTCCAATTTATATTTGTATTGAAATCTCCAGTTAATGTAATTCTTTCAAAATTCTCTTTTATTCTTGCCTGTTTAGGAGGGCTTGTAAACTCTGAATTGTACCTTCTGCCAGGTCTTCATATTCACCTCTTTCCCAGGTGTCTGTTTTGGGTGGCATGAATAAATTTTGCCACAAATATTTTCCCTTCAGATAGATCAGTCTCTAATGCAGTCAGTTATACTTGTGATGGTATATCTAATTGTATCTCTTTGGCTTGTAGATTTTTCTATGTTAATACCAGAGCTCCTTCTCCTTTTTTCAAATTTCTATCTCCTCCATATATTGTAATTCTCAGAGCTTAGGGTGTCATTTAATATTCTTGGAATTAATTTTGTTTTAGTTTGGCAAATAATATGATGTTCCATTTCTTTGGTATAGTCTTTTATCTTTAATAATGTGGCTACCATTCCATCTACATTTTAGTGCATCAGCTGAATCATGTTGTTTGCATATTTGACATTTTGAGTCTACTACCTTCCTAAGTCCTTGTTGTTTATGTACCATTTTCATACTTTTAATCCCACTACTTTGTAAACAAATTTGAGCCTCACTTCCTCTGATCTTTACTTATATTTTATTTTTGCTTCTTCCCTGTTTACCTTTAGTGATCCTCATTCCTTCTGAGTTAGGAATCTTTTTATCCATGCTTTTGTAAAATCCTCATTTTCCATGAGTTTATTAACATTTTTTAATATTTCCTCTGCTGTGTTCACACTTTGGAAGGTTACTTTCAGAGGCCTTGACTTATTTCTCTCATATTTCCCAAGTCTTTTGTGTTTCTCTGTATCTGTATCACAGATATCCTCTGATATTCCTTCAATATGTTCATTATACCTACCATTTCCTTTTTGTCTCCTGAGATTCTGTTTTTTATTTCTTCTTCATTTATACCAGTGATTACAAGAGATTTGTTGATATCTGCTGATTATTTGAACAGCAGATTTGGGGTTGTTTTTAATTATTTCTTTCACTTCTTTTCTAATGCTTTTTTCCTCAACTTTTGTTTCTAAGTCTTTCCCTACTTTCACCACTTCAACATACGTAGTTTGTACATCATCTTTGCAGTTTCCCATAATTTCGTTCACATGGGTTATCATCTCATCAGTATCACTGCTTTGGTCTGTCAGACTGCTTGCTTTTCTTGTCTCTGTATCATTTCTGAACTCCTCCATAATACTGTCATGGTTGACAACTGTACTTGTCATTTCACTAGTTTTCATTTTGATTGAAACTACCTCAACTGACAGCTCATCTATTGCTATGTCATTTTTAATTCCTTTACTAATTTTTCATTTTCTTCCTTCTGTATGCGTAGCTCCTTCTTAATTTCCTCTTTTTCACATTGAAAAGTTTTCTCCAGTTTATTCATTTTGTCCGCTAATTTATTATATGTTTCCATTTCAACGAGTTCTGGGTAGAAATGATCATCCTATTTTCTACCTTTATCCTTTCTCTTAACTTCTTCCATATTCATATTACTAAAGATAGTATTCATGTTGCAGAAAGATAATTCTTACTTTGAAAGATAACTTTTACTTAAATATTTGCATCTCCCTGCTACCTGCCTGGTGATAATGACGACATCCAGCTGATGTTTACGTTGTATCTTTTTTTTTTAATGTGAGGAAGAAGGAACCAAAGGCTATGAGCCTGCAATAACAGTTCCCTCCAAGAGAAAAATAAAATACAATAGAGAGCCAAATTCAAGATCCGATCATTTCGAGATGCCTGGACACACTGCGTGTGAATTACTGGAGATCATAGGCAGCAGGAAATACAGACAGAGGGAGACAGTTCCAGAGTTGACCTGTTGCATAAATGAAGGATTGGGAGTAACGGTTAACTCTTGCATTAGAGAATTGGACACAAAAGGGATGAGAGTTTGCTGCTAGATGGGTGTTACGCGCCCGTCGTAGAGGTGGAGGAATGCATGCAGACAGTTCAGAGGAGCAGTGACCATTAAACTAGCGATAGAAGAGAGATAAAGATGCAACAGTGCGACGAAGAGACAGAGGTTGAAGGGAGTCAGTAAGAGGAGGAGAGTTAATGAGATGAAAAGCCTTTGACTCCACCCTATTGAGAAGAGCTGTATGTGGGGAGTCTCCCCACACGTGAGAGTCGTACTCCACACAGGGGCAGATAAGACCCCTGTATAGAGTCAACAATTGTGCAGGGGTAAAGAAAGAACGGAGTTGGCTTAGCACACCTAATCTCTTGGAAGCAGATTTTACAAGAGATGTAATATGATCTTTCCAAGATAAGTCCCGAGTAAATGAAACCCCAAGCATGTTCAAGGATGATGCAGGATTAAGCTGAATATTATTAAACATTAGTGGGTATAGCTGTGGAAGATTTTGTCAGGTTGATAGGTGTAAGAACTGAGTCTTAGATGCATTAAAAACAACCATATTATTTTTATCCCAGTCAGAGATACGAGCCAAGTCAGACATTAGGTGTGCCATAGCCTCATCTCTTGTTTGTTGAAGTAACTGTTGAGATGGGCATTGCGGGAACCGAATGGAAAGGTGAAGGGTGGAGTCATCACCGTATGAGTGGATAGGGTTAGATGTACAGCTTAGATCATTGATGAATAAAAGGAAGAGAGTTGGTGGTAGGACAGAGCCCTGAGGAACACCACTGTTGATAGATCTAGGAGAAGAACGATGGCCGTCTACAACAGCAGCTATAGAATGACCAGAAAGGAAGCTAGCGATGAAGGCACAGATAGAAGGATAGAAACCGTAGGAGGGCAGTTTCGAAATTAAAGATTTATGCCAGACTCGATTGAAAGCCTTTGAGATGTCAAGTGCAATGGCAAAGCTTTTGCCAAAGTCCCGAAAGGAGGATGACCAGGAGTCTGAAAGGTAGGTGAGAAGAACGCCAGTGGAGCGTCCCTGACGGAACCCGTACTGACGATCGGAAAGAAGGTTGTGATAGGAAAGATGCCTTAAAATTTTTCTATTAAGAATTGACTCGAAAACTTTTGAAATACAGGACGTTAAAGCAATTGGACGATAGTTGGAGGGTTGGGAGTGGTCACCCTTCTTTGGGACTGGCTGAATGAGAGCAAACTTCCAGCAAGAAGGAAAGGTACAAGTTGAGAGACAAAGGCAAAAGAGTTTGCCTAGGCAGGGTGTTAGCACAGAAGCACAGTTCTTGAGAACAACAGGAGGGACCCCATCAGGCCCATATGCCTTGTTAGTACTGAGGCCAGTGATGGCAGAAAATACATCAACTGAAGAAATTTTGATGTCAGCCATGAGGAAGTCAGAGAGGGGAAGTGATGGAGGAACAGCACCGGAATCGTCTAAGGTGGAATTGGAGGAGAAAGTCTGTGCGAAGAGATCTGCTTTATCAGTAGAAGAAATAGCTACAGAACCATCAGAGTAGAAAGAGGAGGGAAAGATGATGAGGTAAAGTTGTTAGAAAGATTTTTGGCAAGGTGCCAGAAGGAGCGGGAAGAATTCGATTGGAGAGTTGAGAGCATTTAGTATGGATGAAATTATTTTTAGTAGAGCGAAGAACAGACTTAGCACGATTCCGGGCAGAAACGTAAAGATGATGTGATTCAGGGGTGGGTTGGCTCCGGTACCTTTTGTAGGCCCTCTCCTTGTTGCGGACAGCATTTGAACAAGCGTGATTAAACCAAGGCTTTCTTGCGTTAGTCAAAGGATATGAGAAAGGAATGTATGCTTCCATGCCCGAGAGAATAACCTCCTTAATGTGCAAGGCACACTCAGATGGCTCCCGGCCATGGAAGCAATAATCATTCCAGGGAAAATCAAAGAAGTACTGCCTGAGGGCCTCCCAGTCCGCGGCTCCAAAATGCCACAGATGACGTTTCCCTGGAGGGTCCACAGGCTGTACCGGAGTGATAGGACAGGTTAAGGTAATAAGGTTGTGATCGGAGGAGCCCAACGGAGAGAGATTAAGAGAGTAAGCAGAAGGATTAGTTGTGAGGAAGAGGTCAAGTATGTTGGAGCTCTCTCCAAGGCGGTCAGGGATACGGGTAGGGTGCTGTACAAGCTGCTCTAGGTCATTAAGGATAGAAAAGATGTAGGCTTGTTCACCAGGTGGATCCGTGAAAGGAGAGGAGAGCCAAAGGTGGTGGTGAACATTGAAATCTCCTAGAATGGAGATTTCAGAGAAAGGAGAAATGGATAGAATGTGTTCCATCGTAGAAGTAAGATAGTCGAAGAAGTTTTGATAGTCAGTAGAATTAGGGGATAAGTAAACAGCACAGATATATTTAGTCAGAGAATGACAGGAAAGCCGAAGCCAGAGTGTAGAGAATTCAGAAGAATCGAGTTCAGGAACACGAGAGCAAGATAAGTCGTTGCGTATATATATACAACAGCCACCTTTGGCTTTGAAATGAGTATAGAGAAAGTAGGAGGATACAGAAAAGGGTTTGCTGTCAGTTGCCTCAGACAGCTGAGTCTCTGTTAGAAAAAGAAGGTGATTTTTAGAGGAGGAGAGGTGGTGCTCAACAGAGCGAAAGTTAGAGGAAAGGCCGCGAATGTTGCAGAAATGAAGAAGAAGAGAGTCAGACAGTGGTTCCAGGCACCTTGAGTCATCACCGGGAGAGGGGCGGATGGTGGGGGCATTTATGGTCCCCCCCCCCTGGGGACTCCGAGGCTTGGTGAAGAGACGCCATTTTAATATTTTAATTAAATTTTGAATAGGAAGTGTAGTGTGTACTGTGCATGTACTTTTGGTGTAGATAGTTAGAGAATTTTGTACTGGAGAGCATGCTGGACTACTCTCGGTGTAACTGAGACACTGAAAAAGTTCAACAAAGGGGGATGGTCAGGAACTAGTCCTGAGGGCTGATGAAACGGGAGCTCCAGCACTCCCTGTCATCAGCTTTCCATCCACCTCAGGAGTACTGCCCTGCTCGACTGGTGCTACAGTGTACTCACCCAATATACCTAATTGAGATACACATGAAATATGCTATGCTCATGGGTTCCCATCACTGTTTCTCAGTAAGTCAAATTTAGCTTTAAACCCATTTAAGTTTTTAGACTGGATGATCTCTTTGTCAAGGCTATTCCATAAATCTATACTTCTGTAAGGAAAGCTATGTTTCTTGATATCCTTCAAGCAGCTTGACCTTTTCAATCTCATTCCGTGTCCTCTTGTTGCTCTTTTATCCCATAAAAATAGATCTTCTTGGTCAATTTTATCTACTCCCACCATGGTCCTGAACACTGCAATCATGTCTCCCCTCTTTATCTTTCCTCTAAGGAAGGCAAATCCAGCTTTTCCAGCCTCTCTCTGTGTGACAGATCTGCCAGACTGGGGACCATCTTGGTTGCTGTTATTTGTATTCTCTCAATCTTGTTTATATCTTTCTTTTTGTGTGGGGACCACACTACTGCTGCATATTCTAACCTGGGGCAGATCATGGCCACTATCAATTTTTTCATCATCTCATCCATATAATGAAATGCTACTTTTATGTTAGTCAGGAGTTTATAAGTCTCTCTAACTATCTTATTAATGTGCCTTTCAGGTGACAAACTATCTTGGACCAGCACTCCCAAGTCTTTCTCTTCTCTCATTTTAGTGATTAATTCATTACCCAACAAATAATTCAGTGATGGCCTCTTGGTACTTTTACCCCTTTCCAATATTTTACATTTCTTTACATTAAATTTCATTTCCCACATCCGGCTCCAATCATGTATCCTATCCAGATCCTCCTGCAGCATTTTACAATCCTCCTCAACCTCTACCTTCCTCAGGATTTTTACATCATCAGTAAACAGACTTGCATAACTGTTCACTCCATCTACCATATCATTTATGTAAATCAGGAACATTACTGGCGCCAACACCGAGCCGTGGGGGACTCCACTTGTTACTTCCCTCCATCCAGACATCCTATCCTTTATTACTGTCCTCATTTGTCTGTCCCTCAAAAAGTCTCTCATCCATTCCATGAGTTTCCCCTTCAGTCCTCCTATATAGTCTAGTTTCCACATTAGTCTCTTATGAGGTACCTTGTCAAAGGCCTTCTCTAAGTCTAAGTACACACAATCCACCCAACCATCTCTCTCCTGTACCACATCAATCGCTCTTGAGTAAAAGCTCAACAAGTTAGAAACACATGACCTTCCACTTCTGAATCCAAACTGACCTTCGGCCAAAATATTCATCTCTTCTAGATATTTTTTAACCATCTGTCTTTCAGGAATCTCTTGCACAATTTTGCGACCTTGCTGGTCAGAGACACTGGTCTATAATTCAGGGGTTCTTCCCTGTTTCCTCCCTTATAAATTGGTACCACATTTGCCCTCTTCCATTCTTTTGGCACTTTCACCCTTGCAGAGAACACATGATTAAACTGTGAATTTTATCTGCCAGTTGTTCTCTGCATTCCTTCAGTACCCAATTAGAAATTCCATCAGGTCCTGGGGCTTTCCTTACATCTTGAGTTTCCAATAATTTGTACACTTCCTGTACCTCCACTTTTATATCTTTTATCACCCGTACATTTCTATTCACTCCCTCCCCTTCCACAAACTGTTTTTCATTAGTGAAAACTGATTGGAAACATTTGTTCATTATTTCAGCTTGCATTGCTGCATCTTTATAGACCTCTCCTTTTACTTTCAATTTGGTGATTCCTTCCTTTTGTTTCAGTTTGCCATTAACAGATCTATAAAACAGTTTGGGTTCATCCTTGCATTTGTCTATTATACCTTTTTCAAAATTCCTTTTTTCTTCTATACGTATTCTTGTGTATTCATTTCTAGATCTTTTATATTCTTCCTTTGTTCTGGTGTTGCCTCTCTTTCTCCAGTTGTTCCACGCCCTATCTCTCCCTTTTTTTGCTATCATACACCTTTTATTAAACCGCTCATTTTTCTTGTTTTGTTTCCCTCTTACTCTTGGTACAAATTTTTCCACTCCCAAATTATAGAGGTCCAGAAAGATATCCCACTTCCTTTGTATCTCTCTTGTTTCTCTGAATTTTTTCCAATCCGCATTTTCAAAAAATTTTCTCAGTCCTGTGAAATTAGCTTTCCCAAAGTTGTATCTTCCCTGTCTATGAAGCTTGTCTCTTGGCTCGACGTTCCCTATTATCATCTGGAATACACTGACCACATGATCACTTTTTCCTATAGGACAGAAATATTTCAATGATTCTATTACATCGGGTTCTTTGGTAAACAGTAAATCTAACCTTGCTGGTGTGTCCTCACGTCAGAGCTGTGTCTCTTCTTTGACCCATTGTGTCATCACATTGTTCATTATTATATTTAATAATATTGTTCCCCACGAATCCTCGCTGCCTCCTGAGTCCCATTCCTCCCAGTTCACCTCTTTACAGTTAAAGTCACCCACCAAAATTATATTGTTGCTTTTCTCAATTGTTTTTTGTAAATAACTAGCCATATCTGACAACATCTCCTGGTATTCGTCATCATTCCATGCTCTCATCTTAGGGGGAACATACACTACCGCCATATCTCTCTTGACTTTCTCTCCAGTTTCTAATTTCATATATATCACTTCAGCCCTGCCTTCTCCCATTTCCACAGTATCTACATTTATGTTGTTCTTCACTGCTATCATCATTCCTCCTCCCGTTTTTTCTTTCGGTCACTTCTCCACAGATTGTATTTACCGTCTCCCAAATGAGCATCAATATCCTCTCTTAATTTCGTCTCTACAAAACACATGACAACAGATTCATATTCTCTCAAGAAATCATTAATTTCAAGCTTTCCCAATATTAAACCATCAATATTAGTGTATATCACCTTTAAATTATTTTTGTTGTTTTTTATACCCTCTTCTCTCCTTCTCTCCATCAGTACCACTTCCTCAATTTCTGATCTTTCATAGCCATCCACCTTGGTTTCCTTCGCATCTATTTCCTTATATACCACTTCCTTACTTTCATATCCATTACTCTCCAAAAAAAAGTATTACATTCTTCCTCTGTCCTCTTATCATTTTTTTCCTTTACTTGATCCTTCAATGATTTTAAAACTTCTCTTTCTTCTTCATTTAAATCTTTTCTTATTATAATATTTTCCATCCCAGCCTCTTTGCTTAATTTCCAGGCCATTTTGAGTATATCATTTACTAAACTTTCTGATGTCAACTTGACTCTCACTGGTCTTGTTTCCCCTTTCTTATAAGGCCCTATCCTCCTTACTTCCTCAATTTCTTTTACCCACTCGTCTCCTTCGGGGTCAATTTTGCCTTATATACCTCTCACCAGGTTCGTGTCTCTCTTGAGTCTCACGAATCTAACCATTTCTTCCTCCTCCCTGTTTCCAAATATTACCACGCATCTGTTCCTTTCTACAGTTTCCTCCTCAGTTCAATATTTTCACGTTTCAAATTTCAGATTTCTTCATTCACCATCTCATTTGATTGGATCAGACTGTGTATAGTAATTTCTGTATTTTCAGACCCATCCTTTAACACTAATTTCTCCACTTTCTTTTCAAGTTCACTAATCCTCATTATCAGTGTTTTAACCAGATCCATGATATTAGTATTTTTATCAGATCCTGGAAATTCAAGTCCCTCAGTGTTTACATTTTCGGCCATGTTGGATGTTGGTTACTGTAGCAAAAACAGCTGTTACCGAAAAATACTACAAAACATTCATGTACATTCTTCCCAATAAATCTTTACATTTTTGGTAGTCTATATTAACTTGCAATATTTTAAACTTAAAACCATAGGAGACAGGATAAACATAATTCCTGGATACTACTTAAGGTATGCAGCCTGGGCCTGGGAGCTGTTGAGAGACATGTCCGTCCGATGTGGCTGTTCGTGTGTGTGTGTGTGTGTGTGTGTGTGTGTGTGTGTGTGTGTGTGTATTTACCTAGTTGTGATATGCAGGAAATGAGCTACGCTTGTAGGGTCCTGTCTCTGTTTCTTAGTAAGTCAAATTTTGTTTTTAACTCGTTTATCTTCTTAGACTAGACAATCTCTTTGTCCAGGCTATTCCGCAAGTCTGTGCATCTGTATGGAAAACTATATTTCTTGATCTTCTTGATCTCCTTCAAGGAACTTGGCTTTTTCAGTTTCATTCCATGTCCTCTTCTTACTCTCTCATCCCATACAAACAGATCTTTTCTGTCAATTTTATTTACTCCCATCATGGCCCTGAACACTACAATCATGTTGCCCCTCTCTCTCCTTTTTTCTAAGGAAGGCAGCTGTAGCTTTTCCACCCTCTCTCTGTACGATAGATCTAGCGGGCAAGGGACCATCTTGCTTGCTGTTCTTTGTATTCTCTTGAACTTGTTTATATCTTTCTTTTTGTGTGGGGAACACACTACTGCTGCATATTCCAACCTGGGGCAGATCATGGCCACTATCAGTTTTTTCATTATCTCCTCGTCCATGTAATGAAATGCTACTCTTATGTTAGTCATTTTCTTTTTAGACATGTGCAGCATGCGATGTGGTGTGTGAGATGAAGAGAAGATGGAGGGGGGTGCAAGGAACAGCGTGGTGGAATGAAGAGGTGGGACAGGCTGTGGCACAAAAGAAGAAAGCATACAATGAATGGATGAGAAATAGGGGCATGGAAGAAGTTGAGAAATGGAAGAGAGAGTTATATGTAGAAAGAAAGAGAGAGTTGAAAAGATTAGTAAGAGAGAGTTATATGTAGAAAGAAAGAGAGAGGTGAAAAGATTAGTAAGAGAGAACAAGAGGAGAGTGGATGAGGAATTTGGAAGGAATTTGAGTGTAAAGTGGAGGGACTGTAAGAAAATGTTCTGGAAAGAGGTGAAGAGAGTAAGACAGGGTGGAACTAAGGTAGCAGGGGAGTGAAAGATAAAAATGGTAGATTACTTGTGGAGAAGGGAGAAAAAGTTAGCAGATGGAAAGAACACTTTAAGGAATTGTTGAACATAGAGGATGGAAGTAATGCGAGTATAAGTGGCTGGGGAATGGCTAGGAGAAGGAGGGAGGTGAGAAGACAGGGAGAAATCAGTAGGATAGAAGTTGTGGAAGCAATGAAGAAAGTTAAATTGGGGAAAGCCCCAGAAATTGACGGAATGTGTGGTGAAATGCTGAAGCATGGGGGAGAGATAGTAGTAGAATGGATGTGGAAGATGTGCAGATTGGCCTAGGAGAAAGGTAGGGTCCCGGGGGATTGGAAGTCAGGTATAATTATTCCCTTGTACAAAGGAAAAGGGGAAAAAGAAGTGTGTGGTAATCATAGGAGCATTTGTCTTCTTAGTATAATAGGAAAAGTGTATGGTAGGATACTTATTGACAGAGTTAGAGAAAGAACAGAGGAATTAGTTGGAGAGGAACAGGGAGGCTTTAGGAAGGGAAGAGGTTGTGTAGATCAGATATTCATTCTTAGATCTGTAGTGGAAATGTTTCTAGAGAAGGGAAAGAAGTTGCATGTGGCCTTCATGGATTTGGAGAAAGCATATGACAGGGTGGATAGACAAGGATTGTGGAAAGTATTAAGAATATATGGAGTAGATGGGAAATTGTTGAATGCTGTGAAGAGTATGTATGATGGTGCTAAGGCTGCATTGTGTGTAGATGGTGAACTGAGTGAATTTTTCTCTTTGAAGGTTGGGTTGAAATAGGGATGTCATGTCTCCATGGTTGTTCAATCTGTACATGGATGGGGTAATAAAAGAGGTACAAGGTAGGGTAGTGGATGTTGGAGTGGCCCTGGTGAGAGAGGGTAGTGTTTGGAAACTCCCTGTACTGTTGTTTGCAGATGATTCTGTGTTGTTGAGTGAAGACGAAGGGGAGCTGCAAGGCTTGGTGGATGAGTTTGGGAGAGTGTGTAAGAAATGGAATCTAATGGTGAATGTAGGGAAGAGTAAAGCGATGGTCTTTGAGAGAGGTGAAGTCAGTGAATGTACAGGGAGGTTGGATGGTGAGGAACTGGGAAATGTGAGTACGTTTAAGTACTTGTGTAGTGTGATGAGTAAGGATGGAGGTTTGGAAGGTGAAGTGCTTGAAAGGGTACAGCAGGGAAGAAAGGTTGCTGGTTCTTTGAAAGCAGTGATAAGAAACAGGGAAGTGAGCATGGAAGTGAAAAAGTTACTACATGACAGTATTGTGATACCAACTCTAACGTATGAAAGTGAAGCTTGGACGTTGTTGGAAAGACACAAGTCAAGAGTGAGAGCAGTGGAAATGGGTTATTTAAGAGGAGCCTGGGAGTCACATGGAGAGACAGGCTGACAAATGAGGATATAAAGGAGTGTTGTGGTGTGGATGTGGATGTGATAGGAAGTGTTAGAAGGAATACACTGAGGTGGTTTGGCCATGTGGAGAGGATGGAGAGTGAAAGACTAGCGAAGAGAGTGTATGTGAGTAAGGTGGAAGGGGGGGAGTGGGAGGGGGAGGCTGAGGATGAGATGGAGGGATGGAGTGGAGAGGTATATGAGAGAGGGGGGTGTGAGTTGGAAGCAGGGCAGTGAAATGGCGGGGGACAGGGCGACTTGGAGGCGATTTGTTTGTGGCCACCCCAAACAGGATTGAAGCGTCTGGCAATAGATAGATAGATGTTAGTCAAGAGATTGTACATCTCTCTAACTATTCTGTCAATGTGTTTTTCTGGTGGCAAACTATCCTGGACCAGCACTCCAAAGTCTTTCTCTTCTCTCGCTTTTTTGACTGATTCATTACCCATCAAATAATTCAGTGATGGCCTCTTGGTACTTTTGCCCATTTCCAATATTTTACATTTTTTTGCATTGAATTTAATTTCCCACATCTGGTTCCAATCATGAATCCTATCCAGGTCCCCTGCAACATTTTATAGTCTTCCTCAACTTCTGCTCTCATCAAGATCTTTGCATCATCAGCAAACAGACTTGCATAACTGTTCATTCCATCTACTAAATCATTTACGTAAATCAGGAACATCATTGGCCCTAACGCTGAGCCCTGTAGGACTCCACTTGTTACTTCTCTCGATCCAGACATTTTCTCCTTTATTACTGTCCTCATTTGTTTGTCTCTCATGAAGTCTCTCATCCACTCCAGGATGTATCTCTTCACCCCTTCTGTGTGCTCCAATTTCCTCTTCAGTCACTTGTGGGGTACCTTGTCAAAGGCTTTCTCCAAGTTTAAATACACACAGTCCACCCAACCGTCTCTCTTCTGTAGCACGTCAATTGCTCTTGAGTAAAAGGTCAATAAGTTGGAAACACACGACCTTCCACTTTTGAATTCAAACTGACTTCCATCCAAAATGTTCATCTCTTCCAGATATTTTATCTGTCTGTCTTTCAGGATTCTCTCGCACAGTTTTGCAACAATGGTGGTCAGGAACAGTGGTCTATAATTCAGGAGTTCTTTCTTGTTTCTTCCCATATAAATTGGTACCACACTGCTCCTCTTTCATTCTTGAGACACATTCCCCTCTTCCAGAGAGCACACAATTAAACCGTGAATCTTATCCGCCAGTTGTTCTCTGCATTTCTTCAGTACCCAATTAGAGATTCCATCCAGTCCTGGGGCATTCCTTACATCTTGAGTTTCCAGTAATTTATACACTTCCTGCACTTCCACTTTTATAGCTTTTATCACTACATTTCTAGTCACTCCCTCCCCCTCCACAATATCCCTTTCTTTAGTGAAAAGCTAGTGGAAACATTTGTTCATTATTTCAGCCCTCATTGCTGCATCTTTACATACTTCTTCTACTTTCAGTTTGGTGATTCGTTGCTTTTGTTTCAATTTGCCATCAACATATCTATACAACAATAGGGAACTTTCAACACGTTGTCTGGTACCTAATTCGCTCCTACAGCAGCTCTTTCCCGGTTACCATGCATGTAATATTTGTGGATTATTTTTACTCCCTTGTCTAACTGTGAGATATAGTAATGGCATACATCATTGAGAATAATAAAATATGACTTAGAAAACTCATAACGAATGTGAATGATCTTTTTAATTTGTGGAATTTCATGAGTTACGATGGTAGACTCGCTTCTTAAGTGTTAGTATTTCACAAATTCTCTTTGCATAAATGCTATTTTGATTGTTGGATATTGTAGCTGATCCCATACATATATGAAGTCCCGATCATTATTCATTCTTAACACTGATTTTCGACATGACAGTCATTGTCTTACCTGTAATTTATTAGTTTGTAAATTTTACCTCTTAACATTTCTCCAGTACACTCACTCATGCGCATCAGAAGGACAGTCCCGGATTTGAGAAAAGGCCACCGAGAGTGTTTACAGAAACAGACGAAGGCTAAACATGGTTGGAGAAGAAGAATGTGGTTGGCGAAGGGTCAGGTTCTTAATGTGCTGCTACCTAAGGTGTACAGGAAACCATTTGGCATTTCACTCAGTGTAAAGTCACCCATAGACAGAAGGAAGAGTAAAGCATGAAGGAAAGATAGATAGAAGAGGGAGTGTAGTCACCTGTAGACAAAAGGACGAGAAAGAAATGAAATAAAGAACGACAGAAGAGGAGGGAAAGAAAGAAGGAAGGAGGAAAGGAAAGGACAGACACCCGAGAGCAGCGCTACATGCTGTTACCTAATAAATGTTGAATGTTGTTTTCTGTGACAAATGTGTTTTCCATTTCTTTTTTCATAAACTCTAACCATTGTGACCACACAATTATTTTGCAGTTGCTACAGTTTCTACATTTCTTATTCCTAGCTACCTGTTAACCCATAAGTGCATACTCCCAAGAAAATACACATTCAGACTGGAACAAATTGCCTTCCGGTGGCATGTGTAATATAGACAGCACTCGTACCAAGTCTCCAGTGCCATTTGAATCATGTATGTTCCTTCAGTTATGGGAAGGGATGGTAAAATAAATCATAAAACATGTACCAAATGATGATCAGGTAAGCCTCTGAGCCTCTGAAAGATTGATGGCAGAAGCCTAACTTTTTCAGTCCGGTGATATACAGTATTATTCTTCCTGCCGAACGATTTTACCATTTAGAATACTCATACTGAAAGGGGTTAATGAAGCTGTATCATCCAGTTCAGTCTCTCCTGAGCTGAACTTTGTCATCAGAATAAAGAATAAAATGATTTACGTCCTCATAGTGAAAGAAGTAATCACACTCATGTAGCAGCACTAAGCTAACTTGTAATTGTCTTTTTTGTATCCTCATTTTATAAATCAAGGTACATCATACGAATCATGCAAATATTGGATTTCAAAAACCTTGGTTAATCGCCATAATGGTCTAGTAAATGAACTGTATTCACATCTGCCTTCGCCGAGAGCTAGCGAAAAGTGAGCTATGTTTTATCCCGCCGTGGGGACGATCGCCTTTGGTGTATGGAAACAGATGTCAAGTGGTGGTATTTGGCAAATATTAAATTTAAGAAAACTGAGGCAATGACAAGCTTCAAAAAAGCACTATTCTTACTCAAAAAGACAATATGAATGTAGATATGGAAGCCAATTGCACTGAACTCATCAGTAACACAACGAAATGACTATGTGTAAGGGATTGCCGGATGGAAGCCCAATGTATGCATATGCATAATAGCCAGTCAAAGATATTCATTCATGGGCATGATATTTTTTATCAACGAGTATTTTAGTGACTTTAATGGTCTGTAGTGTTGCTAACTCTTGTAAGTTTATCCAGACTTATAGAATAGTCGCAATAGTTGTGTTACTTTTCCAAGTCTGGCCTGAAATAGGGCACACTAGCTAGGTAGCAGATGACACCTGAAAGTCCCTCATTTTGGTTCTTCCTTACATTTGTCAGTTATACCTTTGTCAAAGTTCCGTTCTTGCTCTCTATGTATTCTTGTATATTCATTTTTTAGTTCTGTATTCTTCCTTTGTTCTATTATTACCTCTCTTTCTCCAGTTGTTCCATGCCATGTTCCTCTTTTTTTTTTTTTTTTTTTTTTTTTTTTTTTATACACCTTCTGTTAGACCAATCCTTCTTCCTGTTTTCCTTCCGACTTACTCTTGGAACATGTTTTTCCACTCCCGAATTATAGAGGTCTAGAAAGATATCCCTCTTCTTCTGCATCTCTCTTGTTTCTTTGAATTTTCTTCAGTGCACATTTTCGAAAAATTTCCTCAGTCCTGTAAAGTTTGCTTTCCCAACATTGTATCTTCCCTGCCTATAAAGCTCATCTCTGGGCACCATGTTCTCTTTTATCATCTGGAACTCAATGACCACATGATCACTTTTTCCTATAGGACACAGATTCTGTATATCAAAGATTCAATTACATCAGGTTCTTTGGTTAGCAGTAAATCTAGTCTTGCTGGCGTGTCTTCACCTCTGAATCTTGTTTCTTCTTTAACCCACTGGGTCATTACACTATTCATTGCACTATTTAACAATATAGCGCTCCACGAATTTTCACTGCCTCCTGAGTCCCATTCCTCCCAGTTCACCTCATTACAGTTAAAATCACCCATCAGAATTATGTTGTTTCTTTTCTTGATCTCTTTTTGTAGATATCTAACCATGTCAGACAACATCTCTTGGTATTCATCGTCATTCCATGCCCTTGTCATAGGGAAAACATATACTACTGCAATGTCCCTCTTGCCATTCTCTCCAGTTTCTAATTTCATACTTATCACTTCAGTCCTACCCTCTCACAGTTCCACATTATCCACATTGATGTTGTTCTTCACTCCTATGATCACTCCCGTTTTTTCTTTTTGGTCTCTTCTCCTGTGTTTTTACGATCTCCCATATGGATATCAATGTTGTCTCTTAGCTTGGTCTCTACAAGGCATGTAGTATCAGGTTCATGCACCCTCATGAAATCGTTGATTTCTAACCTTGCGGATTGGAAGTCAGATATAATGGGGTGCTTCTGAAAAGCCTAGTATTCCGTCAGATGGCTCCACTGTAGCAGTAAACACATTGCCGCGCTGTTTAAAAAGCATAATTTTATTTGTTAAATATTTACACTGTTTTGTGAAATTGTGAATCATGGTAATGTCATATGCCGTAATAATTTAATACAAATAGAACACGTATATATAACGTATCATGAATTGTTTATATTTATCATAAACTGAAATTAAAATATCACTGATGGCATGTGATGGCAATCCGCCATTTCAGTGGTCCTATATTATTTAATTTCTGCTACATTTAGTGCAAGTTAGATTCTTAATACATAGTTTGTTCAGAGTGTAAAGTACACCTAGTCTCTATGTGGGCAGAAATTTAATGTTGAGTAAATACTGGCATTCACCATCATAAATCATCCGGTCTGAGGAACCGTCCCAAAACCAAGATCGTTTACGCGTCATTTTTTGCCCGGTCTCACCGAGGACAGACGACTGTGGAAGATAGAGAAGCCAAGACATCGCCTCCAAGTGATCCACAAGATTCACACGGAGTCAAGTTCAGTATTCACGATTGTATATATATATATATATATATATATATATATATACTGTATATATACATTATGTATATATATATATATATATATATATATATATGTTTAAATATATATATATATATATATATATATATATATATATATATATGTATATATATATATATATATATATATATATATATATATATATATATATATATATATATATATATATATATATATACATATATATATTGTATATATATATATATATATATATATATATATATATATATATATATATACATATATATATTGTATATATATATATATATATATATATATATATATATATGGAAAATGTCAGTACGTTTAAGTATTTGGGTAGTGTGATGAGTAAGGATGGAGGTTTGGAGGGTGAAATGCTTGAAAGGGTACAGCAGGGAAGAAAGGTTGCTGGTTCCTTGAAAGCAGTGATATATATATATACACACCCAACCCTCGGCTATCACGGGTTCCGCTATAGCGTATCTCGCTATCACGCCTATATAAAAAACTACCCAAATACCTTTATCACGCTAAATGCCTGCTATCACGCACTGCAAATGTTTGAAAATATCAAAAAGGCCAGGCTCCAGTGATCCACCCAGCCAACAAAAGCTTCACTCCGTGATTGGTCGTGTGACATCAGTGCCAGCCAAGCACTGATTGGCCGCCTGACCGAGTCTCCTGCCTGCCAAACCATTCAAGTGCGCGCCCTCAGACCGTGAACAGTGATTTCGAGAACAATAACCTTTTTTATTATATGACCATGGCCAACGTACCCCCTCCCCGTCCCCCTACCATCACCCAACATAACGCTGCGGCACCTGTCAGGGAAATAAAGAAGAGGAAGAACCTATGTTATGCAGATAAACTGGAAATGTGAAACTTATAGAGAATAGTGAGACCAAACGAAGTGTGGGGAAGAAACATAACATCAATGAATCAACTGTGAGGGGTATTTATAAGAATCATGATCACATCATAAAACATGCTCATTTTTAGACTATTATATATTAATATGTGGTACAAAAAAGGTATCTTAGGGGTAAATATTGAGGTCATGGCACCAATTAGAATTATTACCATAAGTTCTTCAATTCGGCTATCACGGTTTTGGCTATAGCGCAGCCATAGCGGGACCAATTGGGAGTGATAGCCGAGGGTTGAGTGTATATATATATATATATATATATATATATTGTATATATATATATACAGTAATCACTCCAATATCCGGATCAATAGAGCCATCGGTAGGTTCGGATATTGGTTTTGTCCGGATATTGGGCCCCAGCTTATGGACTTGTACTTACGGACCCTAACACAGAGAAACACCTATACAACTCCCTCCGGACATGCATAGCACCTATTTAACACCCAAATCACACCAATAAGGCACATAAATGACTGAAATAAATGCAATAGACACATAAAATGTGGGTTTAGAAGTATGTTCATACATTAATAAACATTCTGGTACTTATGGACTCTAACCGAACCTAACCTAACCGAACCTAACCGAACTCTGAAAAACACATTCCTACTGCACATGCATGAGGTAAGTTTAGTATGGAAAGAAGTACAGTATGACACTTTCTGGTAAGTATAGTATGGGAAAAAATACAATATGAAACATTCTGGTAAATATAGTATGGAAAATAGTACAACATGAAACATTTTGGCTACTTACAGCAAGTCCCTGGCCACCTCGATGAATAACCGCCTCCTCTCGGACTCTGACAGTAAGAACGATTTCCTGAAGCACTTGCACTACACTCTTCCTGAAGTCTTGCACTGAACTTAGTCACTAACACACAGAAGTCCGTTCTTTTCACAGTGTTCACTTTAGTCCAAATAATGTTCCATTAAATTTAAGTGTTGCACATTAACTTTTCCCAAGTTTTTTAAGTTTCCAAAGCCAAAACAAAGAAGGTTAGTTACGTTAAATTTCTTTTCTACTTAGTCTTTTCTCCCAACTTGAAAACCTTAACACAACACACCGTTTTTCACTGCACAACACTCAAAATTCCCGTGTGGTCTAGTGGAAAAGTTCTTGCTGTTTATTCACTGTCAGAGCCCGAGTATCACTGGCAGGCGTCCAAGGGGTGCATCGGTGGGTAGTGGTGATGGCGTACCGACTACAGAAGACTCTGAAGACAGCCGCAAACTCACGTCGGCGGTGACTCCACTGTAGCTGATGTGCTGGGCTGTGGCTCGGAGCATGAGGGCCTGTCTTGGGGAGGCAACGGAGTGGAACCAGGGCTTGGCACAGCGGGGTCACGGGCCTGAAAAAACTGTCAATCGTTGACTGGCCCCGCAAGGACCAACGATTCTGGCGATTGATGATGCGCTGCCGGAAAGCACGCACTTCCTCCACGAGTCCCAAGGGCCCCATCTCCCTGTCGCAGTCCGGGTGTTCCAGGTAGTCTAGGACGAACTCTAGATGTTCCCGGAGTGCGCTCAGCTTGGGGATGGCTGGAGTAGTGTCCTGCTGGGCGGAGTCTGCATCATCATCGCCTTCGTCGTCGGAATCTTCAAGTTCGGGACTGACACCAGCAACCGAAGACGCGATCTCGATATCAGACAACGTCTGATACCCAGGATCGCCCTCGTCGTCGTCCAACCACTCACGAACATCGTCCACATCAACATCGTCGCCGTGCGTACGTAGCCGTGCATGGAAGTCATCCACGTCAAACCCTAGGAAATCGTACTCCACATCTGTTCCGAGAAGCAGACGAGACCAACCATTTTCAAGAGTTTTCACAGGGACTTCCTTCCATGCACTAGCCCAGTTGTACAGCGCAGACTTGATGTTGTAGCGGCGAAGGTTTTCCAAAGTCCGCTTGCCTCGAGTGTCACGTCCTGCCCTGCGCTCGTCCTCGTCCTCGAGAACCACCATCACCTCGTCCAGGAACTTCCGACGGTACAGGCGCTTTGTTGCCACGATCACTCCTTGGTCCATTGGTTGAATGAGAGCAGTCGTATTAGGTGGCAGAAACATGCACCTAATACGGCCATTCTCAGCAACCAAGTCCTTGTCGCACGGGTGGGCAGGTGCATTGTCGAGGAGAAGGAGAGCCTTTACCTGGTCGCGAGGAATTCCCAGTGTCTTCGTCTGGTAATGTATGACCTCCTTGGCCAGTGATGGTGAAACCAGTCTTTGAAAATCACAGCTGTGAACCATGCTTTCAAAGAATGGTACCATACGACAGGAAGGACATCCATCACCCCACGAAGGCACCGAGGCTGCTTTGCACGGCCAACAATAACGGGCTTAAGCCGGTGCATGCCGTTAGCATTGGCACAACACAAAGCAGATATCCGTTCCTTAGAAAGCTTGCGGCCAGGTACACGCTTCTCCGTCTCATCGGCGAGAGTGTTCGTTGGCACCGAGCGATAGAATAGGCCAGTTTCGTCAGCGTTATAGACTTGACCGAGAGTGAGGCCCTCCCTGTCGATCAAGCCTTTCACCTTGTGCCGAAACTCGTCCACTCCATCCTCGTTAGTGTCCAATGCTTCGCCATGTGCTTTACGGTTAGTAAGGCCATGTCGCAACTTGAACGCGAAGAGC
Organism: Coenobita brevimanus; assembly: GCF_032717465.1. Lineage (NCBI taxonomy): Eukaryota > Metazoa > Arthropoda > Malacostraca > Decapoda > Coenobitidae > Coenobita > Coenobita brevimanus. The sequence goes on along the minus strand of NC_137053.1, from coordinate 32,037,604 downwards.
CAACCCTCGGATGCCTTGAAGTCTAGGGCGTCGTGAAGCCTTGCAAACTTCTCAGCAGCAGCCTTCAGCTCCGTTCCACGTACCATCACACCAGCTGCACGTTGCTGTCGATACCAAATCAACGTGGAGTGGTCGATCTCTGCATACTTGGGAGTAAACATAACCTTCCTCTCCACGTTGCGTTTGCTTCTCGACGAGAAGTCAGCCGTGTACTGCATGAGCTTGTCTCGGGAACGCTTGATATCAAACAAAGTCGACCGGGCCAGGTTGAACTCGCGGAGAATGCGAGAGGAAGACCAACCCGCATCAACCTTCTCCAATATCTCCCGTTTCTTCTCCAGAGTCAACACCACTCTCTTCCTTTTCTCAGGAGGCGGGGCCATCATCACACACACTAAGAGTAGGGCAGAGAGCAGCAGGAGGCCTTGCAGCAAGTACGGCACCACCACAAAGCGAGCACGTGGGCAGCCATGACGAAGAGCGTAGGTCTTGTCGCGGTGAGAGACAGGCGGGAAGTGGGGAGGATGCAGCAGCGCTCTATCGGACGTCGGAGGAATGACGAACCAAAACAATGCTCTCACGCGGCGCGCGGCAAGTTCAAATTACGGACGGCAAAAAATCGATTTTTTTTTCAATTTTTTGGATTTTCGGACCATTTTGGGAATGTTTGATCCCAGGACGATAAGGTTCGGTTAGTGGGGATGTTCGGTTATTGGGCGTCCGGATATTAGAGGGATTACTGTATATATATAGTACTGTATATATATATATATATATATATATATATATATATATATATATATATATACAGTAATCCCTCTAATATCCGGACGCCCAATAACCGAACATCCCCACTAACCGAACCTTTATCGTCCTGGGATCAAACATTCCCAAAATGGTCCGAAAATCAAAAAAATTGGAAAAAAAATCGATTTTTTGCCGTCCGTAATTTGAACTTGCCGCGCGCCGCGTGAGAGCATTGTTTTGGTTCGTCATTCCTCCGACGTCCGATAGAGCGCCGCATCCTCCCCACTTCCCGCCTGTCTCTCACCGCGACAAGACCTACGCTCTTCGTCATGGCTGCCCACGTGCTCGCTTTGTGGTGGTGCCGTACTTGCTGCAAGGCCTCCTGCTGCTCTCTGCCCTACTCTTAGTGTGTGTGATGATGGCCCCGCCTCCTGAGAAAAGGAAGAGAGTGGTGTTGACTCTGGAGAAGAAACGGGAGATATTGGAGAAGGTTGATGCGGGTTTGTCTTCCTCTCGCATTATCCGCGAGTTCAACCTGGCCCGGTCGACTTTGTTTGATATCAAGCGTTCCCGAGACAAGCTCATGCAGTACACGGCTGACTTCTCGTCGAGAAGCAAACGCAACGTGGAGAGGAAGGTTATGTTTACTCCCAAGTATGCAGAGATCGACCGCTCCACGTTGATTTGGTATCGACAGCAACGTGCAGCTGTAGTGATGGTACGTGGAACGGAGCTGAAGGCTGCTGCTGAGAAGTTTGCAAGGCTTCACGACGCCCTAGACTTCAAGGCATCCGAGGGTTGGCTCTTCGCGTTCAAGTTGCGACATGGCCTTACTAACCGTAAAGCACATGGCGAAGCATTGGCGCTAACGAGGATGGAGTGGACGAGTTTCGGCACAAGGTGAAAGGCTTGATCGACAGGGAGGGCCTCACTCGGTCAAGTCTATAACGCTGACGAAACTGGCCTATTCTATCGCTCGGTGCCAACGAACACTCTCGCCGATGAGACGGAGAAGCGTGTACCTGGCCACAAGCTTTCTAAGGAACGGATATCTGCTTTGTGTTGTGCCAATGCTAACGGCATGCACCGGCTTAAGCCCGTTATTGTTGGCCGTGCAAAGCAGCCTCGGTGCCTTCATGGGGTGATGGATGTCCTTCCTGTCGTATGGTACCATTCTTTGAAAGCATGGTTCACAGCTGTGATTTTCAAAGACTGGTTTCACCATCACTTGTCAGGAGGTCATACATTACCAGGACGAAGACACTGGGAATTCCTCGCGACCAGGTAAAGGCTCTCCTTCTCCTCGACAATGCACCTGCCCACCCGTGCGACTTGGTTGCTGAGAATGGCGTATTAGGTGCATGTTTCTGCCACCTAATACGACTGCTCTCATTCAACCAATGGACCAAGGAGTGATCGTGGCAACAAAGCGCCTGTACCGTCGGAAGTTCCTGGACGAGGTGATGGTGGTTCTCGAGACGAGGACGAGCGCAGGGCAGGACGTGACACTCGAGGCAAGCGGACTTTGGAAAACCTTCGCCGCTACAACATCAAGTCTGCGCTGTACAACTGGGCTAGTGCATGGAAGGAAGTCCCTGTGAAAACTCTTGAAAATGGTTGGTCTCGTCTGCTTCTCGGAACAGATGTGGAGTACGATTTCCTAGGGTTTGACGTGGATGACTTCCATGCACGGCTACATACGCACGGCGACGATGTTGATGTGGACGATGTTCGTGAGTGGTTGGACGATGACGAGGGCGATCCTGGGTATCAGACGTTGTCTGATATCGAGATCGCGTCTTCGGTTGCTGGTGTCAGTCCCGAACTTGAAGATTCCGACGACGAAGGCGATGATGATGCAGACTCCGCCCAGCAGGACACTACTCCAGCCATCCCCAAGCTGAGCGCACTCCGGGAACATCTAGAGTTCGTCCTAGACTACCTGGAACACCCGGACTGCGACAGGGAGATGGGGCCCTTGGGACTCGTGGAGGAAGTGCGTGCTTTCCGGCAGCGCATCATCAATCGCCAGAATCGTCGGTCCTTGCGTCAGTCAACGATTGACAGTTTTTTCAGGCCCGTGACCCCGCTGTGCCAAGCCCTGGTTCCACTCCATTGCCTCCCCAAGACAGGCCCTCATGCTCCGAGCCACAGCCCAGCACATCAGCTACAGTGGAGTCACCGCTCGACGTGAGTTTGCGGCTGTCTTCAGAGTCTTCTGTAGTCGGTACGCCATCACCACTACCCACCGATGCACCCCTTGGACGCCTGCCAGTGATACTCTCGGGCTCTGACAGTGAATAAACAGCAAGAACTTTTCCACTAGACCACACGGGAATTTTGAGTGTTGTGCAGTGAAAAAACGGTGTGTTGTGTTAAGGTTTTCAAGTTGGGAGAAAAGACTAAGTAGAAAAGAAATTTAACGTAACTAACCTTCTTTGTTTTGGCTTTGGAAACTTAAAAAACTTGGGAAAAGTTAATGTGCAACACTTAAATTTAATGGAACATTATTTGGACTAAAGTGAACACTGTGAAAAGAACGGACTTCTGTGTGTTAGTGACTAAGTTCAGTGCAAGACTTCAGGAAGAGTGTAGTGCAAGTGCTTCAGGAAATCGTTCTTACTGTCAGAGTCCGAGAGGAGGCGGTTATTCATCGAGGTGGCCAGGGACTTGCTGTAAGTAGCCAAAATGTTTCATGTTGTACTATTTTCCATACTATATTTACCAGAATGTTTCATATTGTATTTTTTCCCATACTATACTTACCAGAAAGTGTCATACTGTACTTCTTTCCATACTAAACTTACCTCATGCATGTGCAGTAGGAATGTGTTTTTCAGAGTTCGGTTAGGTTCGGTTAGGTTAGGTTCGGTTAGAGTCCATAAGTACCAGAATGTTTATTAATGTATGAACATACTTCTAAACCCACATTTTATGTGTCTATTGCATTTATTTCAGTCATTTATGTGCCTTATTGGTGTGATTTGGGTGTTAAATAGGCGCTATGCATGTCCGGAGTGTTTCTCTGTGTTAGGGTCCGTAAGTACAAGTCCATAAGCTGGGGCCCAATATCCGGACAAAACCAATATCCGAACCTACCGATGGCTCTATTGATCCGGATATTGGAGCGATTACTGTATATATATATATATATATATATATATATATATACACACATGCAAACGTGAGAACACATGACGAGTAAATATACTTCATCCTCTTAAATGTCTGCCCCCAGTGAGATTGCATCCAGGTCAAGAGTACTGGTATGTGCATAAGCTACTGACTCAGTTAGTGGAAGATCTTACAAACTTTTGTGTGTGGACAGGTGGCCTGGAGACAGTTCTCACATGACCATACCATTAGGGACTTGCCAAGAGGGGGCAATGTGTGTGAGATATTGATGATAAGATGACCTTAAGGTATTTATTTGGTAGGCACTTGGTGAAATGTAAAAATTAAAATAACCACTAGTTCTCAACAGAAAAAGACAAAACTTCACTGTAACATTTTATTTACAAAAAACTATAATGATATATATGAATATGACTCACTCATGGTGCAAGGAAACTGCAGGGGAAGGTCTCTCTCTCTCTCTCAGCTCAGCAGTCAGGAACTCACATTACTGAAATATGTGTGTTTGTGGGTGTGTCCATTTACGACAGTAATGTAACCAACGTCGGGTAAAGGGACATGAGAAATGGGCGTAGCTTAGTTAACAGCTAGAGAGGCAAGATGTGGAAATGACAGTTACACAAAGATATCGCTTAGTGAAACACACTGCCTATACATAGTCACTTATGAACCAATGACGAATGTTATGAATATAGCTCGTTTCTACTCTGAGTGAATCCGTGACATTACACGCCATCGAAATAAAATTTTTCATGGAAACTTGACATCCCTCGTGAAAAAACTTAAACACGGGACTGTCTTGTGGTGCGCATGCGTGAAGGAAGCGAGAAAAATGTTGAATGCCAGTATTTACTCAACATTAAATTTCTGCCCACATAGAAACTGGATGAGCCTAGATACCCACTAGGCGTACTTTACAGTCTGAACAGACAATGTATTAAGAACCAAATATGCACTAAATGTAGCAGAAATTAAATAATATAGGGTCACTGGAAGGACGGGTTGCCATCACATGCCCTCAGTGATATTTTAATATCCGTTTATGATAAATATAAACACTTCACGATACGTTATATATGCGTGTTGTATTTGCATTATTTATATTTCGGCATATGACATTACCATGATTCACATTTTCACACAACAGTATAGATATTTAACAAAGAAAAATATGCTTTTTAAACAGCGTGGGGAATATGTTTACTGCAACAGTAGAGCCATCTAGCGGAATACTAGCTTTGAAAGCACCCCATTATTCCCTTGTACAAAGGAAAAGGGGAAAAAGAAGTGTGTGTTAATCATAGGGGCATTTGTCTTCTTTGTATAATAGGAAAAGTGTATGGTAGGATACTTATTGACAGAGTTAGAGAAAGAACAGAGGAATTAGTTGGAGAAGAACAGGGAGGCTTTAGGAAGGGAAGAGGTTGTGTAGATCAGATATTCATTCTTAGATCTTTAGTGGAAAAGTTTCTAGAGAAGGGAAAGAAGTTGTATGTGGCTTTCATGGATCTGGAGAAAGCATATGACAGGGTGGATAGACAAGGATTGTGGAAAGTATTAAGAATATATGGAGTAGATGGGAAGTTGTTGAATGCTGTGAAGAGTATGTATGATGGTGCTAAGGCTGCAGTGCGTGTGGATGGTGAACTAAGTGAATTTTTCTCTTTGAAGGTTGGGTTGAAACAGGGATGTGTCATGTCTCCATGGTTGTTCAATCTGTACATGGATGGGGTAATAAAAGAGGTACAAGGTAGGGTAGTGGATGTTGGAGTGGCCCTGGTGAGAGAGGATAGTGTTTGGAAACTCCCTGTAATGTTGTTTGCAGATGATACTGTGTTGTTGAGTGAAGATGAAGGCGAGCTGCAAGGCTTGGTGGATGAGTTTGGGAGAGTGTGTAAGAAACGGAATCTAAAGGTGAATGTAGGGAAGAGTAAAGTGATGGTCTTTGAGAGAGGTGAAGTCAGTAAATGTACAGCGAGGTTGGATGGTGAGGAATTGGAAAATGTGAGTACGTTTAAGTACTTGTGTAGTGTGATGAGTAAGGATGGAGGTTTGGAAGGTGAAGTGCTTGAACGGGTACAGCAGGGAAGAAAGGTTGCTGGTTCTTTGTAAGTAGTGATATGAAACAGGGAAGTGAGCATGGAAGTGAAAAAGTTACTACATGACAGTATTGTGATACCAACTCTAACGTATGGAAGTGAAGCTTGTACGTTATTGGAAAGACACAAGTCAAGAGTGAGAGCAGTGGAAATGAGTTATTTAAGAGGAGCTTGTGGAGTCACATGGAGAGACAGGCTGACAAATGAGGATATAAAGGAGCATTGTGGTGTGGATGTTGATGTGATAGGAACCGTTATGATGAACACACTGAGGTGGTTTGGCCATGTGGAGAGGATGGAGGGTGAAAGACTGACGAAGAGAGTGTATGTGAGTGAGATGGAGGGAGGGGGAGGCCGAGGATGAGATGGAGGGATGGAGTGGAGAGGTATATGAGAGAGGGGGGTGTGAGTTGGGAGCAGGGCAGTGAAATGGCGGGGGACAGGGCAACGTGGAGGCGTTTTGTTTGTGGCCACCCTGAACGGGATTGAGGCGTCTGGCAATAGATAGACAGATAGATAGAACATTAGTATATGCCATTTTCCAACTTTTTTTGTTGTTCTTTATTCCCTCTTCTCTCCGTCACTCCGTCAGTACCACTTCCTCAATTTCTGATCCATGACTCTCCAATAGAACACTGTCTTCTCATCCTCCGTTCTCTGTTCGTTTTTTACCTTTGCTTCCCTTACTATCTCCTTTATTTTAGCTCTTTCTTCCTCATTGCATCTTTCCCAATCCAAACATTCTTGAACTCCTCTCTGTCTGATAATTTCCATGTTCTGTTGATGATTTTGTTTACCATTTTACCCTAAGTGGCCTTGCCCCTCGTTCCTCGTAGTTTCCTAGCCTAAACACCTGTTCAGTCTCTTCTTGAGCTTTGTTGTTGCCCTTCGTAACTACTGATACTATCTCTTTAGGCTTACTTAATTCTTCTCTTTCCCTTTCTTATCTTACTGTCATACAGTTTTTCTTTTACTCCTGAAATTATCACACATTTTTTCTTATCTGCTACATCTTTGACTAAAGATTCTCTACTTTTCAGTACCCTAACCACTTTCATCTCCACCTTTTCCTTGCTTTGTTGTTCTATAATGTCTTTCAGATTTATATTTCCTTCCTCTTGAATTTTCTTCCACCCCATGTGTTGCTCCTTGATTTCCTTAATGTGTTCATCTTGCATCCTTGATTTTGATTCATGCTCATCTAGTTTGCTTTTCATCCTGTCCCTTTCTTCTTCCAACCTCTTATTTCCCTCCTGAGCTGTTTTATTTCATTTGAGGCAGATTTGTTACTCATTTTTAATTCTGTAACTTGTCTCTTGTTCAACACTGCATGTGCAGACTTTTTCCAACTTGCTCTGCATTATCTTAATCTCTCTGTCCCTTTCTAAGGTCTATTCCTGCAAGTCTTTACTTATTGTTCATACATTTTTTAACTCCTGGACATTCCTGTCAGCCATTACTCATTTTTTATTTCTGTAACTTGTCTTTCTTGTTCAGCACTTCATATGCAGACTTTTTCTAACCTGCCCTGCATTATCTAATCTCTTTCTCTTGTTCTAAGGGCTGTTCCTGCAATTCTTTAATCAGTGTCCATATCTTTTTTAACTCCTGGACATTCCTCTCTGCCATTTTCTCCACTGCTTCTACCCTTGTTTGGTTCAGTTTAGCACTTCCACATCCATTGTCCTCATCGGAGAAGCCCGCAGATTCACCGCCACCAGATGTAAACAATAAACTATCTCTGTCTGTCATGATGCAACCTACGAAAACTTTCTGGTTCGACTGCATCTTGTACTCTTGTTTGACGGAAATCTGAGTTTTTTTTCACCAATATTAGACGGGACCACCATTCATGTATTCATTCACATAATCACAATAGGCCGGTCTCCTTTTCCGGTGATTATTTTACCCATGATCCACAAAGAGCTTCGTCTCTGTTGGTGACCTGTGTGTGTGTGTGTGTGTGTGTGTGTGTGTGTGTGTGTGTGTGTGTGTGTGTGTTTGTGTGTATCTAATAGGTACTAGATGTTTTTTTTCAGTTTAGGGGAAACTTGTGTATAACCGCCTGCACTCTTGGAGGGGGAAACGGGGTAATGAAACCTGCCCTGCTGGACTCGACTATTTATTCAGTCATACCTGGAATTGCAAACTCTCTCAGTATGCAATAATGGCATCACTCATCATTGTTACAACGTTTGGTCATACACATCGTTATAATTTACCAAAGTTTACTTCACATACAGATATCACTTTAATGCTCGTCCTTACTTTCCTACATTTATAATTGGGTTATGTCATGACATCAACCACTTGCAGATCAATAAGCATTCTTAAAATTAAGCAAGGGCAACTCACTTGTGGTGGGTCCAATTTTCATCTTAAAGGATCAGTGTGTGGGAGGGGTGTGAAGTGCACAACACTTGTCCCTCACTGGCGTAATATTCTCACAGTAATAACACTTTCACAGGATGGTTGTGGAGTCGCACATCGCTTGAACTCCACCCTTTTGGAGTCTCCGTCTAGTAAATCCAAGGATCGACGTCACCTCGTCCCTCACTCGTCCCTGACTACCCACACGCTGCCCCCACACTCGCCCATAGCATCTGTTCTAAGGCCTGGTGTTCATTACCGCCAGGCTAATGGATGTTATGCATACGCAACATATAAATGCCATGTCAGCATCCTTGTGCCTCTCTCTCTCTCTCTCTCTTTACCGTGTTAGATGCAGTAAGACTCCCCTCATTGGTCAGTTACGACCAATACCATGTACACTTTTACTTGCCGCTCCCTTCCAGCAGACACAGCTTGTTCACAGGGCGGGTTAGGGTTTTGCGTGAGGAAGTCCTGACCCTGACATGCCTCACCACACCATCATCACCGGGATTTGCCTCTACCACTCTTCCCAGAACCCAGTGATTACGGGGTACATTCCAATCCATCATCAATACCAGGTCCCCCACTTGGAAATTACACAATCGCTTGAAATGCTTCTGGCGTTGTCATAAGGATGGTAAGTACTGTACACCAGTGCTACTCAAAGTGTGGTACGCGTACCGGTGACGGTACGCGAGCCATCGTCTGCCGGTACGCGGAGATTTGTATTATTATGGCTACATTGTTCATTTACTCACTCATGTTAAAAGTCATAGCTATCCAACTAATGAATGCGATATAATGAACAGCAAAACAGTGAACTGAATACGCATGAGACCCCCCCCAAAAAAATAATAATAATTGGAATGAGAATACAGTATGGTAGTTAATTAATTTTGGAAACATTAAACGTATGCATCCAATTAAAAGATTTGGCCGATTTTTTACTATGAGTGGCAGCCATGAAAAAAAAAAACTGCTGGTCCGCCACATAAGATAGTTTGAGAAGCACTGCTGTACACCTTCAACCATCGCTTCCAGAACTGGTCCGCTAGGAACTGTGCATGCTCCCAACTCATCTGGTAGATGTCCCCTACAGGCTGTTCCACTGTACCTCCTAGGGGTACCATCTTAGGGCACAGAATATGCAGTGGACTAAGGCTCCGAGGTCGCTGACGTCATTGGAGGTCGGGGTGATGGGCCTTCCATTGACTATCTCCTCCACTTCACAAAAGAGTGTGTGGAGTCGCTCATTGTCCACAGCTTGCGCGCCTACTATCTCTTGCAAGACCTTCATGACTGTCTGGATCTGTCGCTCCCAGACACCGCCCATGTGCGATGCATGCAACAGGTTGAACTCCCAGTTAATTCCCTTCCTCAACAGTGCATTGTGGACCTTGTCATTTTTCTCCTAGCTGAGAGCTGCGGCCCGGAGCTCCTTATTTGCTCTAATCATGTTTGTTCCACTGTCGGAACGAATGTGCTCTGGTACACCCCTCCTTGCCGAAAAGCGCGTTATTGCATTGAGGAATGAATCAGTGTCTAGTCCGTCAAGAATCTCCAGGTGTATGGCTCTTGAGTTCAGACAAGTGAACAGACAAGCTCATCACTTCACCCGTTTCCTACCCTGCTTTGCGATGAATGGTCCAAAGCAGTCCGCTCCAGTGTGTGTGAGCGGTGCCTTCACCACGCATACCCTGTCGGCAGGGAGGTTAGCTTGTCTTTGCAGTGACTCCTTCCAATTGACTCGGCGACAAACCAGACACCATTTTAGCACCCGGTCAATCAGCCTTTGTCCCTTGGGCACCCAGAACTCCTGGCGCATTACTGCTAGTGTATGTTCTCTTCCTGAGTGCCCAGCCTTGTTCTCATGGGTTTCTCTTACTATTAGCTCCGTGACATGGTGGTTCCGTGGCAATAGCACGGGGTATTTGCTGTCCGTCGTCAAGGGGGCTTTCTCCAACCGTCCACCAGCATAGAGGAGTTCGTCCTCCCCCAGGTGGGAACAGTGGGCTTGTTTTCCTAAGCGCACCTTCAGGTCCTTTATCTCGGATTCATAATACTCCCGTTGTACACAGCCCAACACTGCCGCTCGAGATGCTCGGAGCTTACTCACCCTCAGTCTTGATGTGTCAACTTGCCTTGGTCCTCCCATTTGCCTCCAGTACAAAAACCTTCTAATCCATGAAACTCCCCGCAGCGGTCTGTGCCAGGATGAGTATCTGGACCACAATCTCACTAGTGGATCTTCTCCTTGCTTAGCCCTTATTGCCATAGTTGTAGCATTGCCCTTTACCTCTGGGTCGGTCCCCAGGTCGAGTATAAGTCGGGGCTCTTGCGGCTATTGATTGTTCTCTCGCTGGAGAAAGTCGGGCCCTTCAATCCATCTACACCCTCCGTTCAGTTCGTAGCAACTCAGTCCTTGTGTCGCGTTATCTGCTGGGTTCAGTATTGAACCCATGTGCCTCCACTGGGTCACTTCTGATTGTTCGTGTATGGCCGCCACTCGATTGGCTACGAACGTGTGAAACCGCCCCTCTCTGTTACGTATATACTGTAGTACTATCACACTGTCTGTCTAGAAGATGGACCCTCGCGCGTCGACCGACAGCTCATGCCTTAATGTCTCGTCGACCTTGACAGCCAGCGTGGCAGCACATAACTCCAGACTGGGTATAGTCAGCTGTTTTAGTGGGACCAGTTTGGCCTTTCCTTAGAGGAAGGCACAGCAAACATCTCCAGTCCCATCTGAGATCCTCAGGTATGATACTACTCCATACGCCACTTGCAAAGCATCACAGGAGTGATGTAGTTGAAATGACATTCCCCTTGCACCTCTCGGGTCATAGCACCGTGGTATCAAGAACTCTGTAAGGTGAGTTAATTCTATCAGCCACCGTTGCCACCGTACCTCATTGCTGTCAGATATAGCCTCATCCCACCCTTTCTTCCTCCTGCATTCTCTTGGAAGATGACCTTGGTGCAAATGAGGAATGGCGCAAGGAATCCAAACGGATCATATACTGAGTTGATTACACACAAGAGATCCATCCTTGTAACTGACCCCCCTTGCTCAAAGCGTTTGATGACCACTGCCATTTGGCCCTTCTCTAGGTCTCACCTTACTCCAAGTACTCGTTCCGCGGGAAGTGGCATGCGTCCTCTGTCAATCTCCTTTACTCCCTTATGCCTCTCTGATTCGGGAATGGATTCGAGTACAGTGATCCCTCCAATATCCGACGTAATAGAGCCATAGGCAGGTCCAGATAGTGGTCCTGTCCGGATATTGGGCCCCAGGTTATGGACTTGTACTTATGGACCCTAACTCAGAGAAACACCTATACAACTCCCTCTGGACATGCATTGCACCTATTTAAGACCCAAATCACACCAATAAGTGACATAAAAGACTGAAATAAATGCAAAAGAACCATAAAATGAGGTTTTAGAGGTGAGTTTATACAATATTAAACATTCTGGGTACTTACAAGTCCCTGGCTCCTGGACTAGTTTGAACTGCCAGTTTGCAGTCCACAGTTAATCCTCTGCACACTAAATTCTAATTTCTTAACACTGCACAAAACTGTAAATTCCTGTGTGTTCTAGTGGTGAGGTATTGCAGTTTATTCACTGTTTATTCACAAAAAACAAGCACCTGTGGCTTGCACTGCTATGAGCATCTGCTCTCAATCAGAGTTAGGCTGTGACTGTTGATGATGGCGGGGTAACAGAGTTGTCAGATCGCAATAGCCACATTACCAATCTCCTCAACTTTCATTACCAAATTTAACTTTTTATTACCAAATTCGTAAAGCTAGCATTTATTCTTCACTAATTATATATACAAGTGGAAATACATGTAATCACTCTCCTTATAATTAACACCATGTTGATTATTTTCACCCTATGTAGGGTAGCAGATTAATCAGAGAGAGCAAACAATCCACCATCTTCATCCTGTGTATCCTCATACATATGAAAAATCCATTTGGTAATGCATTATTCTGATTCATTACCAAATGAATTTTTCATTATCAAATTGGCCCACATTTGGTACTGAAAAATACCAAATGGCAACTCTGACAGGGGAGGGGGGAGGAAGGAAGGGGTGAAGGGACCATGGTGTAACAGCTGTTCGGTGCCAGGCGGCAATTTCAAATTACGGGTGGGAAAAAAGTAAGATTTTTTTCGAATTTTTTTGCGGTTTTTGGCCCATTTTGGGAATATTGGATCCCAAGATGATTATGTCCGCTTTGTGGGGATGTTCGGATATTGGGCATTCGGATATTAGAGGGATTACTTTCCTTACTGTTGCTCGCCCACTTGGTGAGTCTGAAGCTGCCCAGCGAGGTGACGTGTCACAGTTGTTCTGCCAACCTTATTCCTTCGTCAGCAGACTGCATTGAGATAAACAGGTTGTCCACATAAAAATTCCGCTGGGCATCCACCACGTCGTCAGGACACTGTGATTTAGGAAGGTTCGTTTTAAAGCATACGAGGCAAATGACGGACTCCAGACTCCACCGAAAAGGTGTACCGTCATCCGGTATGTCAGGGGGGTTTGCTGTACATCCCCTTCCGGCCACCAAAGAAATTGTAGGGCTTCCCTGTGTTCCGGAGCTACCTTGACCTGGTGAAACATAGCCTCTATGTCCGCCATGAGGGCCACTGATCCTTGGCCAAACTGGAGGAGTACCCCCAGCAGTTTGTTATTTAGATCAGGCCCTTGTAGCACCTGGCTATTTAAAGACACTGACCCACATTCTGCTGCACAGTCGAATACGATGCGCATCTTTCAGGGCTTGTTTAAGTTTAACACCGGATGGTGTGGCAGATACCAGGTCACGTGAGGCCTTGCGTGAAGTTCATTATGAGGCACTGATTCGATGTAGCCTTTATCTAGCAGTAGCTGCATCTCTTCTGCATAGCGCTGGCATAAGGGCGGGTCTCTGAGCAGCCTCTTCTTCAGGCCCTCTAACCTCCTCTGTGCCATTAACTTGTTGTCTGGGAGCTTGGGTGGATTTCGTCTGAATGGTATAGGGAGTTGGTAGTGCCCCATCACCTTTGTCGCTGTGCCTGACCACAATTTCATCACCCTGTTGTCTTCAACGGACAGGCCATCTCCCTTCTTCAAGTAACTTGCATCCAGTTCCCAAAACTGTTGCACTTTGTCCTCCAATTGTGTTTCCAGGTAATTGTAGTCCACTACAGCCACACATCCTACCTCATCTGGTCTGTCTTCCACCTCAGCATGAGGTCGTACAGGTCCGCTGACAGTCCATCCCAGCGGCGTCCTTATTGCAAAGGGTTTTCCACTGCTTCCTGCCCTGACCTCCAAGGGCATCAATGCTTGCAAAGCATCAAGACCAATCAGTAGTTGCACCTCACATTCATACGTGTTCAGTGGCGCTATTCCCGCCAAATGATTCCATCTTGCCGTGTCCTGTACAGAGGCTACTTAATCCTCCAGCCTTGCAGGGAGTCACTGAGTGACAATCGCCCCTTGCAGTGATATCTTCCGGTTCGGTTTACGGGAATGCCCGCTGCAAACTACTAAGTCTAACTCCTCAGTTCGCTTTACCGTCACCTGAGTTATAGTGTCTAGTGTTACCCATACGGTTCTCCGTGGTGCCCCCAGCCTGCTTGCCAACTGGGCTGTACAGAAGGTTCGGTTGCTGCCAGAGTCCAAAAGTGCTCTCGTCTGGACTACGGCATCCGAGCCTTTACTAGCCGCCTTTACTTCAACAATGGGCAACGCCACCTTGTGAAGCTGCCCATGTATCTGCGTTGTCCTTGCCGTAGCAGTGAGCCATTTGTTCCCGCCTTTGCCCCTTTCGAGCTTGGGCCTTTTAAGTGTTCCCTCCATGCTTGCCTCATCACGTTTGTCAGTCTGTCCACAGGAAGCACTTCTCTTCTCCGACTCTGCTCGGTGTACTTCCTGCTCGCTTCCATGCGCCTGTTCCTCCTGAGTGTATTGACGATGATCATCTCTCAGCTTCCTCTCATCCTCCACCTGTGGTTTTGCTCCATCTCTCCTGGGTTCCCAATGGTACCGGGACTCCTGCCTTACAGGGCTGGTCGGGTGTATCCATCGTGAATGCTTCCCAGTGCAGCTCTCTATGTCACACCATACTGAGGCCTGGCACTCGGCTGCCAAGTGGGTATCGTTCAAGCAAACATAACAGTATTTGAGCCATCTGACCATGGCCCTCCTTTCTTCTACTCTCATGGCACAGAATTTCTTGCAACCCACCAGGGTGTGCAGCCCCCTGCACAGCCGACACATGTCTCTCTCACTCGCAGGTTTGTCCTCACCAATGCTGGCCAAGCCGATCACATGCCCATCTGGATTCCTTCTAACACCAACCTCGGTGGCTGCTTGGTGGTTACTCCCCTTTCCTTGGTTCTCCTCCTCACACACACTGTGTCTGCCTCCTCCAGGATAAAGGTTTTCAACCATTTAACGCTGGGATAATACCCGTATTGTTTGTTTTAGGCAAAGGTTTCGTCCTCATACCGCATAAGTGCCCTTTCAGGTAACCGACGTGACAGTACGTCCATCGAGCGAACGGTGTTCAACTCATGCAATCTCCCGATGGTCTCCAGACTCAGAATACAAGACCCCAACTTGTCGGTGAATTTTCTAAGGCCACCCTCATCCTCACCTTTGATCATGGGCCCTTCAAGTATTCCTTCCACAATCTCTCAGACGTACTGATGTCTGTCTCCGGATCTATCCTCCAATATGGCCATCGCCTTCTCATAACCCTCTCTTGGGTCCAAATAGTTGCATGTTTGTAGCATGTTCCTGACAAGCACTCCACATACTTGCATGAGCACCTGCAGCTTATATTCCTCTGGGACTGCGGCCCTCCCTATTTGTTGTTCGAATGCACAAATGAACTCCCAATAGTCCCTCCGGCTGTTTCCTTTGAAGGTTGGTAGTTGGGTCTCTGGCAACCTCATGGCAGCAATCAATTCCTTCAAGCCAGAAGCTATCACCTCCACGTCCATAGGGGCAGCGCATGTCAGCTCTTCCATTCCTGATCTAGTCAGTTTTGGATTCCCTGACTTCTGCCACCCTGGCCTTTGTGCGCTAACTGTTGACTCTTCTTGATGTAGAGTCGCGGCCTCTTGCATCTGTTCCTGCTTCCCCCGCTGGGCTCCTCTTGTCTCCACGACTATCCTTTGAACTGTTCCATGAGTTACGTTCAGCCCGTCATGTTCTGCACATTCCTTTCCATCTGGGTTGTCCATGCCGATATGTTCCGCCTATTATGTTCTGTTTAGGTTCGGCCTGGTATGTTAGGTTAGGTTTCTCCTGGTATGTTTGGGTTGGGTTCCGCCTGGTATGTTCAGGTTGGGTTCCTCTCGGTATGTTAGGTTGGGTTCCGCCCAGTATGTTAGGTTAGGTTCTGCCCGGTATGTTCAGGTTCCGCCGCCCCCTTTTTTGTTTTTTTTTTTTTTTTTGTTTTTATTAGTCACACTCGTTCATGCAACGTTTATCCCATCACACCCCAAACAGCCAGACAGCGAGCACTGAACGTAGCCTTTAAAGTACAGTGGCACACTAGAACCTTCTCTATGACAGCCTAGTATCAATCACAACTCTTAATATTCAAGGTGCACTAATTGGTTTTAAATCACAACCTTATAGCATATAAGCAGCATCAGGATATCAATATTGACCTCCTGAATATTACACTCACATTTTTCACATTTAATGTGTCATGATTATTTAACATTGACAAACGGGCGATAATTTCCTACCCCAGCACATAAACGAACGTACAGTATTTTCTTCACAATGCACCAGACGTAACGTATCAGCTTCCGGCTTTCAATCGCCTGAGTATAGTTGTTTATCAACACTCGCAGTCCTGTGGAGTCTACCCACTCACAACGGAAGATGTCCTTAGTGGCGGTGTCGCCGATCATGGGTAGGCCACCTCTGTAGCCTTTAACACCTCCCAGCGCTGTCGTAGGTTGTGGTTGAGCCCGCTCCCCCCACCAACGGACCCCATGTATATATATCTATAACTGCCTGCACTCTTGGAGGGGGAAAAAGGGTAATGAAACCTGCCCAGCTGCACTTGACTGTTTATTCAGTCATACCTGGAATTGCAATTTTACACTCTCAGTATGCAATAATGGCATCACTCATCATTGTTACAACACTTGGTCATACACATAATTATAATTTACCAAAGTTTACTTCGCATACAGATATCGCTTTAATTCTCATCCTTACTTTCCTACATTTATAATTAGGTTATGTCGTGACATCAACCACTTGCAGATCAATAAGCATTCTTAAGAGTAAGCAAGGGCAACTCACTTGTGGCGGGTCCAATTTTCGTCATACAGTATCAGTGTGTGGGAGGGGTGTGAAGTACACTAGTCCCTCACGGGCATAACATTCTCACAGTAATAACACTTTCACAGGATGGTCGTGGAGTTGCACATCGCTTGAACTCCACCCTTTTGGAGTCTCCGTCTAGTAAATCCAAGGATCGACGTCACCTCGTCCCTCACTTGTCCCCGACTACCCACACACTGCCCCCACACTCGCCCATAGCGTCTGTTCTAAGGCCTGGTGTTCATTACTGCCAGGCTAATGGATGTTATCCAGACGCGACAGTACATACATATAAACACTGTGTCAGCATCCTTGTGCCTCTCTCTCTCTCCTACATACTCTCTCTCTCTCTATCTCTCTGTCTGTCTGTCTGTCTGTCTCTGTGTCTCTCTCTCTCTCTCTCTCTCTCTCTCTCTCTCTCTTTACCGCATTAGATGCAGTAAGATGCGTCTGAATTGGTCAAAACTAAAAGTACCGACACACACGTTTCTTTCTTGACAACCTGTCTTTCATCTGACATCAGTATCATTTTCCCCTTGGCATTTTCTATTGGCCCATAATTGTATATCATTCACATGCACCAACTCTTCAATTTAAGTCGCTCATCACAAACACACTGTTGTACCAACTCTTCAATTTAAGTCGCTCATCACGAACACACTGTTTTATTGTTCTTAACTGAAGCTCAAGTTGTTTATATCCAGATTGTTGGACAGATATAACAGGCTTCACAGAACGTAGGTTTATGGAGCTGTGCTTGCTTCAATATTGCTTTACTTTTGTGGTAATTGTAGAATCCTGCCATACACACACCTGCTTTTAATGCTACCTTCAGATGAATCTGTACTGCATGACAGAGCAAATTTTATGTTGCTCAAGGAACTATTTATTACATTTCATGGTAACTATGTAACCAACAAATGGATGCGTGGTGATCTAGTGGTTTAAGATGCTCCAACCATAATGGCCCAAGAGAATAATTCTTGCTTTAAATGTTTGGACTAGGTAGCATAGCCTCAGGCCCCTTTATTTTTAATGAGGCAATAAAAGACTGGATGTATTGATGTTGTTATGAGGAGGGGTAGATTGAGATAGTTTGGGCATGTTGAGAGAATGGTGAATGACAGTTGGGTGTGGATGGTGAGAAAGTGTGAATGTCGTGGGTAGGATTGTGAGGCTGACCGAAAAAGACCTGGGACGAGGTCATAGAGTGTGATATCAGGGATAAGCGGCTGAATGGGGAGGCTGCTAGAGATTGAACAGGGTGGAGAGCTTCCAAAATGTGGCAAAGGCAGATGAATACAAGCATTTTGGAGCCTTTGTAAATGACACAGTGATAGCTGGATAGAGTTTATAATTTTTTTTATCACTGCTAGAAAAACTATACAGGTACAAGTATGTAAATAAAAAATGTTATATTGCTTCCCGATAGGGAAATTTATACGCTCAGGGTCGGCGAGGGTCGGCCCCAGTTTTACGACCAGAGGACCTCTGGGGAGGACTGCGAGGTGGAGCTGAACGACCAGACCACCGCTACCTGGCCACTCGTAGGGGATCTGCCCCTGCACAACCCATCAGTCAAGGTCAGCATTTCTGTTTCTTCACTGAGCATGGAGCTCTGGAATAAATGGTAGAGGATTATAAAGGTTCATAAAAGCTTGGTATGATTTCTGAGAAAAGCCTGTAGCTAGTAGATTTATTGTGGATAAATGATCTATGAAAATGATTTCAGTTTACCCACAAAATGGAAGCCTGACTTCTCTCAGATACAGTGGGTCCTCATTTCATATTGATAATATGTCACACTCTCCTGTTGTGTACCGGTAGTCAGTCTGCACATTATTGGTTGGGATATGTGACAAGAGCATTTATCCCGCTAAGGGAATATAGACCCCCACCTACCTCTCATAGTCCTTGGTCACCCATGGGCAAGGTGTAACACTTGTTAGCCCACCAAAAAGGTAGTAGGTGGGTGGTTATTGTTGTCCTGGGAAGTACGAGCATTACTGTGGAAGAGACGTGGGATGAAGGTCCAATAGCTGACCTTGCACAGCACTCCCAAGTGAGGAACTTGACTGCATTTACAAAGTACAGTAGTTAAAGTCCAGGCTAATACTACTACTCATACATATCTCTTATACACAGCTCATCGTCTTAGGGGTTGTGCTTACTCCTTTTTCTCTGTTATGCCATGTGGAAGGACTCAGTTCTAATCATGGAAAGGCATTGTCTGTTACAGGAAGGTGGCTGCTTGCTTGTGGTTGATAGGTCTGCTTGGCCAGACTGACTGGGATATGCAACAACAAAAACAACAATAACAGCAGCAACATAATTGGTATAATAATGACATGTTGTTTTTAGACTGTTTCACAAGAAACCCTAAAGTTGCTTTCAGCTTCCTGTTAGTATAGGATTTATAAACCCTGAAGAAAATGTTGTTCCTCCAGTACATAAATGATATATATTGCTTAGTCATACAAGGCATAACACACATAATAAAGTACTACTGAAGTGTTGGTGATTGTTAAATAGTACTGTATTTGTACAGGTATTGATATTTGGCACAGAGGCGTGTGGGTGGGGTGGTGTATCCTAGTGGATTTGGGAAGTGGATTTTTGTTTCAGTGATATGTAATCATTGAATCATAGCCAGTAGAGTAATGTTATTCATATTACTGTACATCATATAATCTTTATAAACTTGATGGTTAGTAACATGCACAAAACCAAACTGGACTTGCACTGCATACTAATCACAGTCAGTGAGACATGAACTACCCATGGAGGCAGTGGCTGCACTTGGGTCTTGTAATGTCAACTGCAGGAAGCCTATCTCTAGACCTGAACTGAAGTCTCCAATTGCAATAATATCCCCTTTGATGTCCAGCCCAGAACTTGTGACACTTTCATCTGAGTGATTGCTGTGCCATGGTTATTGTTCATTGCCTTCTCTCTAGGATTCTTGTGCAGAATGACAAGCAGGATTACCTGGATGTCTAACTCTGCTTTGCTGTCTTACTCTCCTCAAAGGTTTCCATTGGGCTTTTGGTCTACCCAGTCAGAGTCTTCTGCTTCTCACTCCTACATCATTATGGTACACTTGCCAGCTTTTCTGTCACAACCTCATTACAGTATATGTTGGAACAAGGTACCATGTTCTGTGTGCAGTGAATACCAGTACCACCCAATTCAGTATAGTGAGAGCCAGATTTATGCCAATCCTGTGTTAACTGTATGGGAGTGACAACAAAGCTCTGTCCAGGCTATGCCCTATTTGCATTAAGTCATGTTCTATCCACAGCCAAGGTTAGTAGGGGATGGCCACAGTACAAGAAGCCATTGCCCAATAAGGTCACTCGACAAGGCATTCATACCTCTTCCTGTCACCCAGCATTTACTGCTGACCTAGTGAAGCCCTCTCCTTCCCAGCACTGGCCTGCATTGGAGACATGATTCAGTCAGCAGTAACTGCTCTCTGCTCCTCATGGAATGTGACACTGACATTTTCTGCAACATACGGATCATGTCTGTGATGTTCCGTCTGCCCTCAGACACCACTTGTGCTTCATGCCCCCCTTTGGCCATCGTCAGGAAAATAACGATCTCTGATGATGACCTAAATTATGCTTTGCATGGCAATGCCTCGCAGGACCATCCACCCTCTTGACCTTAGCCAGAACCCCTGTAATGTCATCCTCACTCCTGGACCCCTACAACCAATACTTGCGAGACTGAAGTGTGAAGTGCAGCTGATCTTTTGATCACACACACACACACACACACACACACACACACACACACACACACACACACACACACACACACACACACACAGAGGGAGTCAATCAAAGCAGACGTGCGACATCGGCGCTCCGTACCGAACCAACACGGCCAGTGGCATTACCTAAATTAGTATCTTTGTATGAGTCAAGCTCTGTACCAGGTTAGACTAAATGATTTTTCATTATTAAAAGGAAAAAAATAATAAGTTTAAACAAGACTTGTTCAAACAGAAAAGAGAACCAAGACGAAAAAATGCGCTGAGTCAGTTGAGGTTTGTTTAGACTACAGCAACACGGGGAAAGTGTACATACTCTGTAAGTACATACTCTGTTCTTTTAGTATTGCAAAATGGATACATACTTTAGTAATGCAAATTTGGAAAAGAAAAGGGATAAAGGTAAAAAGGAAAATGATGATTTCTACCAAGAACTGGTTGAAGTGGAGACTCACAATAGACTGGTTGAACGTGTACACAAACTAGAAATGGCTTTCAAAAATGAAATTGATGAAATAAAGAAGCAGATGCACTTGCAAAAGGAAGAAATAGAAAAACTAGGAAGGGAGGCCAATAAGAAAGACACAACCATCAGTGAACTAACAGTGGAATTGAGTACACTGAGGAAGAAAATGAGTGAAATGGCAAGTACATTAGTCAATCACAAGAGTGTTATGGAAGAGTTAAAAAATGACACAGAGACAATTAGGCAAGTAAGCAGTCTTATAGACCAGAGCAGTGATATTGAGGAGAAGATAACACAGGTGAATGAAGCTGTGCAAAGCTACAAAAATGATGTGGAAACCACGTATGCTGAAATGGTGAAAGTAAAGAAAGACTTAGAAAACAAGGGTGGAGGAAAAAAGCATTAAACAGGAAGTGAAAAGAATAATCCAAAACAATCCA